>NC_054384.1:68646998-68994473 GCF_017654675.1 Xenopus laevis
TTAAGTGTTAACATGTGTAGATATCTTGTGTCTGGGCAATTTAAAGGGCCAGAGAAGTAGAGAGAAGTTTAATTTAAAAACAGTTTTGTGAGAGAGTGCAAGCTATTAAAATGTCCAATGTTCAGTCTTTTCTAACCATGGACGGTGAAACAATTATGATTGCATGGATTGCTTCTCTAATTCTATTTATATCTTAAAGTCTGTATCCTGTGACTAGTCATGGATTCCATTCACTGCTAAGAGAGTTTTATCATAATTATACTCATCCAGCCAAACTAAGATACTGGGTTGTTTATCACTGTGTTTGCATCATGGGCACAATGACTCAAATTGTTGCAAAAGGCTGTATTATTGGTAAAAAAAATGGCAAATTGTGTCAGAAATGCAGAATCCACCAGAATATGTCAGACATGGCAGAATGCACTTGTCGTTGGCAATGAAGAGAAGAAGCCTATAAATGGTTGTAAAGCTGATTATTCTATTGAAATAAAACTCACTAATAAAAGTTTTATTTTCACTTATTGACTAAGCAACAATGATCCAAATTATAGCCAGACGTCCGAATACCTTAAAGTGATATGTCCTTCAGCAGCAATTTTTCACCATTTACCCAAAGCAAATTGGCTAGGCCTCCTCTTTGTAGATCCATAATAGCTGGAATTGGTTCTCTGGGTGAAACACTTTCAGAATGAATGAACTTGTACAGTATCTGTCTAGTTATATTAATGATAGTGAACATGTACCTCATATGCAATTAGTAACATGACACAATTCCTATAACTGAGTGATTATTGAAGCAGGGGGGAATTTATCAAGGTTTAAATTAGAATTTGTACCACAATTCAAATTTTTTTGCACAAAGAAGTCAATAGCATTGTCCTAGGTAAAATTCAAGCCATTTTTTAATTCGATTTTTCTAGTTTGTAAACTCACAAATTCGAATTTTTTTCAAGAATTAAATTTGAGGTTTTTTTTTCATAATTGTGTTTGATCAAGTTTTTTTACATTCTGATTTTTTTTATAAACATGTACGTTTTTTAAATTGTGAGTTTATTTGAAGAAAAAAACCCCCCACAAATTAGATTTTTGATAAATAAGCCCACTAATGTCTTTATATTCCTGTATACCACATCAACAAGTCTTGAAAGCTATCAGCTTTTATTTACATATTTACAGTAATTATGAACCCAGGGAATTTATTTTGGATGCAATTGAATTACCTTTTAATTTTTTTTGATGATATGTACAATTTACAAAAGTGTGGAAGAGCTATGGGAGTGAAATTTGCCCCAACAAACTTTCTTCAAATCTGCAGAACCAGTGGCGGCAGCAAAATTATCCTCTGAATAGAATCCCAGTGTATCTGTTAAATATGGCTCCATGATCTTTGTCCCTGCAGCTGGAGTTGGAAACAGTAAGGGCAGAGATACACGCTGCTATTTCGGGATATTTGGCGCCCAGCAACAAATCGCTTCGTCTTTGGGCGACTAATCTACCCGAACTGCCTTCGCCCTGGTTAGAATGTAAATCTGGGGCGGGATGGCACTCAGAACGTTTCGTTTTCCGAAGTCATCCGAAGTTGCCTCATTAGGAAGAAGAAGCAATTTGTCGCTGGGCGACTAATCTCCCGTAATAGCAGCATGTGTCTCTGCCCTAAAGGGGTTGTAAAGCCAAAATAAAATCCAATACAAATCTCTACACAGTCGCCACCTGCTCTACAGGGAAACAAACAAAGCTACTTGAGTTCTGCATGGCTGGGAAGTAGGGTGGGGGCTCCCCCTGCTGTTCATAAGTATTATGGTTTCCCTGCTCAGCAGTTAGGGACCATCTGACAATTCCTATCCACAGCAGTAAATAAAGGGAGAATTTCACTGCATACAGTCAGGTTTCTTATAAAAACAGTACACATTTTTTAATTAAAGTATATTGGAGATAGGTTTCTTTTTCATTAAAGAAAGAAAAAATTGGATTTAATTTTTTTGCCTTTACGTGCCCTTTAAAGGGCATGTAAGGTCTAAAATAGAATAAGGCTAGAAATGCTGTATTTTGTATACTAAATATAAACATGAACTTACTGCACCACAAGCCTAATCAAACAAATAATTTATGCTTTCAAAGTTGGCTACAGGAGGTCACAATCTTGTAAATTTGTTAAACATCTTTGCAAGACTAAGACTGTGCACATGCTCAATGTGGTCTTCGCTGCTTAGGGATTGTCATAAACAAAGCTGCTTGAGTTCTACATGGCTGGGAAGTAAGGCAGGGGCTCCCCCTGCTGTTCATAAGTATGATTGTTTCCCTGCTCAGCAGTTAGGGACCGTCTGATTCCTATCCACAGCAGTTATTAAAAGGAAAATTTCACTGCTTACAGTCAGGTTTCTTATAAAAACGGCACACATTGTTTAATTAAAGTATATTGGAGATAGGTTTCTTTTTCATTAAAGAAAGTAAAAATGGGATTTTATTTTTTTGCCTTTACATGCCCTTTAAAGTATACATTAATTATTATGGTTGTTATAATAGACAATATTTTATTTGGACTGGTAATAGAGAAATGTTTAGACAAATAGGGGGTTATTTACTAAAATGCAACTTTTTCTCACTCTACTCTATAAAAAAAAAAAAAACTATTCAACCAAACCCCCTAATTTACCAATAATTTTCCTCAAAAATATCAGTGTGGAAAACCAGTGCTACAAAATCGAGCATTGATTCAAATCGTGCTACTTTATCAATTTGACGCTCAAATTGTACGCGTTTTTCAAGTTGTTGCCTGAAAACTTAAATTATCGAACAAAACCCAGCTTTTAAATCCCGAAACTTTCGAGAAGGTGAAAGGTTTAAGGGGTCATCTGCCATTGATACTTGAATTGTTACTAACAATTCCAATCTGAAAATACTCCAGTTTTTTCCCCTTTAAAACTTGACTAGAAAAACTCGACTCCCCTTAATTGATGTGTATGCGTGTGAACAGTAATTTAAACTTGACATTTACATCTGAGTGTGCAGACATTTCCATTAATTACCTTGATATTTACTTGAAGGGCAAAGAGGGGAGAATTAGTACAACTCTTTTCAAGAAAGTATACAATATTGCAACCATTTCCTGTCATCTCCCACATATTATAAGTAATATATGTGTGGAACAACTCCTTAGACTTATGTGCAGATTTACTTATGTAAACCTATTTTGGGCTATACAGACTAACAGGGTTAATCACCAGCTAGTGCTCTAGAACATGGGTTAAAGGAAAACCATACCCCCCAAACAATGTAGGTCTCTATTAAAAGATACTGAGTAAAACAGCTCATGTGTAAAACCCTGCTTCATGTAAATTAACCATTTTCATAATAATATACTTTTTTAGTAGTATGTGCCATTGGGTCAACATAAATAGAAAATTGCCATTTTAAAAAATAAGGGCAGCCCCCTGAGATCGTAAGATTCACTGTGCACTCATACAAACCACATGTAAGGTCACATGAGCCAATTAACAGACAGAGATCTGCCTTTTGCTTCCTCACTTCTTCCTGTTACAGTTAGTGTTGTAGTATTTCTGGTCAGGTGATCTCTGAGGCAGCACAGATAGAGTCACGAAATGGTGGTTCAAGGCAAGAGATGTAAAAGGGCAATATTTATGTAAATATATATTCCAGTTTGGTAAGATTCTTTAATATGTCATTCAATTTGATATAAACTATCTGTTGCTTAAGTATTCATTTTGGGGGTATAGTTTTCCTTTAAACATGACTCTAACACTTCAGGCTAGGGCCTTTGCTAAATGGAAGCTTAAAGGTGTGGTGTCATTTAACTACAACTCCCATAGGCTACTGTGCAATAAAACAGGAAAAGAATGGGCGCCAGGAGGTTCTTGCAGTCAAGCAGAATTAAACTTTTATTTGTCAGAGACAAATCATCCACAGGGTTGTACTTACAAAGCCACAGAGGCCCAGCAGACAACCATGACATGGTTACAACATATCCCTCAGAGGCAACACATTGGAACTCCCTGAGGCGATATCGTCACACCAGGATAGATACACCCTCAGGATCTCAGCACCGTGAACTTGATCCCACACGTTGGATCAGGGAACTCACTAGCCCTAATTCCCTATTAAGCTGTGTCTGTATCAGGGGGAGAGCTACCTCCCTGCTATCCCTCCTAGATGTAGCCAAGCTGCTATTGCTTCTTAACCTGCCTATCTTACTCTCCTAGAGAGTACTATTACTGATGGCCTCATTCACGGGGTCCCTGCTCACCGACTTATCTCTCTAAAGGTACTGGTCCCTCTTGGGCACATGGTATTACTGGGCCTTGTAACACACAGGCTCCCTGGAACATCCAGCTGGGTCAGCAACTAGAAGCCAAAGAGGAAGATCCACCACTTCTCACTCACTATACCAAAGTGTGACAGGGTGTGGTCACAGTACCTCCTGGCAAATAACTTGGATATGCAAACTACATCTAGCTACATGGGCATCTTCCCAGCAAATAGGGATATCACGAAGTGTAGGGAATTAAAGCCATAGGGGGATATTAACCCTATGGGTCCCCACACTTAAATCCGAATTTTCGCTTCAGAAAACATCACCATACTTCGCACAACTACTTCATACGTTATTTTGTGGCAAATACGTGTATTTATCAAAGAAACATCATCTTAGCAAATGAACGCTAGCGTACTTTCTCCAGAGAAATTTTTCAGCATGAAAGTTTCTTAGCCAATTTTCTCTGGTGTTACTTACTTCCTAGTGAAACATACTTATGCTTAGGTTCATTTAAAAATGGCACGTACATAAAGGCCATATGTATGTATTTAGTATTTATGTTGGTGAAATTGCTGGAAGTGGCCATTTATAATTAGAATTGTCCAAGGAGTTCGAGGAAGTCAAATAAAGACAAAAGAGATCCTCTATTGTCCTAGACATAAGCCTGCCCTAAATCAAATGTGGCATGATCTTCAAATGGTTAAAAAAGTATAAATAATAAATTATAAATAGTTACAACTTGTAAACATAATACCCCATTAATACATAAAAAAAAACCACCAGCGTCTTGTAATGTATAGAAAAGTTCACGCTTTCATTATTTGCCGATTAACGATTGTTCCCTTGGCGAAACCGCAACAAAAGTTCTCTTGCACTGAGCTTTTTCACTAGCGAATTGTCTTCTTTACCTTCTAGTAAATTGGCGATGTCCCTACAAATTGTCATTTTTGTGAATTTTCCCTAAAAGAACTCTTTGTTTTTTAGAAATTTGACCCATAGACAGGTCTGTTTGAGTTTTGCTAAATTTGTCCAGGAATCTTTGAGATTGCTTATTGGATAGAGGGATATCTTCTACAATTCCTCATTAAATCTTTCGAACAGGCCCTTTAGTACTATACGAAGCAAATTCTAGCTATCACAGTAAGCACACAGGGCAGCAGTAATAAAAAATGTTCTGAACATTTCTTGTTATTTTCACTGCAAAATACAGTTGTTTTTGTGCCTTACAAAAACTGGTATTTTTAGTCCCAGTAAACAAAAATGATATGATATTTCCTGCAAACATTGCCTTAAACTGGCCATACTGATGATATACAAAGCAAAGTTTAGTATGCTTATTAGTAGGTGTATGCAGTCCCAAACATCTTGACTGATGTCCATGTAGTATGTTAGCTATTTTGGGGTTTAGTTAGGTTATACAATTGAATCTACCAATGCATCATGGTCTTTGCACACATGATCAGAGCAATAGGATAGCAGCCATGTGTGACCAGGTCATGGGCTGACCAGGCAGTGTACACAGGCAGCCTGTGTATTGCAACCTTTATTCTTAAATGAAACTATAGCAGTGCATTAAATATATGCATGAAAGAATAACATAATACACAGTGGTTAAAAAAGGTCATGAAATACACATATATAAGCATAACCATTGTTCCTTTAGCAGGTAAGTCAGTTGGCCTAAAGGAGAGCTAAAGCTTAACTAAAGAAGTGTTGTACATTATGTTTTGGGCTTTTATACTAGCCAAAGGCAACCACAGCCCTTTAGCAGTGGAGACCTGTATCTCCAAAGATGCCCCAGTAGCTCCCCAATATGGGAAACTACTGTGACAACTTTGAAGGACTGAATCATTATTATTATAGTGATTTTTCTTCAAGGTGGAAAGGATATCAGGGGTCATTTACAAAACAGAACAGCATGAAAAGTGTAAAAAAAAGGCAGCAACACTTTGGGGCCGATTCACTAAGCTCGAGTGAAGGATTCGAATGAAAAATACTTCGAATTTCGAAGTATTTTTTGGGTACTTCGACCATCGAATGGGCTACTTCGACCTTCGACTTCGATTCGAACGATTCGAACGAAAAATCGTTCGACTATTCGACCATTCGATAGTCGAAGTACTTTCCCTTTAAAAAAAACTTCGACCCCCTACTTCGGCAGATAAAAGCTACCGAAGTCAAAGTTAGCCTATGGGGAAGGTCCCCATAGGCTTGCTAAACTTTTTTTGATCGAAGGATTTTCCTTCGATCGTTGGATTAAAATCCTTCGAATCGTTCGATTCGAAGGATTTAATCGTTCGATCTAACGAAAAATCCTTCGATCGATCGAACGAACGTTTAGCGCTAAATCCTTCGACTTCGATATTCGAAGTCGAAGGATTTCAATTCGAGGGTCGAATTTCGAAGTATTTTTTACTTCGAAATTCGACCCTTAGTGAATCTGCCCCTTTGTGTTCTTTTGTTTAGGAATTGCCACCGGCCTCTGTGCTCCATTTTCCTCCCCCAAAAATATAGTAAACAACCTATTGTTGAGGGGAGGAAGGGAGAGGCAGATATGTATTCCCCCACCCTCCATCTAACTTGCACATCATTCTGTTTTAGGGCACAAATGGCCGTCTTTACCACCTGCCATAAGACATGTCTGGCCTGCACTCCAGATTTTTTATCCAGCACTTGCTGTGGAGGGCAGCATTCCCTAGTTTACTCTCAGGAACCCCTTCTCAAGAACGAGGACATGTGGTTTATTGGCTGCTGTTTCTACAATTTAAGCCACAGGAGACAGCGTGGCAGGTTAGGTGAATGACTTTTCCCCATCTGTTTTCCTTGGCTGATATCACCTACGATCCAGCTGCAGGAAATAGCCCATTTAAGTAGCTATTAATACCTGACACTTCCTGTTACATGTGCTTGATAAATTGGTTATTTTGTGGAGACCAAGCCTCCAGAGTTTCTGTCCTGGGTTCCTGTGAAATACCCTGAGATCTGTCTTTTCCTGCCCTGCCCTTGTTAACTCATTTTCTGACTCCATGTTTTTTGACCCCTTACATGCTATTGGGATGTCTTCTGTGCAGCCTGCTCTGACCTTTTGCCTGTTCTTTGTTTCTGCCTGCAGACCATTGGCTGTCAAGTCCATATATACATTTCTAAAGATGTCCTTGTTATTCCATTTTTTGTTAATAAATCTTTGTTTAAACTCAGTTCTTGGCTAACCTTAGTCTTTGTCTGCTAATAATTTCACAGCATGTAGACTGCTAAAAAACAGTTCAGCCAGTATTTCCGACTAATGCAAATACATGGAGGGTAAACACTAAGGGGTTCATGGGGATCAGTAAATTATTCCTCTTGTTTTTCTCAGTAATTAACTAATAGAGCCCTGTTCATCCCAAGCATTTATATTACTACTGCCAGGGTGAGAACATAGGACATTTGGTCCTTCAAGCCCATGTGATATAAGCTTGCGCCTCCACCCAAACATTGCTTTTGGCACAATGAAAGAAAATATAAACTCATTGGTTTTAAACATATTTGTAGATGTACCTGCAATAGAGACCAATTGAGGCCAGTATTTCTTTATTCTTCTACGTCCCTCCATGTCAGTACACATGGGGCATTGCCCCTCCCAGACCTGGAGGTAGGACCTATAACATAGCCAATCAAAATGAATCATGACCTATAAGACCACATGACTTCCTCCTCACCACAGTTATTTTTTGTCCTACTGGACAGGGAGGTAGGATCTCCCTCCTCACTTTTTATTTTTTGTTGAATTTTGAGAGAAATCAAACACAGTTTTTGTTTTTCTTTTGCATTTTCTTTTTGTTTATTTATTTATTTATTTTTTACCTCTGTGTAGACACAGAGGGATGATTCCCAGGTAATGGAGAAGATTTTACCAAGACGCATAATCTGTAAATTATCGCTTATTGGGAAGAAATGCAGGTGTGGGCATATCCATGGTCCTAGCCCTGTGCTAAAATAGCCCCCCTGCTATATGCCCAGCGAGGCACAAGATTAAATCTAGTGCTTTTTGGGAAGAGACACAGTTGTGGGCTTCCCACATTATTACCTGTGAGCCTTTTGTTTTTTCTTCTGTATTTTTATTTATTTATTTATTTATTTTTGCTTATTTTTTACCTCTGTGTGGACACAGAGGGATGATTCCCAGGTAATGGAGAAGAATTTACCTGATGCCTCAAGACGCATAATCTGTAAATTATCGCTTATTGGGAAGAGGTGCAGGTGTGGGCATACCCATGGTCCTAGCCCTGTGCTAAAACAGCCCCCCTGCTATATGCCCAGCGAGGCACAAGATTCAATCTAGTGCTTTTTTGGGAACAGACACAGGTGTGGGCTTCCCACATTGTTACCTGTGAGCTTTTTGGACTCCCATTTTATTTTGAGTTATGTGAGACTTTACAGAACTCTACAGAACTTCTGCAAAAGGGCCGTGGGTATGCATATGGGCTAGTTATAACAGCCTGAAGCTGGTGAGTATGATTCTTCATTATCTACTGTGTGTAGTGCACTGGGAAGTCTGCATGCTAATTAGCTAATTATGTCCCTCAGCTGAGAGCTATTGGGGCTTTGGCTGGAGTTTCCATCCAGCTAATTAGCCACTCTGATAAGGTGCAGGTGTGCCTTCGCCCCGTTTTGCTATTGCTGTTTAATATTTTAAGCCTTGTATGGGTGACCCTGCATCCTCTGTGCAGACACAGAAGTTATATTGGCACCTCCAGGAAGGGCTAGAGGTTGCACTGCTCAAGTAGTATGGCACCTCCTTCCTTCTTATGAGTCTGCTCTTAACAAGCAGTGTTCCACCTGGATATTCCTGCTGACAAGCCTGAGCTATCTGGTAAGGTGCCTGTGTTCCCCTGACTTCTTGTATTATCTGAAGTCTTATGTTGTGAGCTGGCGTCCTCTGTGCAAAATACAGTATTGGCTCTTGCTACACTTTAAGTACTGGCTGGTGAATCCCTCTGCCTAAGTAGTGTGGTACCTGAATCCAGAGATTTTGATTTCTCAGTATCCATTGTGTATTTGAAACATTAATTTCACTGGGAAGTCTGCATGTTAATATGCTTAATATGTCCCTCAGCTGAAAGCTATCAGGGCTTTGGCTGGAGTTTCCATCAAGCTAACTAGTCACTATCTGGTAAGGTGCAGGTGTTCCTTTGGCCCATTTGCTATTGCTGTTTAATATTTTAAGTTTTGTATGGGTGAACCTGCATCCTCTTGGCTGACACAGTGGTTATATTGGCTCATGTGCTCAAGCAGTATGGCACCTCCTTCCTTTCTTATGAGTCTGCTCTTAACAAGCAGTGTTCCACTGGACTGGATATTCCTGCTGACAAGTCTGAGCTATCTGGTAAGCTGCCTGTGTTCCTTATTATATGAAGTCGTATGTTGTGAGCTGGAGTCCTCTGTGCAAAATGCAGTTACACAAGGTACTAAGTCTGCATGTTAATAAGCTAATTATGTCCCTCAGCTGAAAGCTATCCGGGTTCTAGCTGAAGTTTCCAACCTGCGGACTTTTCATTGCTATCAGGTAATGTGCAGATACTCCTCAGTTTGCTTCTGTTGTTTCTATTGTCCTCTGTGCAGACAGAGGTTATATTTGCCTTTTATTACACTGGGTGCTTGCAGGGTTGGCTGGAGGCTTGCACTGTTGAAGCAGTATGGTAGCCCCTTCCTTACATTGAGTCTGCTCAGTGCTGTAACCTGATGTCATCCAGAGGTTGTGCTTTTTTTACCAATACGTATTTAAATTGCTCTTTATTTGGGCCTCATGGGTCCCTATACCTTTTGGGCCCACCTGCAGCCGCAGGGTCTGCTTCCTCTTTAGTTATGCCCCTGAGTCTGCTCCTTAGAAGCAGTCTGCCACCAAGGATCTGTCTGGATTATTCCTACTGTCTAGCGCATATTATCTGGTTAGGTGCCTGTATTCCTCTGACTTCTTGTATAGTTGTCATCTGAGGTCTTAGGTTTGTGAGCCCGAGTTCTCTTTCGCAGACACAGTAGGCAAGTGTGCTCTTATTACACCTGGTATTTCCAGGACCGGCTAGGGGTTTGTTCTGCTGTAGCAGCATTGTACCCCATTTTTTCCTATGATGTTTCCACACTTAACAGGCAGTGTTCCGAGTTATATGGTGTCTTTTTGTGTGATGTAAGCCTTCTCTTAGATATTCTATTCCCATCTGGTGGCTTTTGTTGGGAGCTCAGTTGAAGTTATACTACATCTACTGAGTTTTTGTGACTGTAGGTTTCCCTTCTTTAATTGTTGGTAGATTAAAGGGCACTTACTGTTATGTCTATTGGCACCTTAACATGCTTGAAGCCAGCTTGTAGTCTATGGCCCTTTGTGTGGCCTCGGGCATCTCGCCAGGGAGCTGGGTTTGTGTGGCCTCTAGCTTTCATTATGGCCCTTGGCTTGGGTTAGAGCCCTTGTTTTGGTCCATGGCTTTTTACCATGGTCCTCGGCTCCTGGGTCTGCTGGCCTTTTACAAGGGCCCTTGTTCTGCTGGCCTGTTGCATGAGCCTTTGGCTCATGTGGTCTTTTACCCTTGGCACATTTGTTTGGTTGTCCTTTTACCTGGGTTATTATGGCTGCGGGCCTTTTCTGTGGCCCCTGGCTAAGGTGGCCGCTAGTTTTTATTATAGTCCTTGTGGGCTTGTGGCTGCCAGTCTTGGCTGTGACCTATGGTGCATAGGTCACCAGCCAGGCTGTGGTGGCTGATAGGCATGGTTACTATTCTTGCTGTGGCCCTTGGTGGGCATGTCTGTTTGCCTTGTGGCAATCCTTGGCAGGACAACAGCCATTGGTTTTGTCTTGTCTGCAATCCTTGCAGGTATGGTTCTGGTTACACCAGCAGTAGGCATGATTGACTATTTGGTTGGATCTAGCATGGGTTGTACCATCAGCTGGTGTTTGCTCTGAGTTTCACAGCCCATAGCTAATTTTGTTGCTGATTGGTATTCAGCAGCTGATGTTGGTCATATGTTGGCTTACAGCTAACCTTTTCTTCTGCCTTACATGCATTGTTTTTGGTCTTGTATGCCACTGCTTATTATCAATAAGGCTGACTTGTGGACCAGGGTTTTGCAAGTTCAACAACTGACGTGCTCCGTTGTTGCATGTATGGAAATTGACTTTTGTGTCAGGTGCCAGTGCAGTTGGTTACCTTGTCCCTAAGGGTGGCATTCACAATAGCTGGCTTATTTACTATTGCTTGTGTATTCGAATTCCACTCTGTTTTTTTGCAAACACTTCAGCTGACGGGCATCTTGGCCTGCTAGTGTGACAATGGCCTTGCACAACTATGTTGGAATACATAATAGCTGGCTGGTCCACCACTGGTTGCATGTATGGTGGCTGGCTCTCTGCCAGTGGATTGTGCATCATTGCTGGTTGGTACCAGTTTTTGTAGGCTATAAGCTTCTGGCATGCCTGATTTTGGATTGTGATCCCAGCTGTTGGCTGGTTCAGTAGCTTCTATGTATGGTCACAGGTTTGGTTGAGTTTTTGCATAAACTGTAGCATTGTGCAGCTTGAGCTGTAGTGGCCTCGGCTTTTGTGGGTGTTTTCTAGAACTGTAATTGGCTTGGGTCCCATTGCTTGCTTGTGTAGCAGTTGGCTGGGGCAACAGCATAGCTTACTGGTAGATGGCTTTAAGTCACATTGGTTGGTTCAGCAGCTTATCCTTGTGCTGTTGTATACCCAGTTTAGATTTGGTGGTTGGTGGAGCTACTGGGCTGTACCAGCTTGGCTCTACAATGTTTACAATGATATGCTGATTTATGATAACCCAGAGTTGGTGTTCATTTAGTTAAGTCTTCATTAGGTATTATTAGCATGGAGTTAGTGGATCTTGGACTGATCTCTGGTGTAGAGGTGACTCCGGTCAGCATTGGTTTGAGCTGCTTCCATTAAGATGCAGGACCAGGCTAATGTGGGCCAAGTCTTTTTAGGGCCACTTGCTATTGCTGAGGATCGTGTATTTCTCCAGCACTGGTGATAGATGCATTCAAGTTGTGTTTAGTTTCTGATCTGATTGATTTCCTGGTGGTTTCTAGGGTGTTTTAGTTCTGAGATGGCTATTGCCATCATTCTGGTTTTGTCCTAGGCACCTTTTTTGTTTTAACAGTTGCAGGATTTTTGTTCTTCCCCAGGTGGGGTTTTGTCAGATAACCATATTGCAGGTATCCCTCTAGTCACTGAGGGAACCTTTTTAAACAGAATATGTTTATTCTTAATCTGCAATGCTTGATCCTAAAGTACCGGTCTCTGTAATTTTGTGGTTGATTTTGTAGCTCTTGTTAATCGTTTACCATGTCCTAGGACATGTTGTTATTGTGCCTTTTATCTACCCTTTTCAGGAGATATACATTTATCAGCTCCCCTGTTGGATGGATGTGATGCTGGCCTTTTCTCAGGGCCTCCTTAGCATCAGTTTGGTTTTTGCATTATGTTGGTTATTCCCACCCCTTGTTTTCGGTGCATGGCTTGGTAGATCCCATGTGTACTGACATGGAGGGACGTAGAAGAAATAGAGAATTTTACTTACCTACTTGACGTAAATTCCTTTTCTTCTAGTCCCGACATGTCAGTACAGGGTTTCCCATCCCAATTATTTATTTTGGTTACTGTACTGCTATGGCAAAAGTATAACTGTGGTGAGGAGGAAGTCATGTGGTCTTATAGGTCATGATTCATTTTGATTGGCTATGTTATAGGTCCTACCTCCAGGTCTGGGAGGGGCAATGCCCCATGTGTACTGACATGTCGGGACTAGAAGAAAAGGAATTTACGTCAAGTAGGTAAGTAAAATTCTCTATTTCTTGGTCTAAGCTAGCTTCAAAATTGTTTCAGGAGTCAGAGACGGAAGTGCAGAGAATGAAAACCACTAAATATGTACTGCTTTTAACAGCAGTTGCATTTACAAATAACTTTAAAAAATTTAACATTTCTTGAATGCATATTGGAAAGTTGCTTATTCCAAAAACTGTTTTAGATGGTAGACCCCTTTAATTCTAAAGACACAGTTAATTAAGCTACCAGTAGTCTTTCTGCTGCACTTGACCCCTTTTAATACTGTAAGTCCTGGAACACAACTTACCTACAGGTCTTTCTTTGCTTCCTCTGGTCTTTGCACAGTGGTCTGCCTTTAGAATGCTGCAAGGTTTGTTATTTGGTGGAAGGATAACCATGGTGATTGTTTTGGACTAGTGTATTGATTATGACTAGAGGACCAAATTCAATTACTGTGGGGCTCAATTGTATGGACTGTTGAAATACCTTGGAAAAAATCAAATCAAGAATGTTGGGAAATTCAATCACTCTGATCGTCAGCTCACAGGTGCACTGCTTGCAAATATGGTTGTACAGTATGTTTAAAAGCTAGGAGTGGCTATTATACAATAACAATTGAATAATGTTATACTACATAAGCAGGAGCAGAAGGAAAATGCTTGGTACCAAGGCAGCATATTGTATCTGGTCCCTAAGAACAAAATGTATTTTTTAATTATCCATTACCAAAGAAGATGTTAATGTTTAAATGAAATTAACATAAACAAAAAATATATAATTCTTGTTTTATAGTTTTATTCACGCCATGTACCTATTGGAAAGAAAAGAAATTGATTCTACGCTTGAAACATTTATTTTTTTCTTCTAGCTTCATTTTTGGGTAAAAATGCACAGCCCTGCTGTCTCGTTACCATGGGAACCATAGTCTATTATTCTACTTTGTCATTCATCAAGACGGAGAGGCTCATGACAGATGAAAATGCTTGTAGTCCGCAGCACTCAAATGAGACTTTTCCTATGGGCTTTGAGAATTTTGTATGTGTACCTATCATCCTTAAAGAGACACTGACTCCAGAAATTAAACATTTTTTACATTTATCATAACATTGTCCTTGTTGCTATCTGTAATTTTGGCATTAAATTATTTGCAGATTCTTTTACATTACCCATCTGATCCCCTCATGTTCCCCTATGAGACGGCTGCCATATTTGAGCTTCAGCAGTCTGTTAGCATTAGAAACTCTAACTGAGAGGTTAAAAAGGGACAGTCAGGTTGGCAAAACAGTCAGGTTTAGGAACTTCAACTAACAGTTACTTACAAAAGCAGCCCTATCAGTGAAAACATGAGTTATGGGGAACTTTTGATGTACATTAATATTTTGAATTATATTTTTTTAGTGTCAGCATCACTTTAATCCTTTCCTGCAGTACTTTAGTATAGAAATACAGCATGGCATAATGCATAATGCCCAGAACAATATAGGATTTTTTAAGATAAAGACTATGAACCATTAACTAGATTAGAAGAAGATTTCATAGTGCAAGATCAGAATCATGGTGTGATAAGTCTTACAAACAAGTTAGCTTTAGAAAGGGATATAAACTCCATTTGAGCTCAACCATGGCTTACCCAAAGGTATATACCAACATATTATTAGGGGTTAAAGCATGGAGTCTCGAAACATTAGCCCAAAGTTGGCCCTTCAAAGAAAATCCTGCCTGCTTTTTGTTTATTGTGCCTTATAAATAAGGCTGAAAGCATTAAAAATCTTATTTATAGTGCCAGTAATATGAATTGCACTTTGACTGCCCTTCTAATATCTAATAACATTTTAATAGCGATGATCCTAAATTGCATTGTAAACTTTGTATGTGAGTGAATAGTAAGATAACTGACATAGTGCTGGTAAGCAGAATACCAATAAAGAACCAGTTCAGATCTGTAATTATGTTTGAGACAGAAACGTTAAGAGTTAAGAAAGAAAATGCTAATGTTTTATGGACTTAAATTCCTTTTTCTATCTCATGCTCCTTCATATACAGCAGAATTCTTCACACTGGAGCACAGCAAATAAACTGAAAAACAACTATTATTGTCATACATTTTTTCATTCTGTGGTTAAGTCTCTATACAGCCAACGGCTCAGATGGGCATTGCTTTTTTCTACAGTAGCCTATGGAACATATTTTACCTTTTTTTTTGGCACCATCTATTGGTGGTTTTTGGAGTAACTAACAGGTTTCTTGTATGTTTTCCTGGGACCCCAATGTTGCATATCAACTCACTGTGATCTAGTTGGATTGAGTAATCTGACTTTTCACTGACCATAGAGTCACATCTTGATGCAAAGCAAAGTTCAATGCCACAAGCAAATTACTTTGCACTGAGATGTTGTTACAGAGAGGCGGGCATTTCAATAATTTGGTGCAGAAATGAAGACAGTGAGCAGTGAAGCTGATGGGCCTATATTTTCTGCAACCATGACCATCCTGACCAAAACTGCATCTTTTTTACCTAGGTGTGGGGCCCTAATACAGTCTCTTTGAACAATATCTTGCCAAGATTCTCAATTGGGCTACCTTAAAAAACCGCAGACCTCCTTGGACCCTGTATTCAGTCTTCTCTTGGCTGATTTGAACATGTTATGATGTGATCCAATATCCAAAACTGATCTAGATTGATAAACATGGAACGAATCAGAACCCAAATGAAATACATTTTTCAAGACTCAAATAAAACCTTTTATTATTGTACCCATTTAAACAGTGGACAATATTATTCATTAAATCATGGTTATATAATGAAAAGTGAACCAAGACCATGTATTTCCAAGATTTAGTATGTAAAATATATCTGATATATTTTTTTCCAAAGGCCTTTGATATAGAGACATATACTTTATATCCAATGGGCTAAATGAAAAATCTGCTAAATTCTGTTTAGTAACTAGCCCACCATTTTGTTTCATCTTGGATTGTGTCATCTGCTATGGTTATATATGCATATTATTTTCTGTAAGTTTGTAGCTGACCACACTAGGCAATGCCCCTTTACCATCTTCATATTGGAAAGCTATGGAAAATGATGAATGAAATTGCATACACCAAATCTGAGAACTGAGAACAATGGCAGCTTATCCAAGACCGAACTACAAGCAGAGCAAGCAGTTCTTAAGCTAAGGAATCAAAGCAACAGAAAAATAACTGTACAGTCTCATTTAATATTTCCATTACAAAATACAAATATACAAATAAAAATGAAGCTATAGTGGCACCTAAACTAAGGCCTACTCATTGTTCAAGTGTACATATACAAGAAGCAGTTGTAAAACTGGGTAGGTACAGCATGTGTGCTGCAAGTTATGACAGATTCATTTTAACTGCCCTACTAGGTCTTATATAAACACTGCTATTGAAAAAGAATAACACCGTTATTATGTAAAATTATGGCTGTAATTCTTTCTATGTAAACCATTCTGTCACAGCTCATACAGTATGTGAAACCCACTGTTGGCATCATTGCAAAATGTATAGGCTTTATTAGAGTTAATTAGTGATTGGCGAATTTCTCCCGTTTTGCTTCACCCAAAAATCCACTCAATTTCGAAGCCGGGACAATTCCGACGCTGGTGACAATTCGATGCACATTAAAGTCAATTCGCGAATTTTCACTGCAATTTCACAAATGTATTCGCCGATGGCAAAACGTGGAAATTTGCCATGAATTTGCGTTTGGCGAATAAATTTGCAGTAGTGGAGTAATGCATATACGAAATGTAGGTGGAATATTGTAAAAATAACACATATTTAGCTACAAAAACCAAACTAATAGGACATGCCTAAATGTAAACCCTCCATAAAACTCTTTATTGCCAGCTCTTCAAAGCAGGTCAAACTTAAATGAGATGTATTTTCAATATGGCAGGCAAACTCTAGTGGACATAATTACGTTGCTTATTGACGATCAGTCCAGCTACATTTTGCATGTAAATTGCTTTTCTGCTTGGCTTATTTTCACAAAAGTTTAATAAAATTCTTCCGAGAGTAAATGTGGGGAACCAAAAAAACCCAGAAATGCATGTTGGTAAAAGTAAACGGCAGGTTGAATGCACATGTGAATGTGCATGTGGTTTCATTTGCACATTTACGATTGACTGCGTGTTTTTAAAAATGCCTGCCTGACTTTGCCCTAAGAGACACAGAAGGCAGAAGGTTCCTACACCATAGAGCTTACTGTACAAGCATTGATTATATACACAGAGAAGAGGGTGTTGGGAGTACACACATATTTTATTTATATTTTGCACAGAAGAGCAGTGATGCTACAAGGGAATGGATAATGAAGTTTAGCCCACAGTTACTTTCTTTCGTTATGTTTGAGAGAGGCTTCATTAAGGGTTACTTATGGACCCTGGAAAAAAGTGATATTAATACTTCTATTTAGTGCACACAATTGTGCATATAGTAGATATCTGTTAGCACTGCTTGCTTACGATTTAGGGACGCCACTAAACACAAGAGCATTAAGTAAGAAGCACCTAATAGGATTTTTTAAGCTATGAACATTTAAAGTAGGGATGCACCAAATCTACTATTTTGGGATTCGTCTGAATCCGTTGTAAAAGCTTCGGGTCAAATACCAGACTAAATCCAAATCCTAGGGCTAGGAACGGAACATTTTTTACTTCCTTGTTTTTGAGGAAAAGTCACATGATTTTAAGAATTCAGTTTGTCCAGGCACTTGGATTCGGCTAAATCTGAATCCTGCAGAACCGTATCCTGGATTCAGTGTATCCCTAATTTAAAGTAAATAACTGAAGAACACTTCCATATGATTAAAAAAAAAGCCTATGATTAAAGTGTCCTTTAAGATACAAAAAGTGTAAGGTCATGCATGCCCTAAGAACTGAATAAACATTCTACTTTGTTTTTTCCAAGTCTGTGTGGACGTACAGTATGGTCCTTTGAGTGCCTGCCCAACTAAAAACACAATTAAAATGACAGACCTGTGATTTTGGTTGATGGACTATGATGACCCCTCCTGTACTTGTTAGTCTTGGGCAACTGTCCAGCTTTGAATTAATATATTTATTAAAGCTTAAGGGAATGGGGAAAGTATAAAATTTAAAAAAACAAACTTGGGAGTGACCTCCCTGGGAAATTCCCATAATAACCCTTGGAGAAAACCCTTTATGCCAAGGGTGTTGTTGATGTATATTGAAAAGTCTTATGGAGACCACAGAGTAATCCCAAAGGACCTTTCCATCCTTTTACCACACATGCCTCTAGCTGTCCTCATTTTGCACTATGGCTGTTTTATATACAGACAACTAGATTACTATAAAAATGTGATGAAAAAATAATAAATATGTCAAAATGAATTTAATTTAAAAAATGAGTGAATTAATGAACTAGTGAATAAGTCCATTTCCTTAATTACAACTTAATAATTTGCACTTTTGACTTAGTAACTACTTGATTCTAAAATGCTTAATGCTCTGATATAATGAACTAGTATATTCAATATTTAATAATAAAACTAATTACTACCTCTCTTTTATTGATAAATTGTCTATTGCAATTAAAAAAAAGGAAAATTTGTGAAAACTCATTTGTGAGTTTGTGTATTATCTCAAGTGGGTGTCTAACATCTACTGATTAGCGCTACAAGTCATGGTGGTATAATTATTCCCACATTCCTAACTACCATTGGTATTGTATCTGCTTTTATTGAGTCGATACCTACTGAATAACTAAGAGGCTGGTGATAACACTTACTAATTACCAAGTGATTTCACCTCAGACCAGTGATTGAATTGGGAACAAAAAGGTGAAGCGATGGTGTGTGTGGCATGTGTAGCCCTGCCCACAGAAAAGCACTGGCCATAGTAAGCTGGCGGCGCGCTTAGCGCACCCCAAAAAAAAACCCTGGAGGCCATGCCCCCTTTTATGGTCACGCCCCAGCTAAACCAGGATAGCATCGTGGCAATTTATGTATAAATACCTCCCAGACCGGTCTTTTTCCAATATGTCCTAATAAATATTTTGTATTTTTTTACTTGCTGGCTTATCATTTTGTGGAGGAACTCACATCTATTGGTATGTCACTGTATGTTTGCACCCTTGGACTGGGGTGAACTGTGAGTATGCCCTCCTGTCAATATTAATTTATCTTTTTTTCAAAATTTTTAATTAACTCCTTTTGGTTGTACTAATATTTTTATTTTGTACACCATTCATTTTTTGTAATTTGTCAAGAATTGTAGTCACACATGGTAAAAATCTGTAGTCGTATATCATGCTTTGATCTTCCCCATTGTATCTCTGTCATGGCCACAAATCAAATTGAAATTTTGCTTGTCTGCAAAGTGCGTATTTTACTTATGTGCTCTCCCACTCAGTCATTGTACTTTTCCTTCTTCTCCCTCCAACTTTAGCCTTATTTAATATTATATTTTGCTTCTCACTTTCCATGTGGTGCCCATTTTAACTTCTCGTCCATAATTTTTTACACAATACTGCAAACTTCCAACCAAAATCCTTTTAATTATTTAATTTTAACCAATCATGTATAAGCAGGTATTTTAAATTTTTAAAAAAGCCATGTTTTTTTCTTGCAGCCAAGCAGGCAGGCAAAGCTCATATTGGCCTGCATTTGGACTTACATGTTAATTAAATTGTTTACATTCCTGAGACATGATGGGGGAGATCAGCACATTATAAATGGCAGGACATAAGGAGTGACTACAGAATACAAACAATGCATACTTGGCTGTTGTTGGAGGTGAGTGGGATGCCATCTGTGCTCCGCAAAGCCGAGTCTCACCTCAGAGTAGACAAGAGTAGCCAGTCCAGTCCTGACACAGGTGCTCCCAACCCACCCACACTTTGGCTTGCGAGCTTAAGTTACATTGGACTTTCAAAACTCCCCCAAATGTTTCAGCCAGAACTGTGCAGTGATTGGATGGAAGGCAGGCCTTGATCGTAGAGGATAAAGAACAGAAGGGGAAAAAAAAGCATGGACGCTTGCAGAGATACAGTATAAATAGAAGTCCGGGCAGCATCAGCAAGATGCATATTAAAGCTCTGGTATGCACGATCTTTGCATCCCGCCTGGCGGGATGCAATTTGGTGAAAAAAAGATCCTGCCCCATCCAGCCCCAATTCCAGCACTGCCTCAGACCAAATGCCTACTATTTCCCAGCAAGAGACATCAGCATCTGTATGCTAGATTCATTTATAACAAAGAAATATCTGGTTACATTGCATTGTATAGAAAGAACCCTAGATTGCTTAAAAAAACAAATATCTTTACATGTATCTCACATCCACTTTCTCATTGGGGATTCATTTTTTTTTGTCTTTTGAGAAAGTATATTATTTTATAAATGTACTTGATGCCGCAGGTATCTTGCTGGGTAACAGTAGGTATCAAGTTCTAGTAATCAAGAACAATAATCTACAGTCATGCGTGAATGTTTGTGAACCCTTTAAAATTTTCTATATTTTTAAATGTATGTGACCTAAATCATCATCTGATTTTTAAACAAGTCCTAAAAGTAGATGAAGAAAACCTAGTTAAACAAATGAAACAACAATTATTTTTATTATTATGTATTTATTAAAAAATTAATGATCTAATAACCTTTCTGCATGTGAATCCTTAAAGGGCATGTAAAGGCAAAAAAATAAAATCCCATTTTTACTTTCTTTAATGAAAAAGAAACCTATCTCCAATATACTTTAATTAAAAAAAAAAGTTACAAGATGGTGACCCCCTGTAGCCAACTTTGAAAGCGTAAATTATTTGTTTGATTAGGCTTGTGGTGCAGTAAATTCATGTTTATATTTAGTATACAAAATACAGCATTTCTAGCCTTATTCTATTTTAGACTTTACATGCCCTTTAAGCATATCATAAACTGTAGTTGCCTCAACAGCAAATCCTAAAAGGTCCACACATTGCACTTTATTTTTATTACATCTGTCTGATCTCTGTGAATTTGTTGGCTTTAAGAATAGTAAATTAAATAGCAATGAACCATTCTTTCACCTTTCTTTGTGTATGCAAACATTTTTTCATTTTGAGTTGAGCTAATGCAAAAGTTGCTTTGACCATAGACCACAATCAACCAGACTATTGCAAACCTTATTAAATTAAATTGTTCACATTCAGAATCTATCCTACTGTCTCCTGAGTCAGGTATTGTCAAGGTATTGCCTCTTATGTCAGATATTGTTAAAGCTGATGACTACATCCACAGTATTCTAAATATATTGAATAAATTAAGTCTAGAGTAAATCTTTATGTCTATCAAATATGTCAGAGTTTTGCATTATAATAGGAGTCCCACAGCTATATATTGGAGTAAAAAATCCTTGTCAATCAGCACATAAGTGGTCTTTGCTGATAACCTGGGCAAATTCTCAGTGTGACTTTATTTTTATAAGAGAATGGCAGTATGGAAAGTGGTTTTCAAAAGGCATATGTTTTTCCTTTATGTTTAATAAAGAGGTGCTGTATACAAATGATGCACACCACTTGTTTCAGACCTGTCAGGGAGCTGGGAGCTCCCTCCAGGGAGGTAGTCTGGATCAAGGAGGAAGCCCTCTAGTGGGAGCAAGGTCGCGGTATCCGAAGGGTTAAACAGAATCAGTAGTAGTGGTCACAGGCAGGAGTTAACGAGGGCAGGCAGATCAGATGCAAAAGTCCAAAGTCCAGGCAAAGTTCAATAACACAGGCAGGTAACAGGAATCACAGGCAGGGAGCAGGAATCAAAGCTGTTTAGGAGTTTCAGAGTTATATAATGATCTTATGATGTGATTTTTACTACCCTTTTGAACTACTTTAGTTTTCCTGAATATAGTTACATAGTTAGGTTGGGTTTAAGACTAAAAAGTCTAAAACGTCTAAAAAGGCTAAAGCCCATCAAGTTCAACCCCTCTAAACAGAACCCATTTATTTGTCACTACCTTTGATATTATGCTTGTCCAAGAAATCATCCAAGCCCCTCTTAAAAGCAACAGAATCAGCCATCAGCTGGCTTTCCACAACCTCACTGTCTTCACTGTGAAGAACCACCTGTGTTGCATCTGTACATCCCACATGGTTTTTGCAAGGGAACATATCCTAAAGTTCTATCAGTTTGTTCCACAGATCTCAATCTGCTATACTATAAATGCTTTTAGGGTAAGGCCAGACGAGGAGATTCGAGGTGATTTTGCACTGTAGCCTATGGGGAAAAAACGCTGAGGCAGTTCGGGGAGATAGTCGCGCAAAAGACGTGGCGATAAGTCACCAGGCGACAAAATCTCCCCGAATCTCCTCGTCTGGCCTTACCCTTAGGGGAATCATTAATTAATGGGATCAATTCAATATACTGTAACAACAAATCCTAATGTTTCTTAATATTTTTATATTGAGTTTTAATTTGAGTTATCTGTTTATGATGTGCATTATATTCCAAAACCAACGTTATTTGCTCTCTAACCTCTAATTTTTCTCTTTAACTTTTAATAATTTCTGCCTATCTTTCTTTTCAGCAAAACAGCTTTCTAGAGGCATCATAACCTTTCTCTAATAACTGTTGTTGTATAATGTCCACCTGCTTTACATATTCTTCAGTGGATCATTATCCAAACACTTCTTAACGTGGACACCTAGTATAGTCTATTTTATGAATAAGGTGTCCATCTTATTAAAAAAGATAGATTTAACCAAAAACCTTATAGACAAATCCAGAAATGTAATATCCTCTTCCAGAAATGTTATTATCCTACCATCAACTTTTTTCCATGTAATAAGTTTATTGAGTGCATTTTTTGTGTTGTATTTGCAGAATCATTGTTATTATATGCATTGCTTTGAGCAGAAAAGTGTCATTTTTAAAGAAGATCTACTAATATTGAGCTATTTTTGCCCAAGCTGACAAGCGCAAAGTAGTATACTGTGATTTTCTAGAGGGTGAAAAGTAATCTTAAACAGGAAAAAAAAACACATTCTTTTAAAACCATACTTTACTCATTTGCTGTTATAATACACATCCCAGCATAGTTTAACATATTATAAAGCTCAGTGGCTACTACAGAGGAAGCAGACCCTGCAGTTGTGGAAAGGGGAGAAGGTTGTTAGAGTGCAAAGGTTCCAACGAAAAACTAAGAGAGCAATTTTAATATATTATAGTGGAAAAAGTCAACTTACCCTTCTTAGCTTTAAACTGAAATTGCTGTTGGGCCCAGCAACCTAATTTTTATACATCAGAATTATTGTTATTTGTCTACAACAATAAAAACAATAAAGCTTACAAAATGCAGCCCAATGAAAAAATGTCAGTCTCTTAGATTATTTCTTGCCGACCCCTTCACAGTCTCTCAACTGTACATAAATCCAAAATCGAATATATAAACCCCCAAAAGAGGGAATACGTATAAGGAGCGATCAGCGCCTGTGGCAACAGAAATAAAAAACAAACATAGCGCAATACGTTTGCAATGTAGAATATCACCCCGTGCTTACACTGGATGTTAAGTGGATGTGTTTTCCCCTTTTTCCTTCAGGTGGCTATTAGTGAATGAAAGTGGCAATTCAAGTGAACAGAGGGGCGGAAGAGTGCTTTTCCTGTGAAAATAAAATATATTCCAAGGATGCAGGTGCCTCCACCTTCTATATAAAATGCCTACTTACAAACCACTGGCGTGGTATAATGCGTTTAATATGAAGCTCTCTCAGGTTTTCTCCTCCAGTGTTCGACTCCTTCCAGGTTCCCAAAGTAGGAATACAAACCGATGATAGTGTAACACCGTTTATTTAAAACATAATTAAAAGCAATTAAAATTTACACTCACATTTCCCTTGCGGGTTTTTGCGCATTGAGTCCAACAAACAGTTTTTCTGGGGTCCCCAGAGGCAGTCCTGCCAGCTCGCTCCAAAAATCTTTTCTGCTTGCTCCAGGTGCCTTGGTCCAGGTTGTTGCGTCCCCCAAACTGTGCCTAACGCGTTTCGCTGGATGCTACCAGCTTCCTCAGAGGCGTCTCTACCATCTTTGTTTGTATCCTTCCTTTTAAAGCCCATTCCAGTGTTCGTTTGATTTCCGCTTTCACTTCCGGTTTATGCGTTCCAGCTTGTGCGTTCCAGCGACTTCACTTCCGGTTTGGCGCATATAACTCTCGATCTTCTATGTACTGTAATGTAGGCTGGTATATTTCTCTCCCGTGTCTTCTTTTCATCACTCCTCTGGCTTAATACCCCACCAGGCCACAATACAACAACCCAGCTCCACAAAAGGATATATATATATTTCTAACAACATGTTAAAATATGCAAAAATAGTGATCAGAGGGGATCATGGGAGATGTAGTTTCCCCTGTTTTTTTTATATGTTCAAAAAACTTTGTTTTCATCCATGTATACATACAGAAAATACATACTTTTTTTTATATATAGCATTTAGAAGTAACAATGCAGGGGAGTCATGGGAAATGTAGTTTCTCTGTTTTTTTTAAATGAAAAATTCTTTCATTTCATATATTTTTTACATATATCTTCTCATTAATTTCTCCCGCATATATTAGTTCTAAATTTTTTTGTGTTCAATATCTTTCATAAAAAAGCTCTTAAGTTGATATCAATATTTAACCCTTGTGGTATAAAAGTGTGCATCTTGTAAATCCATTTGCTTTCCTCTTGTAGTGTTTTTCTCGTTAAATCTCCTCCTCTCCAGTCTTTTTGTACTATACTTATACCCCAAAATTTCAAATCTTTAGCTTTCTGATTGTGACATTCTTTAAAGTGCTTTGACACGCTGTGATTCATAACTCCCTTTTCTATATTTCTTACGTGTTCATTAATTCTTTCCCTTAATTTCCTATTTGTTTTACCGATGTATTGAAGGCCACAAGGGCATTCTAAACAATATATCACATTTTGTGTTGTGCATTTAATACAGTGATCAATAGTGTGTTCTTTTTTTTTTTTTTTTTTTGATGAAAAGAAGACACGGGAGAGAAATATACCAGCCTACATTACAGTACATAGAAGATCGAGAGTTATATGCGCCAAACCGGAAGTGAAGTCGCTGGAACGCACAAGCTGGAACGCATAAACCGGAAGTGAAAGCGGAAATCAAACGAACACGCTGGAATGGGCTTTAAAAGGAAGGATACAAACAAAGATGGTAGAGACGCCTCTGAGGAAGCTGGTAGCATCCAGCGAAACGCGTTAGGCACAGTTTGGGGGACGCAACAACCTGGACCAAGGCACCTGGAGCAAGCAGAAAAGATTTTTGGAGCGAGCTGGCAGGACTGCCTCTGGGGACCCCAGAAAAACTGTTTGTTGGACTCAATGCGCAAAAACCCGCAAGGGAAATGTGAGTGTAAATTTTAATTGCTTTTAATTATGTTTTAAATAAACGGTGTTACACTATCATCGGTTTGTATTCCTACTTTGGGAACCTGGAAGGAGTCAAACACTGGAGGAGAAAACCTGAGAGAGCTTCATATTAAACGCATTATACCACGCCAGTGGTTTGTAAGTAGGCATTTTATATAGAAGGTGGAGGCACCTGCATCCTTGGAATATATTTTATTTTCACAGGAAAAGCACTCTTCCGCCCCTCTGTTCACTTGAATTGCCACTTTCATTCACTAATAGCCACCTGAAGGAAAAAGGGGAAAACACATCCACTTAACATCCAGTGTAAGCACGGGGTGATATTCTACATTGCAAACGTATTGCGCTATGTTTGTTTTTTATTTCTGTTGCCACAGGCGCTGATCGCTCCTTATACGTATTCCCTCTTTTGGGGGTTTATATATTCGATTTTGGATTGTTATTTGTCTGCTAATGGAGTTGGAAGCAAGAATGCTTTTCCTAACACTGAACAATTGTGCCTCGCTTGTGATGTTTTATTACAGTGTAGTATAAAGAAGCCAAAGATGCACAATAATCTCTGTATGTAAAATAGCAGCAATATGAACAACTGTGCTGGTAAGCAGCTTTCTCTTTGGTGGATTCTCTTGCATCTGTAATTATATTTTTTGTCAGCAGAAATCTGATTTTTTTTTGTAATATGCAAAATAAATGTAGGGGTAGGAGATTCACCTATAAAGATTTTTTAAAATCAATGGCCTACAGTACATTTATAATTTCTTACAAATAGATTATTGGGCACATCATATACTAATTTTTGAGATATTTAATTCACCAATTACATTTATATTTTGACATTTTACATATGTTTAACCTACACATACTGTATGGTAACAATGTAGGCTCTGCTACAGGAAAAAGTGCCTAGCAACATGCTTTTCCCATGGCACACTTAACCCTGCAGAACAGTAGTCAGGGAAAGGGTTAAACTGTTCACACATTGAACCTTTATTGTTTTTAATGTTTTTGCTCTCATGGTTACTGTTTACCCAGTTGTTACAAATGAATGCATTCATTGGGACTTTTTCAAAGGTGGAACTGAGAAACCTGCAGGGCAGAATCAATTAAAATCAATATTTTTAATTGCCAGAGCATCCCGGTGTCCATTATTTATCTCCCACCCCCAAAATAACAACAGGTGTGAGCTATTGAATCACATAGATGGCTATAGGTGATTTTTCTTTCTTCTGACTCGATCAGTCTTGATATTGATTAGACTGAACGTTTCCTAGGTGATCGATCAGAATTAGATTCAAATCATTTCATTGTGATTTGATTTAATACAATTGGATTTGTTGTTTTTCATGATAATCCCCCAAACTAGCGATCGTTGAAATTGAATACTATTGTATAATGAATGTAAGGCTGAATATTACATGATAATACATTAAAGTTACCAATCTCACTGTATTGCTTACAAATGTGCAGTTTTTGATAATTATGATAATTCTTGATCATCCTAATTTCAGATTAATGGTTCCAGCCTCCATTTGTTCCTCCTCAACAATACCATCTGGCCGATTTTCTCCATAGATCACACCCAGCCTCATCCCTATTTCACAGGCGATGACTAATTCATTCTAAGAACTGCACTGTTTTTTAGCCTCAGTGAACACAGTCCCTACTAATCTCTATATCTGCTCTGCCTTATAAGGCCATAATGCAGAATTGAAAGAATCTCATTATTTCACCATAGTTTCACCATAGTTGGCATGTAGGTCAAGTTTCCAGGATATCAAGGCAAATAAAACTGGTTTGGGCCAACCACAACCACTTTTCTGGGTCTCCTAGGGGGAACCAATGATGTATAAGATTAATTACATGAAAACTATACAATAAATAACTTTTACAATAAGAAAAAGGCCTTTGTATATACACAAAAATTAAAACCAGGGGGTCCCAAAAAATGAAAGGTGAAATTTCAACCAATCAGTATTGTATATCCTATGATCTGGATCATTGAACAATCATATCAAATTGGCATGCATTTATCAGTAATATTGCACTTTATTGCACTTTTTAGTGAGCTTGAGATGTGTGGAAATAGTGTTCTGGCACCCTGAGGCTATGGGCAACTCCCAGCAGTGTGTAGTGGCCCCTTTAAGCACCTTACCCTCCGGTGGATCCTGGGTGTCTCTGGTGCACTGATCAATCAGGATGAAAGTAACCATTGTCCAGGTTAATTGCTTCAAACAAATAACTTCTTTATTTGACAGTGGCAGGTATCTTGATCACAGCTTAAAGACAATAGTATATTTTAATACATTCAAAGTACAGTAATCAGTGGAAAACCTTCACACTTTCTGATCTTGCCAGTAGATCCCACTCAGGGGTGGTGCAACCTGTGATTTTCCCCAGCACTAGGGCTCCCAAGGGATATCTCTCTCCTTGGCACTTTCCCTGCTCCTGAGCTCACCCACTCTTGTCCCTGTCTGACGCTTGATCACCACAAGGGTGCTCACCCACTCTCCTTGTTGGAGTTGCTCACTAAATTACCCTGCCATTATCTTTCGCTCCTAGAGAGACTATTACATAGACTGTCCCTGCTTTTGAGCCTGACAACATTCAGACCCACTCTTGTACTGACCCCCCACAAGGTGGGATCCAGGAAAGGAGCCTTGAGCACATGTGTGCTTTCCCTTTTAAACAAAATGACACCTACTGGGCAAAGCTTGAACTACAATGGACCCATGAAAGGGAACATAGCTGCCTGGGTGAATAAAAGGACCGCTTAGGTGTCCAAATACAGGGGAAACATACCTGAACTTCAGGGTCCCTACTTTCTACACCTATAATGGTGTTTAAGGACTCCATCCAAAAACACATTGGACCCATGTCCCAGTGTATAGTGTTTTTGCTAAATTCCTTCAGAGTGCCACTCATTGATTGCCTGATTTGTATTGATACTGAGCAGATTGCCATGAGATGCACACCTGGATAACCATAGAGAGAAGGTTGTTTTATTTCTAAGGTTTATTTTGACTCGGGTATTTGTTTATTCCCTTCATTACAGTTTATCAAAAATTCAAATAAATAATTCAAAATAATTAAATACGATATATAAAAAATATTTTAAAATAATTCTGATGGTGTCCTTTCACATAACAATTCTGGTAAACCATCTCAGAGCTTTAACCTGAAAATTATGGCTTTAAAATTGACTTTTTGATGGTAAATGCCATGGATTTGTTACTTTGGCAAATGTTAAGAGCTGCGAATGACTATAACTAGTGATGTGCGAATTTGTCCCGTTTCACTTCGCCATGAATTTTGCGAATTTCCAGTGAAATTCGCGAAAATGGCGAAATATTAGCGAACAATGATTTTGATGCCTGTGACAATTCGCCGGCGTCAAAAAGGGTGTCGACGTCAATAAAGTCAATGGCCGTCCATTTATCGGCGTCGAAAAAACTGGCAAATTCGCTGCGAATTCACACCTGGCGAATAAATTCGCCCTTCACTAATTATAACCCACAAACAGTGCCCCACAAACAGAGCTAAAATGCTTTTCAATTTGACTAAAAAAAAGTATTTTGCATCTGGGAAGATGCATTTATAAATAGTGCCATTGGATACCATTTATTTCTCGTTTATTTTTATTCAAAACATAATAATTTATTTTCCAGGTACAGGTATAGGATCCATTATCCGGTAACCTGTTAATCAAAAAGATCAGAATTATGGCAACATAGACTCCATTTTAATAAAATTATTAATTGTATTTTTTAAATGATTTCACTTTTCTCTGTAACAGTAGTACCATGCATTTGGTCCCATAATGGATCCTTATTGGAGCAGAACAATCCTGTTGGGTTACATTAATGTTTAAATTATTTTCTGGATAACAGGTCTCATACCTGTAATACCCCTTTAGCCGTGGCATAGAGGAAGCAGACCCCGCTATAGTGGGGGGCCAATGGGAACAAGGGGGCACAGAATCTGCTTCCTCTAAGTGCAAATCTCCCCTCTGCAGCTGCTCTTCTAATTGAGAGCTTGCGGGGAGCTTTGGGAACCAGAAAACGGGGAGCGGGCAGGCAGTTGGCTGGTTATTGGGGGGAGGAGTGAGAGTGGGCCGCTCTTAAGACTTTTTTGACCGGGGAGCCAGCTGCATGTTGTTACAGTGCTACGCAATATGTTGGCGCTATATAAATACATGTTAATAATAATAATACACTGCTGACCTTTATTCTTGTTATACCAGTATCTTGAATTTGATATCGAAATTGCACATTATGCCATCATAATATATTTTATGTTACATCATCATTTGGCTTCAGCAATCTCTACCTCATGGCACTGAACAGAAAAAAATAATGTTCAAGCTTCTGAGAGTTTTGCAATTGCCAAGCTTTGAAAACATCTACTATATGAAAGGGTAACTAGTTAAAAGAATTCTGTTGATCGCACCCAATGATAATAGCACTATACCAACTATTGAATGCACATGATACATTTACATACTTGCGAGATGGAATTCAAACACTGCATCCTATTAAATATTCTTCATTTGCATATTATTATTTAATTAACCCTATTCCTATACAATGATGAATGGACTGGAAAGGCAGCATGCCAACAAGGCATTTAATGAGCACACCATTGCTCATTAGCAATTAACTGAAACTCCTTTTCATGAGGACTGTGTCGGTGACAGATGTGGGTAGCTGAATGGATCATGGATCATATAGGAAATGAATTCAAATGTGTCTGAATGTCAAATGGTAACCAGCAGACATGTCTTTATAGATTCCTTGCTGTTAGTGAGCCATGCTCTAAAGAAATAATTAAGAGGATGTAGATGGTTAAATAAAGCATCTAGGGTCATATTGGGATTCCTACAATGAGTAGCAGATCTAGATAAGGTGTGGAAGACAAGAACAAGAGAGAGAAGTGTTATAAATCCATAGACAACATGGAGAGTGAGCTACTGGCAGCAGCAGAATGAGATCACTTGAGAAAACGTCTCTTCTCTACTGTTTAAAACGGATCATGAGGGGCTGTAAATGAAGACAAAGAGCCTCTAGTACTCAAAAGTCTGTCTATCCTTTAAGCTTCTATTTTAAAAAACAGGGGAGAATTTAACACCTTTTTTGTCTATGTTACACGTTTGGTTCCATGCATTCCCCATGGCAAAAACAAACAAAAACAAATTTTCCAAAAATTCTCCTGGAGCAAAAAAAAAAATTTTGTTTTTTTCTTTTTTGAGTTAAAATGTATTATATAATCCTAAAAAAAAAACAATCTATCATTTTGCTGTAGGCTATAATAGTTCAAGAGCAGACAAAAACTTTTGTTTGAAGAACAAACCTGATGAAAATTTGGAAAAAATATGCTTAATTTAACTGAATATCTTGCTCTCATGAAAAAAAAAAATGTACACAGAATTAAACTCAAATTAAGATTCAGAATCTACTCGAATACTGTACATCATTTGTACTCAAATTCACTCAGGAAAAAGGTGTAAGTTTCTGGTCTTTAGAGTTGTAAAGAATCCTTGGCGAGACCTTAAAGAGACCTCTCTACATAATGCAAAATATGCAAAATATGCTAAATACACTAATCGATGTTCGAACGATTCAAATTCGGCCAAATACTTATTTGATCGAAAACTGATCTATTTTATTTTTTTTATTAATTTCAGTTGGTCTTTTTGAATTCGAATTTCGACGTTTTTTCAATTCGAAATTGGACCCTTGATAAATATGCCCCTTAATGTTACAGGTTTAAATAATTGCACCAATTCCCTCTTTGGAGAATGCAAACACTGTATAAGCACCTACAAAGCCTATGTAACATTTCCAATCCTAAATGTAGCTCATCAATAAGGGGCAGATTTATCAAAGGTCGAAGTACATTTTTGAATTAAAAAACGTAGAATTTTTAAGTAATTTTTGGGAACTTCGACCATCGAATAGGCCAAATTCAACTTCAATTCAAATTTGAAATTACTTCACAAATTCGACCATTCGAAAATCGAAGTACTGTCTCTTCGACTTCGACATTTCGCCACCTTAAACCTGCCGAATTGCTATGTTAGCCTATGGAGATCTCCTAGAAGAAGTTTTGAGAAGTCAAAGGATTTTGTTTGTAAAAGCATACGATCGTACGATTCAAAGTACAAACGTACGATCGTATGATTAGAAGTACGATCGTACCATCTTAAAAATCCTTCGACTTCGAATGTCGGACTACCCTATTCGATAGTCGAATTTCAAAGTTTTTTTCACTTCGAAATTTGACTCTTGATAAATCTGCCCCATAGGGGCCCATTTACTATTGGTCGAATCTCGAGGGTTAATTAGCGTAGTTACCACAAGTGATCGCAATGACTTCTAAGCGTATCGCTGTTTAGTAAACTTAGCCGCTGCGAATATTTTGTCGTAAAAATATTTGCATCGATAACATGCGTAAACATATCGTCAAATTTACCGTGCTTTAGTAAACGGACCCCAATGCATTACTTGGGGTTTAACCCAGCAATAAGGAAAATGAGTAGGGGCATGAAGCCATAAGGGCCATAATACTTATGGGTCCCTACATGAGCTTATAAAACAAATCATCTGTCCCCAAGAAACTCTCTACAAATGAGCTGCCCTGCCCCTATCTCTAACAAAGGCTACAGTAACTATAAGGGAGGAGTTAGTTAATACAAGGGGCTTCTCATGGGATTGGTAATTTGTTTTTACTAGCTGGTAGAATGACTCTTACTTTCAGTTTCAGTCTTTCAACTGTTTAGTGCAAAAAAAAAGCTAATAATTAATTCTCTCTTTTATTGTTTCTGTGATATAACCTATAATTGTAGAACATCAACATACAACTACATTATTATTACATTTTCTTTCTTGCTTACTCCTTGTTCCTTGACTTGGTCACCTGAAAATATCAAACAAATAACAAAAATCCCTATTTGTTAGAAGACTAATGTTAAAAAAGATGGTACATTGGCCCTTTAAGGTTGTTGTATCAGGATGATGTATTAAATATTTCCTTGACCAGAAAATATATAATCAAAATTTTAGTGAGCTTGAACTATTTGTACTTGTACGTTCACACAAGAATATTATTAGCACCTAAATTGCTAGTATTATAAATAGAATGTACTACACTTTTATCTCACTGCAGTCTCTTCATTTTTTTACCGATTTTGCAGTATTTATTCATTATTTGTCTAGATTTCCCATGAGCTAAGTAGACTGTAATGGTCTCTGACATAATAGTTAAGGAGGACAGAAATATTTTTAATGTGAAAAGTACAGAGGGAAGCTGTTCTGTTAAATAGTCTGTAAGCAAATGCCCTGTCTGCCTTTAAAAACTCATATCCTGCTAATGACTCAAGGTTAATTAGATTTTGGATGCAATAGATGAAAGAACTTTGCAATTATCTGCTTTCATATGCTTCTCAGTAAACTACCTTATTCGCTCTCCCTTATTATGAAGACTTTCCCAGGTCCCTCTTGGCTGCTGTTGATCGGTGTTGGCTCATGTCCATGCTGCAACAAAGACCTGGCATTCCAGCTGTCTGAGTCTAATCTCTAGTGTCAGCTCTTGTTAATGTTTCAGCATGAAATCAGAAGGGGCAAAGCTGCATAGAATATTAAAACCATGATCAGAATTCCACTGGATTTTCTGTCACATAACAAATAAAGTAATAAATACCTGCAAAGCACTACCGCACCATACGCATTCTCGACAGATAGCTACTTTAGCTGAATAATGAAAATAAATCCTTATGTAGCATCACAGCTTGCCTCCATTACCTTACAGCCCGTCTTTTATTCCCTGTGGTGAATCTGTAATGGGCTGAAAATGCCGTAGTTTATGTTTGTAATTTAATTTGATTGACAAGATATTTTGTTTCACTGAAACTGGCCTTCATATTGCACTATATAAAATATCTTACTATAACCGTAACATGCAAATATTTGCATGCACAAATATATTTTTTATAATATGTATATTTGTGGCACTCTATGTAACATTCTTTTATGTCTCCATAGTATTTATAGTTTAAAACTTGTGGATGGACATTGATTTCAAGAAACTGTTGTATTGTTGCATAAAAAATATTAGGGAATTAGTAGGACAACTTAACCATAGGGCCAAATGAGCATCTGCCCAGGACCAACTGATTTGAGGTTGCCCACTGTGACAGAAAGGTTTTTTACTGCCCTCCTTATCACCTTTGCCCTCCTTACCCCCACCATGTTTCTGTCTTCCACTGTGGAACGCACAGTCATCTTGGATTTTCCTGTAGCGTACATAGGCAGGCAGACAGATAGAGAGTGCATCAAGCAGCAGTGGGAGCACAAGGAAAGAAGAAAACATTGATACTGGCATTCTGCTTGTGCAAGTGTAAGGTAATAGTTTCAATCTATCCACTGATCCTACTTGCATGTATGGAGTTAATGAAGTGTTCATTGGACATTTTTCAGTGATCTTACTGGCATGTGTTGAGTTAATGGAGTGCTTATTGGACATCTCACTGACAGTCTGGGATTGACAGTTATTATATTGTCACAGCTGGGGTTAATATGCTGATTATCCATTTTTTATAGTAATTGTACTAGCATGTCTGGGGTAATTATTCTGATTAATGTCTGCAGAGTTTATACTGACATGTCTAGGATTAATAAGCCCCTTATTCATTTTATTTAGGGATTCAATTTGCATGAATGGGGTTAATATCGTCATTATTCATTTTGCGTTCTAATTAAACTGGCTTATCTGGGTTGTGTTGTAGTAACAGCTGTGTTTAGGGGGTGTGGCCAAAAAGTGGGCATGGTTTTAAAAATATTTTTCCGTGCTACATGGGGCATAGTACTATGGGCACACAATTTGGATCTTTGCCTAGGGCCCACCTTAAAATGGCACTAAAATAAAGTAATTCCTGCTAAAAAAAATTGTGCAGTTTGAAAAAAAACCCCAAACACATCTAGCCCCGTGACTGCTGCAGTTACAGCAGAGGTTCGTAAACTCTGGACCCTAAATCAGCGGCAGAAGCAATGTTCTCTGTGAACTTGTGAGCATGGTTACAGAAATTTTGAAGCAAGTACCAATAAGCTGTGGTGTGGATCCTTGGAAACCAACTGCTCCACAAAAGATGTGATCACCTATACTACAGTAGGTCTCTAGAACCAGTGTTAGTTTCCCATTCATATTTTCACAATAACTGACAGAATGTGCCCAATTGTACATGTAGTTCTCTGAGAGTAGTAATCCTGTGTTGTCAACACTATGATTTTCTGGATTTTTGCTAGAACCACCTCAGATCGAGTTTTTCATTGGTTTGTTGTATTTTATTTTACATGTCAATTATTTAAAGTTTAACGGTCAACTTCATGTTTTATTTTCAACTTAATGGGGCTGCAATAATGGGGCTAAAATAGGCTCCAGTGCTGCAAATTGATTTATGTGTTCATTGGAGGACAGATGTGTAATTTGATGTTTTCTTCATCAACCATTGTATGGCTTGGTGGTGTTACATAGTGATGGGCGAATTTCTCCCATTTTGCTTTACCAGAAAATTTTTGAATTTCCAGTGAAATGGTGAAAAAATTTGACGCAGGCGCAATTTGCGGCCGGCAAAATCAACGGCGGCAACAGTTCCGACACTGGCGACAATTTGACGCACATTAAAGTCAATGGGCACGTTTAATTGTTGTGGCAATTTCGCGAATATGTTTGCGGGGGGCAAAAGTTTGCCGCAAATTCGCCCATCGCTAGTGTTACATCGATGATGTGTTACCTCTGGTGGAGAATCATGGAGTCCATACATAGATATTGCAGATACGTCTATCCACAAAAACCCACCATTATCACTTACATAGTTACACATGATCAAAGCAACACTGTCTCCAAATTGCAAAATTAAATGTTCCCTACCATCTGGTTGTTTTCAATCCAAAAGTATAATGTCCTTATACTGTATCCGTGTAACCAGATGGTAGCATCAGTCTGTAAAAAAGTGTTACAATTATTGTTATTACATATCAGTTCAAAGAAACAATACATCTTTTATTAAAAGCATTTTACGCTCCAGGCTTTGTTCATTCCTTTTGGTTCAATTGTCTTTAACTGTTCAATCCATTTAGCTTCTTATGTAAAATGTTTCTGTCACCCCCTCTAGTGGGCATATAGATCTACTGTAAGATCATCCACTTTAAAGGAATTGATTAGTGTAAAAATAAATACTGGGTAAATAGGTAGGCTGTGCAGAATAAAAAATGTTTCTAATATAGTTAGTTAGCCAAAAATGTAATCTATAAAGGCTGGAGTGACTAGATATCTAACATAATAGCCAGAACACTACGTCCTGCTTTGTGGCTCTCTTGGTTTTCATTGATTGGTTACCAGGTAGTAACCAATCAGTGACTTGAGGGGCGGCTACATGGGCCATAAATGTTTGGTTTTGAATCTGAGCTCAATGCTGAGGATCAATTGCAAACTCACTGAACAGTTATTGTATGTCTCATGTGGCCCCCCTGACTAACTCAGGGTTAGAGAGCTGAAAAGCAGGAAGTAGTGTTCTGGCTATTATGTTAGACATTCAGTCACTCCAGCATTTATGCATTACATTTTTAGCTAACTAACTATATTATTTTGCACAGCCTATCTATTTGCCCAGTTTTTTATGCATGGTATTACCAGCAACATCACATTTTTTGTCCATGAAATGCATTTTAAATTTTAGTCTTCTAATGAATGTATAGAAGTCTACTTTCCACTAAAATAAGTCTGTTGAATGGGTTGGAATAAAACCCAGACCCTTATTAAAGACGTCAATTTCCAATTTAGACAGTGTGTAGTTTGATATATTGAGAATCAAATCAGTTGCCTTACACATTTCTTTAGCTCACATCTGTCACTGATTTGATAATGAAACAAAACATCTATAATCTTACAATCAAATCAAAATATTGTGCTGGTATGCCTAATATAATATAACTAGGTTATTAAAGAGATACTGACACAAGAAATTAAACCTTTTTTTTACATCTATCATATAAAGTATTTGCAGATTATTTACATTACTCATCTGATCCCCCATGTTCCTCTCTGAGGGTGCTGCCATATTTGAGTTTCAGTAGTCTGTTAGCATTAGAAACTTCAACTGACATGTTGAGAAGGGACAGTCAGGTTGGTAAAACAGTCAGGTTTAGGAACTTCAAGTAACAATTACATTCCCTTCTGAGATTAACATGAAAAATAGCTTCATATATTCTTATCCAGAATCGTATAACCTTTGGACATGTCCACCATACAGTATATGATATACCTAGCCTAATTGTATAGGAACCACCGAAAACAATTAGAGTTGGCATTTTGGACAAATTTAGCTATTCTTTCTGGTGTTAAGTACCAATGTAACATAACCTTATATGAGGCTTCTCTGTTTTGTGATCTGCCAATTCTCTGACCATTTTTCGGGCCTTAAGGAACTATTAATATTTTTCTCCCAAGCCATAACATAAACATGCTCCGTAGAACTGTCACCTTACACAGTGTTAGGTATATTATGGAGACCATGTGGGGACAGCAGGAAGGGTGAATACACCAATTTTAAAATAAATAAATACGGGCCTTTATCTGGGTCTAAAAGGTTTTTAATGTGGCTATGTAATGTAATACTTGTATTGCCTGACCGCCTTCTGTGGGGGTATTTTACATTGATCCTTTAAATATTCTTGGGTTAGTAAACCTCTGGGATTAAAGCAGTAGGCTACCCTTGTCAATTGATTGTCATTCCATCGTTTAAATACGGTAGGGGATTGACCTTGTACAAACAATGGATTCTGATAGAAGCAGCTGAGGTCCAGGGTGTCATGAAATTTAACAAGAATTTAATCCTGCCCCAAATGATCAATGTGGTATGTAAATATGGGATAATCATCTTGATGTGCTTGTTTTGATTGGATTTAATCATGGACTCAGCATTATACAGTGTGCAAAAGTGATTATCCATATTGACCCATTGCTGGCCCAAAAGACTCAAGATGAAGGTTGGTATCACACTTAGTTGGGGTGCATAGTAATATTATTGAAAGTTTGGGAGCCCAAGTCCCCCTTGGGTTTCTGGTTTCTAAGATGGTATGTCATCCTGAAACCTATAGGGAGTGTCCGTTAGTAATATAAAATTGTTGACAATATAGTCATTTTTACCACAATAATTCTGCCCATCCAAGAGATCTGAAACTTGTTCCAATCCTGCATTAATGTATGGAGGGAAGAGTAGAGTTTAGCACAGTTAACTGTGTATAGTCTGGAAAATTGAGAGAAGATATTGACTTCTAATAAAACTATAAAAAGGATAGGGGAAAGGGGGCAACCTTGTTGGGTGCCCCACTTTATATATAAGGTGAGGAATGATATCTCATTACAGCAACAATTAGCACTGGAAGAATTGTACCTGGCTTGTATCCACTTTAAAAAAATTTGAACCAAAGACCCATTTTCCCAAAATATAATAAAGGCTAGCCGTTGGTATCAAAAGCTTTGTGTATGTCTAATTTTAGGATCATTGCTTTAGTGGGGGTAATATATGTTTGAATCAACAACAGTAGGCATCATATCACATCTCCTGCCTGACGGCCTGGTATAAAGCCTACTTATGGATCCAGTGGGATAAATGTGGATTGACTGTAGTGGCTAGTATTGTGGAGAGAATTTTAACATCATGGTTTGAAAATTAATATTGAACAGTAGTTACAACAGTAAATTGTGTTGGCTCTGGGTTTAGGAATTGCTGTTAGTTTTGCTAATAAAGAAGTGTTAAAGAAATGGAAGCCAGTAATCAAAGATGCCTCTGAGGAAGCCGATTGGTTTGCGAAACATGTCAGTCAGGAAGTGACATCCCCCTGTGATCGCAGGGAAAGCTACAAGGGAACTATACAGGTCAGCAGGGTCCCTTCATAGGAGCTATGTGACATTAATGCATTTATGTGTGCTTGACTTCAAACATCCAAATGTGAGTGCAATTTGTTTTTAAAGTATTTTAAATTAATAACTGGTATTACCGTACAATATTTTATATTTGTATTTCTCTCCAATGGAGCACACAAGTCGATCCAGAAGGGGAGTGAGATCTGCTAACACTACGGGCAATATATCCTATTTTTGGCTTGTGAGTGGGAATTTTAGCCAATAATAAACCATGTACATCACTGCTGAAAGTGGAAAGTTTAAAGGGGAAACGCAACTAAATTATTTTGGTTTTTGTTTTCTCTAGTGCCATAGCCGCTGATCTATATACATTTTATGGAGACTTTTGGATATAGCTGAGAGACTGTGGGAAGATCGGCAAGAGAGAGTAAACCTAAAAGACTTACTTTTTTCCTAAAATTTTCTTCATTTGAGCCATTAATCAGAGAGTGGAAAAGATCCCTAAGGTGGGGAGCTAAGATGGAAGCAGATTTCTTATAATATAAAGGCAGTAAGGCCACCAGGTTTTATCTGTTTGATAGCGTGAAGAGTTTCTACTAACGTAATCTGTGCATTAATAAGTTCAGTTTGTTCGCTTGTAAGTTTTTCAATGTTTTCTGAAAAATAGTATTTAAAGGGGAACTAAAGTCTGACATAGAATAATGCTAGAAATACTGTATTTTGTATACTAAACACAAACTTATGACTATAAAGATTTTCATTCATCCAGTTCATGGTATATCTAATACAAGTGATTCAAAAAACAACTGGACAACTGAGTAATTATTGAAGGCGTTTCACTGCTCATCCAAGCAGCTTCTTCAATTCCACAGACTGGTGTGGGAATATAGACTCTTCCACCAATCCAATCACAATGGCACATTGTAACTCTTCAGACATCTGAAATTCACAGAGGTGTCAATTCTGTGTAGTTACTGTGATAGGATTACCAATGTGTAGTGCAACTCCTAGAAACAGGTGTTACTTGTGAGAGTTGCATGAATGGATGTGTGAAGTGTTCTGAACCCGCCGGGGTACAGATGTTAGAACAGCATTGTATGTAGCAGACAGGTGGTGTCGAAGGCCCCCACCTCTGTTCAGGGATGGTTTCTCCACCTAGACATGAATCGCCTCTTTCAAGCCAGCGGTCTTCTTTATCTAAGATTTGGACATGGCTATCTTCAAAGGAGTGTCCCTTGTCTTTTATGTGTATAAAGATAGCCTAGTCTTGCCCTGTAGAGTTCGCCCTCCATGTTGTTTTGTCTCCCCAATGTAAAGATCAGTGCACTCCTCGCTACACTGGACTGCGTATACCACATTGCTTTTTTTCTTTAGGCGTTGGATCCTAAACAACTGGTACACCCAAAGGATCCAATGCCTAAAGAAAAACAAAGCAATGTGGTATACGCAGTCCAGTGTAGCAAGGAGTGCACTGATCTATACATTCGCTAGCAAGAAAATATTTCAGCAGCACTCCGATTATGGTGAAAAAAGTGTAATTTTATTTATGCCTCAAGCTAAGCAATGTTTCGAGCTTATACAGCCCTTTATCAATCTTACAAAACGTGTAACAAACAATCCTTAAATAGTTTTATGAGGTGGAGGCTCATTCAATTCAAAACATCTCTCCCAATCAGTGCCACTGACATTCACCCTATGCCTAGTTAAATACATGTATAATAAAGTCAAAAGTCAAAGTAAACTTTATTGTCATCTCAGCAGTATACGAATACACAGTGAGATGAGACGACGTGGCTCCAGCTAGTACATATCACAAAAAAATACACAATAAATATGTGAACATGAAATCTGCAATATATTGGCAGAAATTGGATATATACATGTGTAAACCTTTAGAATTGTGCAAATGAATTAACAGTTCACAAAGTTAAATTCACAGTTCAGGTGTGTCTGGAATGTAGTGGGAGGGCAGGCAGTGAGTTGAGTAGTCTGATAGCTTGTGGAAAAAAGCTTTTGTGCAGCCTGGTTGTTTGGGCTTTAATGCTGCGAAAGCGTCTGCCGGATGGGAGCAGCGTGAACAGTCCGTGTGAGGGGTGTGTGGAGTCCAGTGCAATGCAGGAGGCCTTTCTTGCACAGCACTTGTGGAAGATGTCCTGCAGTGATGGAAGAGCTGCTCCAATGATGTTGCCAGCTACTCTGACAGTCTGCTGTAGACTTTTCCGGTCAACAGAGCTGGCACTACTGTGCCAGATGGAGATGCAGCTCGTCAGGACGCTCTCTATGGTGCCCCTGTAGAACACTTTGAGGGTGGGAGGCGGAAGGCTGGCCCGTTTCAGTCGTCTTAGGAAGTAAAGACGCTGCTGAGCCTTTTTGGTGATGGAGGCGTTGTTGGTGGTCCAGGTGAGGTCATCAGAGATGTGGACTTCCAGGAATTTGGTGTTCTTTACTGTCTCTACTGTGGAGCCGTTGAGTGGTGTGTGAGCAGGGCGAGTTCTCCTGAAGTTGACGATCATCTATTCCGTTTTATTCACATTCAGTGACAGATTGTTCTCACTGCACCAGACCGCCAGCTGCTGAACCTCATCTCTATATGCCGAATCGTCATTGTGGCTGATGAGCCCCACTACAGTTGTGTCATCCGCGAACTTGATGATGTGGTTTGAGCCGTGTCTAGCTGTGCAGTCATGTGTCAGCAATGTATACAACAACGGGCTCAGAACACATCCTTGAGGAGCTCCTGTACTCAATCTGATGGTGCTGGAAATGTTGTCGCCAATACGAACAGACTGAGGCCTCTCTGACAGAAAGTCCAAGATCCAATTGCACAAAGAGGTACTCAATCCCAGCTCGCTTAGTTTCCCACTCAGCTTTTGAGGGATGATGGTATTGAATGCTGAGCTAAAGTCTATAAACAGCATTTTCACATAACTGTCTTTCTTGTCCAGATGAGTTAGAGAGGTGGAGAGCAGAAGATATGGCATCCTCAGTTGACCTGTTTGGCTGATATGCAAATTGTAGTGGGCCCATTGAGCGGGGGAGGGTGCTCTTGATGTGTGCCATCACAAGTCTCTCAAAGCATTTCATGATGACCGGGGTTAGTGCAACAGGGCGGTAGTCATTCAGGAAGGTTACTGAAGATTTCTTTGGCACTGGAATGATGGTGGTGGACCTGAAGCATGTGGGGATGATCATCTGGCTTAGTGATGTGTTGAAAATGTCAATGAAGATGTCAGCCATCTGATCAGCACAGTCTCTGAGCACACGACCAGGAATGTTGTCTGGTCCGGCAGCCTTTCGTGGATTGACCTTGGTTAAGTTTCGCCTCATGTCGGCCGTGGGTAGACAAATGACTTCGGTGTATGTAATAAATACATACATAATAGCGGTTTAAAAGCATTCTCAATATATTTCAAAAGTGTAGCAATAAAATGTCCACTTCCAGTGTTTGAATACAAAGTGTCCAATTACTTACTTCCATATGTAAAATGTGCAATAGTAAAATATTTTGCTTAATATCCGTGTCCTGTTTTTAAAAATTATTTTTCAAATCCACATATATTAAAAAGATAACTCTCAATTTGTATGCTCTACAACTGTGCAGAAATGCCTATGTGTCCTACCGCCAGCATGGACTTTGCCGATTTCCTAACAGGCGCAGGCATCACTTTGCTAGCGAAGGAGATAGACTCTAGTGTTGCTTCGCACTCTAATGCCAAGTGAATTTTCACTCTGGCAAATGGACATAAGTTCGCAAATTCACTAAGATGCGGATTTTACTAAACGTTACATCATTCGCCAGACTTGCCTTCACCAGCTCAGACCAGGCGAAGTGCAATGGAGTGCACTCAATTTTAGTGCAAACATGTTCTAAGTCCAAAAAAACACTGGCATCTTTTCCTTTTTTCAGAGTGATAGCCTGAAAAGGTCCGTAAAATTTTGTTTGGGTAACCACGTTCCCCCCTCCATTTTCCAACATATGGAACATAAACTATACAGTGGGCTCATGTGTAGGGCATTATAACAACTCTATTTTCTTTATTAAGGTTCCCTGGACTTGTGTAATGTAATGTATTTACTGCAACATAAACATCCATGTAACTTTATCATTTCCCACCGTATGCAAATTAGGCAACGCTATCGCATATTCACTCTGTTTGATGAAGCAACAATAGCGAAAATTCGCCAGCATTCGTCGCCCTGGACGCAACTTTGCACTTCAGTGAATAAGCATTTTTCTAGTGAATTTACACCCGGCGAAGTGTTGCGATGGCTGCGTTAGGGAATTTCCCCCATAGTTACTAGTCAGTAGAAAACCACCCGTATGGGTCTCATGGTCTGACCTTTCAAAACCCATTGATCTGGATATTAACAAGTATCTTGCTGATACCAGTGGTCAAAAACAATGAAAACATTGAAAACAATTATATGAAACTTTAACTTCAGTGAACATATAACCTTTCCAACTAGGGGGTCAAATGCACAGTCCAGAGCAGGAGTGTATATATCTACCCTGGATTAGGGTGCCTAACACCAGAAGTGTAGCTTGGTGTTTAGCTTGAGGCAGAGTATTGAGAAAGGGTTGGGGGGGGGAGAGAAGTGGGGAGAAAAAAAGGGGGGAAGGGAAGAGAGGATATCACCTGATTTGTCAACTAGGGGGGTTTTGTGGCTGAGTTTCAATGTCATACTACCATAATGTAATGAGTTGCCCTAGCAGTTCTAGGTTAGAGCCAGAACAGAGTCATCGTTAAAGTCGCTTTGTGCGTAGGAGGGACCTTTACCCACTGGAGTTGAAGGATAGAAACATCTTTTCACTAGGCTGGTTGAGACTTTGGTGATGAAATAAAGCAAACAGTGGCATTATAATGTGGACAAAAGGTCATACCAGTGGATTTCATCTAAATGCCTTTGATGTAAGATCCAGTAGAAGATGGTCCTGGGGTGGTTTTTGGCTTTAGATATCTATAGTATTCCAAACAGTTGAACATTTATCCTTGAGTAATTCAGCTTCCGATTGGAAGACATACAGTCCCTGCGGTGTCCCTGAGTGGCGTCCGATGTATATTGGGGCAGTCCAGACTTTCGTCTCAGTAAAGAATATGAAGAGAAAAGGGGGGGGGTGGAGGGTAGAAGTACCCTGTGTTGGTTTCTTAGTCCTGTATCAAGCATTTATGGTAAGAGGGAGGTGAGAAATTTCAAAGCTTACGCCTCCATAGAGGGGACCCTTGAAAGTCACAGTGTGAACAACTGTATTTAGTGATGAGGCATGTTCCTAGTTCCGGGAAATTAAATGTCCCCTGTGGGGTGACTGAGGAAAAACGTATGTTAGGATGGCCTTTCACAGGGGTTGAACTTTTTTGGGGTGTCCTTTGAGGGGGATCCCATGTAGGTATCCAATAAGTTTAGTTTCAACATCAAGTCCAGGCCCATTTCCACTAATAAACAGCTGTATGGCCTATTGTTGAAGGTAAAATAAATATGCAATTGGAAAGCACATCTATGTCAGATATTATGTTGTTGAAGGAGCTTTGTGGTTGGTTGGGAGTAGATCTCTGCATAGATTGGTTAAAGTACAGTAGCTCTCAGCTCTGTTATATGCTTTGTTAAAGGAGAAGGAAACCCTACAAATTAATAGGACTAAAAATGTCATGTTTTATATACTGAACTTATTGCAGCAGCCTAAAGTTTCAGCTGCTCAATAGCAGCAATTATCCAGGACTTCAAACTTGTCACAGGGGTCACCATCTTGGAAAGTGTCTGTGACACTCACATGCTCAGTGGGCTCTGAACAGCTGTTGAGAAGCTAAGCTTAGGGGTTGTCACAAATGATCAAGCAGAAAATAAAGTTGGCCTGTCATACAAGCTGATGCTACAGGGCTGATTATTAAATTCTGATGCTAGCTGCACTGGTTCCTGTACTGCTATGTAGTAATTATCCATATTAATTACTAATCTGCCTTAAACTGTGACATTTTTTTATATGTATACTGTATATTGTGAGTCCGTCCCTAAGCTCAGTAAGTGACAGCAGCACAGAGCATGTGCAGTGAATTAGCAGAAAAGAAGATAGGGAGCTACTGGGGCATTTTTGGAGACACAGATCTTTATTGCTAAAGGGCTGTGGTTGCCTTGGGCTGGTACAGAAACCCAAAACATAATTTAAGCCCCAGACCCTTATGTTGTTTCTACGTGAGTGATTGTCACTATCCTCAATTTTAAGCAGGGCCTCCTGTAATTGTTGTTGCAAAGTTATTATGTTCAACTCATGGGCATCTAACACTGTAATTATGTTGTCAACTTTACCATCCGTTTGGTCAGTGCGAGAGGAGGCTCCTGTATCTGATGAGGTCGATCTTCCATTATGTGTTTAGCAGTGGCATGGAGCTCCTGTTGCAATAATTATTTGAATTTATCCAACAGCACCTTTTCCTGATCAGCAGGGACTTTGCTTTCTGCAAAGCCATGAGTGGTGGTGAGTGGTTCTCTGCCTCCTACCCCTAGTCAAGTCCCCCCTCTCTATTCTCATGATGGCTGTTCACGGCTGAGGGAGTGCACACGCATGTATTTGCACACACGAGCGAGGCGGCATGACCGGACAGGTTACCTATGGCATCTGGCTGGCCTGGTGCTGCCTGAGTGTTAGGATATTTGGACATTATTCTATGCTAATGTTGGCAAAGCTACATTTTATATGAAGAAATACACAAACCTAGGTTTTCAGATCAGGATCACTGGGGTGTCCCTCACAAATTGGCACACTCCAAAGATTTAATATGCCCTTAACAGACACAAGTAAAGGCCATTGCATGAATGACAATGAAAAGTGTTTCAGGTCTTTGAGCCACTTAAAAGGCAGAGTGTCAATATATTAATACATTTGAAATTAGCACATTAGCATATTATGTTCAGTATTTACTTAAGAGTAATAATAGAATTCCTATTACTATAGAAAAGCACTGGGAATTGTTACTGTCCATTGCTAAGAAAACATATTACATGTTAACTTCAGCATTCATCTAGCAAATAAATAATGTACTGTGAAGTGTAATATTTTAGTTTTCAAAAAAACAATTTTACTTGATCCGTTTCTAGTACAAAATGTAAAGTTACATTACCAAAAAAAAAAAACCTGTCCCTTAATCTGCTAATCCTTTCGCCAGACAAGATGGTTCTTTTTAAATCAACTGCCATTTTATCAACCCAATGGAGCAGAGATCCGGACTCAATTCTATTGAACAATACATTCTTTTCATAAGAGACTGGCCCGGCTAACATGACACCACAACCACAAAAGGACAGAGGAATTCCAAACACCAACTCTTTGGATTAAACCTATAATAATCACATGCCCTTTTTGTGTGTGAGATTGATAGAATGATTGTTGGAAGAATAACCGGTTACTGAGTCACAATTGTTTGAAGTTTCAGAGATTCCTTATATTGCTACATTTTTTGAGCAACCAGAGATTTGAAGCTGTAACTAATGTAACCACTCGGTGGTTCTCTGGAAAATAAATCTGCAGCTGCTGCCAACACAACCAGTCTGGTGGCTGAATAATTTGATGACACCGTAGTAAAGTTGATCAAGTTAAAGGTACAATGTACCGTGGAGATGTTTTGGGAGTTCTAGTTCATTCGTTTCTGGGGGCTGCAGTTTTAGATCTACATTAAACAACTTGCAGGCACAGCACTGAATAACACAGTGAGCCCCAATTTGAAATCAAAAAGTACCTAACTTAATTAACAGGCGCAGTTACTCCCAGCATTAAAAGCCACAGCCATTTACAGACCTGCATAATCACTCGTATTTTTGGTTGGGCCACACATAGTTATACCTTGATGAGAGTGGAGCAGGTGGCATGATGTGGGTATGACTGGGTGTGGTCTGGGTATGAAGTGTTGTAGCCAAAACTGGGGAGGTTGGCATCTCTGAATTTAAAGGTACACTGACACATTAACAGGTACATTCCCTTACATCCTTTAAAGGGATACTGTCATGGGAAAAAAATTTTTTTTCAAAATGAATCAGTTAATAGTGCTGCTCCAGCAGAATTCTGCACTGAAATCCATTTCTCAAAAGAGCAAACAGATTTTTTTATATTCAATTTTGAAATCTGACATGGGGCTAGACATTTTGTCAATTTCCCAGCTGCCCCATGTCATGTGACTTGTACTCTGATAAACTTCAATCACTCTTTACTGCTGTACTGCAAGTTGGAGGGATATCACCCCCCTCCCTTTTTCCCCCCAGCAGCCAAACAAAAGAACAATGGGAAGGTAACCAGATAACAGCTCCCTACCACAAGATAACAGCTGCCTGGTAGATCTAAGAACAACACTCAATCGTAAAAACCCATGTCCCACTGAGACTCCTTCAGTTACATTGAGAAGGAGAAACAGCAGCCTGCCAAAAAGCATTACTCTCCTAAAGTGCAGGCACAAGTCACATGACATGGGGCAGCTGGGAAATTGACAAAATGTCTAGCCCCGTGTCAGATTTCAAAATTGAATATAAAAAAATCTGTTTGCTCTTTTGAGAAATGGATTTCAGTGCAGAATTCTGCTGGAGCAGCACTATTAACTGATTCATTTTGAAAAAAAATTTTTTTCCCATGACAGTATCCCTTTAATGACTCAAAGCATAAAAAGCACAATGGCTCAGTATTACAAAGCACAGCAAATTCAAAGGCAACCAGTGATCACCAAAATTAGATAGCACAATGAAAAACAGAATTAAATGCTACAGCACCTACAGAAAAAGAAGGCACCATGATCCCACAAGCTTTAGAAAACATACTGACCCTCAGTATTTAATGAAACAGTTATGGCATTTTAAAACAAAGTAATCCACAGCTTTAAATTGCAGAGTGATATACAACATGATATAGCATAATGATCCCCCGCATTAAAGGGCACACATACCTCAAGCAGAAAATGTATGTGAGAATATTAGGGACAGATTTATCAAGGGTCGAAGTGAAAATTCGATTTTCGAATTTCGAATTTTGAAATTCGAACTTTCAATTTCTTTTGTGGAATTTGACAAGGGAAAACTTAAAATTCTATTCGAGTTTTTAAAATATTTGACTATTCGCCACCTTAAACCTGCCAAATTGCTGTTTTAGCCTATGGGGGATATCCTGGGATCAATTTGGAGTTGTTTGCAGACTTCCTGAAAATCAAGGTTTTTTTTGGAGAAAACTAGAATCTAATTTGATTCGAACTCCATTCAAGTTTGAGGGTCGATCCCATTCACCCAAGTTTGAAAAATTCAAATCTTTTGATAGATTTTGATTGGTCATTTTTTATTGGGAGTTTATGGGAGTTTTTACAAACTCCCACAAACTTTAAATTCGATGTTTGATAAATCCGCCCCTAAATCTAAGTCATTAACACATAAAAAATAAAGTGCTCAAAAATAACCTTTTTGATAAAACTGCCCCTAAAAGTTGATTTAGAAGGTTATTGAAACCTTTCAAAAACACTTTACAAAAACAGAAAATGGGCAGTTCATTTCTGTACTATGTGATACATTTTCTGAAAGTGAACTGCCCCTTTAATTATTGCCTTTCCTCGGTGTATAATGTACAATACAGAAGCCATTGTTACAGGACCAACTGTGTAATAGTACAGAAGGCTTAGATCAATCAATCAATGGCTGATGCAAAACAGGGGGAGTTGTATTGACTATTTACATCCCAGTTAAAGCTCTGTTATAAACATGACTTTTTTCAGGGGTAGCGTTTATAAATAAAAAATTTCTAGCATCGACTTGTTTTGCAATATTAGTACATTTGATATTATACTTTTGTTATTGGATTATATTATTAGTATTATTAATAAAGGGTTTCACGCTCATGTCAGTTTTGTTTGTTTATGTATTTTTTGAATGCATAGGCACCTTTGAAATAGCCTTAATTCTGGCTTGTTTATCTTTTGGTGTTGGTAGTGCTTTGTTTTCCAGTTTCCCAGCAGACACTGAAAAGGATTTGTTAGTGCCTAAATAGAACTTGGCATCAGTCCATCTCATATTTGTCCTACCTTATTTTTAGGACAGAGATTTCATTTGTGCAGAATACTATTAATATTGGTGAGAAATTGGGGTTCCTTTTGTTGTTTTATGTTTGTCAATTGTCAGTGACAGATTCTGTGAGTGCATTTTAATTAGCCCCATTCTTCCTTCTTTTTCTCAAGCTGCCTAACATAATTAATGCTCCCCTTACAACACACTGCCCACTAAGAATGATCCCTTATTTCTTTGTTTTGGTTTTCTATAAATAATTATGAAGAAGTTTCCCTTTGATTTTGTTCAACAACAAAATGAGTAACTCAATCATTGAGTAAATTGCCCAAAGAAGTTTGTCATTATTCAATTAAATAAATACATCTCAAAGTTTTAATAAGCCCAATATAAATTAGAATAAAAACTTCAACAATCTGGGCAATCATTAAAGAAGAACATTTTGTAACAAGAGTCTTGGGATAACACTCCATTTGAGCACAGTTTTCCTTAATACAAATTAAATATGCACAGTCTTAGTAAAGAGATATTTGTGCATGGACACTCCAATTAAGCACTTTTTTGTTTTTGGATTGACAGAAACTTGAGGTTAGGTAGGTTTGCTAATAATAACCATAGGCAAATCATGTATGTTGAACAATAAAAAGGGTAACTCAATTTATATCTGTAACATTTCTATTTATAGTATATATACAATATATATACACAGATGGAGTGTATTATTGTTGCTTGGGGCAAGGGCCCCCAAGGGAAAAATGAAAGACCCCTAATATAATCATTTGACTTTAACATAAAACCATTTTTTAATTTCTGTAATGTTTTGTTGTTTTGTTTTTTTTTATTTATTTTTAGCTTGTTATCTTTTGGAAAGAATTCCCAAGGAATGCTTCTTCTAAGCAGCTGTCAGGTTTAGCAGAGTTGATTCATTTTCGTGATGTATCCTAAGCAAAGTTGGGTTGTGAGTTCCTGCCTGCATTAACAAGGAAAGGCCAAAGGAAAGGCCAAGGAAAGACCCATGACGGGTGCAGCGTCGATTCCACACCTAACCCTCTACCTTCCCCACACACCACAATTCTCCTACCACCCAAATAATACATACACACACCTGGTTTGGAAAGAGATGGCCGCAGTTGTTTATTTAACACAATAATACAGTAATAATCATGTATAACATTTTTAACCTTTTTTAACAACCGTTTGTATAACAAACTTTTAAACCTTTAACATATTATTCCCCCACCTGGGGAGGAGGGAATGGGGGTGGGGTATCTGTACCCAAACTGCCAAGATAGGTTCCTGTTCCTTTCTCCTAACCCTAAACCGGGCTGCATACCACACTATAAGGACCCAGGCCTACCAGGCTACTTCCACTGACTATGAAATACCCCCCTTTTAACTTCCCCTGGGGGTTCTTGCAAAGATACCCCCCACAACTGCGACTAACACACATATTATAGGGAGGGAGGGTGGGATGCTGCGTCCTTCTTCCTCCACGTCCCGGTGCCGAATGGTAAGTATTACCGCTGTTCCTTCCTCTGCTCCTTCGCCCAGGACTCATTAGCCAATCAGCACCTGCAACAGAAAAAAGGGGGAGGGGCGGGGATCGCTGTACTCCTAAGGCCCCGTCAAGACCCTGTTGCCCCTAGTCAGGCCATGGGGTCCCCTTATGTGGGGGTGGCAATATGGTATGTAACTCCCACAATAAATGTAATCAACACATTTTTGGAAAGAAATGCACAGGCCCAGGTAAAGATTGAATGTAGTTGTGCAGCACTATCTTACTTAACTTTAAGACTTTCATTCACACATGACAGCAGAGTAATATTTGGGGATTTTATTGTGCATGCTCAAGTCTGCACTAAGGATGCCTGGAAAACAGGTAAGCATTTTTTACCTAAAAGGAGTACTGGCACAGGAAAATAATTATTAGGGCTCAAGGCTCATTTATGTCCACAAGTGCAACTGCCATCTATTCTGAATTGAGTGCTGCTGTGCCCATCGACACAGGGGAACCCTGAAGATAGCACCACTTCCTGGTCAAGCAGTAGCTCCAGGGTTCCCTTCACGGCCACATTAATAGGTGCAGCACACATGCACCTAAAGAATCAGGCACAGACATCCCTTGCACATCAAGTGCTAACCGTGTTTGATTGGAGTGGGGCTATTTACAGCAAGTGGTAACTGTGTTAGATTGAATTGGAGGCATTGACAGCTAGTGGAAACGGTATTGGACTGGAGTGGGTCCATTGACAACTAGTGGTGAAACTGTTGGATTGGAGTAAGACTCTTAAAGGGGATGCAAAGGCAAAAAATAAAACCCCAGTTTTACTTTCTTTAATGAAAAAGAAATCTATCTCCAATAAAATTTAATTAAAAAATGTGTACCGTTTTTTATAAGAAACCTGACTGTATGCAGTGAAATTCTCCCTTCATTTTACTTGCTCTGGCTGCTACAGATATGAAACTTCAGACGGTCCCTAACTGCTCTGCAGAGAAACGATCATACTTTCAAACTGCAGTGAGCCACCCCCACCTCACTTCCCTGACCTCGAGCAGCTTTTTTTGTTTCCCTATAAAGCAGCTGGCGACTGTGTACAGATTTGTATCTGTGGACCAGAGCAGTCTGCATTTTCTGATTATTAATCAGTCTTGCTGTAACGGCTTCTATGGCAGAAATTATTTCACTTGTGCTGTTTTGATTATTTATGACGATCCCGAGGTTTAACCTCCCAACTGAAGCCCAGACCACACTGAGCATGTGCGTCGTCTTCATCTTGCAAAGATTTTTAACAAAGTCACATTTGACAGCCCTCTGCGGCCAACTTTCAAAACATAAATCATTTTTTAATTATACTTCTGGTGCAGTAAGTTCATGTTTATGTTTCGTATACAAAATCCTGCATTTCTAGCATAATTCTATTATAGACTTTAGTTCCCCTTCAAGGAAAACAGTAAAGCAGAGCCAAACTGGATGACTTCTGATAAGTTCAGGAGACATATCTTGCAGTTAATGAAAGTTAGCTCTGAACGGCATCACAATGTTAGCCCTTTTCATGTATGATTATGGTGTAATACTGTATAGGCAAGCACAAATTGCAAATGTTAAGTAGTACTGAAATAACTGACTTGGTGCTGGTAGGGAAATCCTCATACTTCTGGAATTACATGTGGGTTGCATATGCTGGAAAAACAGAGGGCACAAATGTTTTAGAGATGGTGCAAGAAACCCTCTGCATGTGTCTGGCACCATTTTACAGTCTTTGTCCATATGATCAACATTTAAAAAAATATTTGTTCTAGCACCTAAGAGCTAAAAATCAGGTCCTCCTTTATGAACTTCACATTGTAATATTGCCAAGACAAAACTGCTTTAACATTCACATTATCAGAAACCTTGCACAGTGATGGGTTCCTTCAGATGCACAGGTGGACCCTGTGGATTCTGGTGTTCACCGACGCCCTTTTGGGGCCCAGAGTTTCTGCTGCGGAAACCAACAAAGAAGTGCATAACTAGAAGCAAGTCCATAAGTGAGGTACCAGCAGGGATTTAGAGAAGACGTGGTCAGAATCAGGCAAAGGGTTTAAGGCAGGCAAGGCAGGAATCATAGTCAAGGGTCAGGCAGTAGTCAAAAACCAGGATATCAAAGTCAGAATAAACGCTTGAGCAGGAACAGATAAACTGAAGCCAGCTTGGGCACTCACAAAATGGTGGACTGGGCTTATAAAGAAGAATTGGCGCAAAAGATTTGAATTTGCGCTCAATAGTGTCAGCGTCAATATGTTCGGCATCAAACGCCAGCGTCAGGATCTCCTACACCGGAAGTGCGCGCCTGCGCACATAAGCCTGCAGAGAGGTGCACCGGGAGGCAGATCTCCCGGCGCGTCTTACAACTGCAATATGACTGACAGGTTGGGAGAATTCTAAAAAAAATGCACGTATATACCACCGACTCCATTTCAGATACCAGAAGTTACGCTAAAGAGAGAGGGAGAGCTTTATGGAATGTTTACGCTCCCATTCATATCATAAAAAAAGTTAAATGTTGTGTGATAACATATATTATGTCACTTATGTGTAGTATTCATAGACCATTATATAACTCCAAGAGATTCTCAAGTATTTTAAAAATGTAAGGTTATTTTTAGAAAAGAATATTTGTTTAATAGAACTGCAATGAATAAAATACAATGTGATAAGGTTTCCAAGCAAAAAGGAATACAAACAACGAATCTATTGAAACACAAAAAAAGGTTTATTTAATTAAAGGCAATCTCCTGAAATTACAGACTTTTCCTTTTTCTTCGTTAAAAGAAGATGATGGCAAATACTATGCCCCTTGTTTCCTGCTGGTTTGCTGCCAAAACGCAAGATGCATTTTTTTCCCTAATTAAAGAATTCCAGCTTATAATACTCTAAATTTCAGGGTTTTTTTGCTTAAAGTTACGTCAGGTTTAGAAGAAAGTTTAAAGGAATGATATAATTATGAGTAAATGTATTTTACCCTAATACTCTTTTGGGAAACACTTACCATGTTTTGAACTTAAGTTCAATTTATTTTCATGAATCCATCAGTTACCTAATTTTAGCCACTGATATATTAACTAGCTAAAAACTATTTTTTTTTAGTATGCTTACAGTACTACTCTACGATGCAAGAAAAATTCATGATGTTGCAAAATGCAGAAATGCCCTCTTTGCTTTGTATAACATTTCTGAGAGTCAAGTAACAATAAATGGCCACCCACAGTGAGCTAAGGAAGACTGATTCTAAAGGAAATAATGCATTTCTTGATTGGGTTATGGATGGTTCACCTTTAGCAAATGTTAAATAGGCTCGTATATAGACATTTTGTCTGTTTCTTCAGTGCTTTCTAATTTGCCAGTGATTCTGTATGTTACTTAAAAGGATCAAGTTCATATTGACTTTCAGTGTCAAAGATCAGATTTTATGGGCACACACACATAAATGATGGATTTTAGCCAAGTTTACACTACACTATGCATCTTGGCAGGGGAGTTGTGAGGAAAATGTGAATTTCATTGCTGAGGCAGCATAAAATCTTGGAGCCTGTGCAGTGCCACAAAGCAATAGTGTCATGCCCTGCCTGTATAGTGCAGCAATACTGTATGCAAAAAAAAAAATCCTTTGTAGCACGCTGCTGGAAATTTTCATGGAAAAAAATATACTGCGTACGATTATACAATTAGGGGAAGATTAATCAATTTTTTTTAAAAAAAATACAGGTTAAGGACCTGTTACGAGACCTGGGTTTTTCTAGATAACAGATCTTTTCATAATTTGGAACTTCATAACTTAAATCTACTAGAAAATCATGTAATAAATAAACCCAATAAAATGGTTTTGCTTCCAATAAATATTAATTTAATTCCAATAAAGTTTAATTAATTAATATCTTAGTTTGGATCTATTACAATGTACTATTTTATTATTACAGAGAAAAAGAACATATTTTTTTTTTAATATATAGATATACTTTATTTCGATAAAATGGAGAGATGGTCTTTCTGTAATTCGGAACTTTTGAGATAATCAGTTTCTGGATAAAAGATCCCATACCTGTACTTTATCAATTTGAATTAAGTTTCATCATAGGAATGAGAGGAAGAAGACAAAACAGTTGAACAAGGAGAAGAAGGGGTGGGACTTGAAAGTAATGCTAAGACAAGTATTGTATGTATTTATAGCTGTATATATATATATATATATATATATATATATATATATATATATATATATATATATATATATATATATATATATATATATACTGTATATATATAAAGAATCCAAACTGGTGCACTCCACAATGAAAAAGTTAAATGCCTAGGTGCTGGTAAAACTTGCATATATTCAAAGAATACAGACCGCACTCACAGGACTTGTATGGAAAAAAAGCCACAAGGGCTATCAAACTCTAGCCGTCCTCCTCCTCCAGTATACATACTGTATATAATAAGTAATAGAGGATCCGCACTCTCATTTTCATTTCAAAGTGATAGTCATCCTTGAGAAAGGTCCCCAGGAGGGACCGAAACGTTGGATTGTGATGTGAAAAATAAAATCTATCACTTTGAAATGAAAATGAGAGTGCGGATCCTCTATTACTTATTCCATAAACATTGATCGAGCACCTCGAATCAACCATTGTCAGAGGTGCGGGCACTCCAGAAAAAGTTTATATATATATATATATATATATATATATATATATATATATATATATATATATATATATATATATATTATGTTTCTCACAGATTTTGCACAAATTGCAGCCAGTGGAAGGTGCGAAAAGTCTCTCATATTGCCAATTTTATATACTTTCTATTATAACTTGATTTAAAGGAGAAGGAAAGCTATTGAAGCAGTTTATTGGCAATAGATTAGCCACAATAGTGCAAGCTATAACACTGTATTTATTCTGCAGAATGCTTTACCATACTTGAGTAAACAGCTCTTGAAGTGTTCTCTATTTGTTTAGGATAACAACTGCCATATTGGCTTGGTATGACATCACTTCCTGCCTGAGTCTCTCCCTGCTCTCTCATAGCTCTGGGCTCAGATTACAGCAGGGAGGGGAGGGGGGAAGGAGCAAACTGAGCATGTTCAAGGCTGTGCCCTGGAGGTTTAAGCTGAAAACAGGAAGTCTGATACAGTACACAATAGAAGGAAAGACATGTTTCTTTTGACAGAGGACTCAGAGCAGCATTACTTTGAGGGTTTACTGATGTATTTATATAGACCTTTCTAATAAAGCTTACCCTTTAAGGGTAACCTGGTTTATAAATAACATTTAAAAAAAATTATGGTTTTGTGATTTTTGTGAAGGTCAGTGGGAGAAGGTTTGAGGAGAGCTATTTGAGGGGTCAATTAAAAGTTCACAGCAGTGTTATTACATGGTGAGGCAGGCTCACCGCATGTTGAACAAGATCTTCCAACATTGGTTTGCACTATTGGGGTTTGTTACGTGCACTTTATTCAGGATCCATTTCTAGAAGTATAATTTTAAAATATAGTTCTTTTTTTTATAGATAAATGTTTACTGGTTTTAATTAACAAGACATAGCATTGTGCCCAAGCCAAGTTGTATCGAAAAATTACATGGAAGGTTATTGCACATACAGAGTTAACAGAACATTACTATTGTTATTAATAGGGTCATAGATACAGGACAAGATATTAAGATAGTTATATGGTAAGTCATTCTAATTTTGTTCTTGGTTTTGTCAAAATACTTGTGCCTCTCTTGTCCCCATAGTGAGTTTTATTAGTGAAATTACTATGTTAAAGTTGTTTCCACATTATAGTGTTGGTGGGCCATCCAGTGCATGGAAATGTTTTTCCATGCATAGATCAATAAGGACCAAAATCTCTTCCAGGAGTGTCTACACTGTGAAAGATTGTCCATGCCTTAAGAAGCAATTCAGCAGAGAGGCAACAAAGTCCAGGTTGTCGACCAGTATTTTGGAGAGCTTAGACCAGTACCTGGATATGACAAAACATGACCACATCATGTGGTAAAATGTGGCTGCCATGGCATTGAACCAGGGTCAGGAGTTATCAGGTTTATTGTTTGAATTGATCACTGGTTAAGATCAGATAGTTGTAACAATTGTCTGTTGCTTCCTCCAGTTCGGTATCGTTAAACTGCCGACAAAAATATAGTTTTTTAATACTTCATCAATTTTGGAGTGTTTGCTTGCTTGTGTGAAAGGTTTTCTCCAGGCTGGAAGATCAATAGTAAATTGTAGGTCTTGATCCCTTTTTATGCTAAAATGTTTCTCTTTTTTTTCTTGTAATAGGAAGTTGTCCACTATGGTTGTCCACAAATTTTAATGGTGGACTTTGTATAACTGTAGAAAAAAAAAATGATACCTATAAAACTGATCATAAAGTAGATCATAATTGCAGTGAAGATTTTGGAATAATGCTAATCCCATTTTCAGAGCAGTTTTTCATAGAACATAAAGAACGAAATAGCATCTTATCAGGAAAAACATTAAATCCAGCAATGCTTTGTTGCACCATAAACAGGCAACGTTTCAGGCTTACTGCTAGTCCTTTATCAAGTAGTTATTCCCTTAGCTTCATACCTTGAGATTTCTAGAAAATCATGTAAACATTAAATAAACCCAATAGGCTGTTTTTGCTTCCAATAAGGATTAATTATATCTTAGCTAGTAATCACTGTTTTATATTACAGAGAAAAAGGAAATCAGTTTTAAAAATTTGCATTATTTGGATAAAATGGAGTCTATGGGAGATGGCCTTTCTGTAATTTAGAGTTTTTGGGTAACAGTTTTCCGGATATTGGATCCCATACCTGTACATTGGTTTCATCAAATCACATCTGGGCGTTGGCATGAAATATTCACGATTTTTTTATTCATTCTAAACATGTATATATTATATATATATATATATATATATATATATATATATATACAAAACAGAAAGTATAAATGAATATAAATACATGAAATACTGTAATGCATGCTTACATCACAAGATGGTGCTCATCCATAACCATAGTTATATGATTCAGTGGCAGGTGAAAATTAATACTCTTATGAAATAAAATATATTTTACCTATCTTCTTTAGGTTGCCCATGCCTAGAGAACTGGAGAAGCAGAGAGTGTGAGAGAACGGTGCCGGTGCATAGAGGTGTGACATCATTGCGCAGAGTCTGCCGCAAAAATGTCAAATAAAGAAACGGTGAGGTCATGGGTTCAATGCCCAATTATAGGTCACTCTCATAGTGTTCCTGGGTGTTCCTAAATCCCTGTTATATTGATCCTTGGACTTCTGACCCTTTGCTTTGACCCTGACATCGATCCTTGATGCCTACATACTGAATTCCTGCCTGAAACCTGACTACACTACTTCCTGAACCTTTGAATATCACAAATCGGATTTTAACCCTTGGGCTTCCTAATTGGCCTGGACTCCCCTGCTACTGGAGCCGCAAGGCCCCTGACAGTATAATCGGGCCATGGACCCCACTGAGTTCTGCCTGCGGGGTTTGGCGACTCGCATGGAAGCCTATGAAGCCCAGCAGAATCTTCAGGGCAGGTGCTAGTGGCCCTTCTCCCCTGCATGCCATCTGTCCCCATCGGTGATGGGCAATCCTCCTGTGGCTTCATCGGCTGGTGAGCCCCGCATTCCCCCCCCACCTCACTATAACTAAGGCCTTTAGAGGCTTTGTGACCCAGTGTCTTATCCAGTTTGAGTTGCAACCCTCTCAGTACTCCAGTGACCGGGCTAAGGGGGGGGATATGTGATGACCAGATTGGGTGACAGCTCTCTGGGAGAAAAATTCACCCCTGACCTTTGATGCCAAGGCTTTCCTCCAATCCTTCCGAACTGTCTTTGATGCTCTGGGTCGTGTCGCTAATGTCTCTTCCCATCTCCTACAGATCTGGCAAGGGGAACCGCAGTGCCATCGAGTACGCAATTGATTTTAGAACTTTGATGGCTGAAACTAATTGGAACAATGAGGCTTATGGGGCTGTCTTCTCTCAAGGAATGTCGAGCAGACTCAAAGACAATTTAGTATTGAGAGATCTCCCCAAGCAATTGAAAGACCTGATTGCTCTCACGATCAAGGTAGACACATGGCTTAGAGAGCACCAAGCCAATAAGGAGCAGAAGATTACAAACTGTTCTGGCACCACAGTTTCAAAGACCTTTCCTTCCTGCGCCTCCTTCGCCACCTCCCATTGCTCCTCCAGAGGAACCTATGCAGATCGGACTTGCACAGCTGTCTGAACAAGAGAAACTCCAGAGACGTGCGGCTGGACTGTGCCTCTACTGCAGTGGTAAAACCCATTTTGCAAACAAGTGTCCCTCGAAGTTGGGAAGATCTCCACACCTAGGTAGGATTGGGGAATCTTATCTGGGTGGCATTGAACCTACTCTCCAAAAGAACTCTCACAAATTTTTCCTGCCGTTACAGATTTAGCTGACAGCTAACAGTCAATATCTCAGCCTTTCTTGAATTTGGGGGCCATTGGAACATTCATGGACGGTGCATTCTCCAAGCAGCTGGGCATTCCCTTGTTTTCTCTGTCTACTCCCTTCAGGGTCCTGGCAACTGATGACAGACCATTTACATCTGAAATAATTTCTATGTCAACCGTAGAACTACCCTTGACGGTCGGCATTGTATAAACTGTCCATCAGCTCCTGTAGTTTTGGGGTTACCCTGGCACCAGCTGCATAACCCCTCTATTTACTGGTCAGCCAATCGGATATCCCGTTGGAGTCCTTTCTGCCAAAGAAACTGTTTGCTCACCAATTCCAGTCCCTGAAGGAATCCTTTGCTTTGACTTCTGTCCTCCACCATCCTGATCTCCATCAACTCATCTTTATTGAAGTCAATGCTTCAGACTAGTGATGGGTGAATTTATTCGGCAGGCGTGAATTCACGAAACGCCCGCGAAAATCCGCGGCAAAAATTCGCCGGCGTCAAAAAATTTTTTTCCGAAAAACGCCATAAAAATTTTGCCCGAAATTCATGAATTTTTCGGTGAAGCGAAACACCGCAAATTCGCCCATCACTACTTCAGACATTGGGGCCAGAGCCATTCTCTCGCAGAGGCAAATTGCGGATGGGAAATTACACCCATGTGCTTACTTTTCTAAGAAATTCTCCCTGGCAGAACAGATGCCCTATCCAGTAACATTACTCCTGTGAGTCACCTTAGTAAAGATCAAGAGCTAATTGTTCCTTCCGCCACAATCATTGCTTTTTTGTTTGCACAATAGGCCAGCCAGATCCTGTTGGTCCAGTCCTCTGCTCCTGCTGATACCCCCATTAGAATGGTATATGTGCCATCTGAGCTTTGTCTCTCCACCCTCCATTCACTTTTCCAAGCAGGTACTAAGAAAACTTTGGAACTTATAAAGTGACTTGTCTGGTGGCCGAATCTTAGGAAAGATGTCAAAGACTTTGTTACGGCCTGTGCTATCTGTGCCTCTTCAAAACTAAGTCATTCTCGCCCATGTGGTCTGTTGCAACCGCTACCCATTCCTTCCCGTCCTTGGACTCACTTAGCTATGGACTTTATTGTCAAACTGCCACGTTCCAAGGGAAACACCGTTATATGGGTAGTTATTGACCGCTTCAGTGAGATGGCACACTTCATCGCTCTTCAAAAACTTCCCTCTGCAGTAGAGCTCACTCAGTTGTTCATTCAAATCTTCTTCCAACTCCATGGCTTTATAGGTGGAAATTGTATCAAAAAGAGGTTCCCAGTTTGTGTCCAAGTTTTGGCCGTCCTTGTGTAAAGATTTGGGTATTGCTCTTCAATTCTCCTCTGCCTACCACCTTCAAACCAACGGGGCAGCTGAGAGAGTAAACCAAGCATTGGAACAGTTCCTGAGAACTCACGTTTCTCTTTGGCAGGATGATTGGTCCAGTCTACTCCCCTGGGCAGAATTCGCACATAATCACGCTTGTCATACCTCTGCTGGTAGATCGCCCTTCTTGACAGTGTATGGGCAACATTCGCAAGCTTTCCCTCAAGATTTCCTCTTGTCCGAAGTTCCACATGTCCGCCATCTGGTCTGCCACCAAAACAAATTTGGAAGAGTGTATTGGTCCACAAAGACTATTCTGATCGAAGATGGAAATCTTCTCCCCAGTATGAAGTTGGAGACAAAGTGTGGCTTGCAACAATAAACATTAATCTTAAAATTCCCTCCCCAAGTTGGGTCCAAAATGTTTTGGTCCTTTCCCCATTGTGGAGATTGTCAATCCTTTAGCTGTCAGACTTCAACTTTCCCCTGAGATGCGAATCCCTAATGTGTTACATCTGTCTCTGAAGAAACCGCCAATCGCTAATTGCTTCTCTACTGAACAGTCTCCTCCCTCTTTTGTCACCGTGGATGGTCAACAGGAATGTGAAGTAGAAAAGATTTTGGATTCCAGACTCTCCAGGAATTCACTGGAGTTCCTGATACACTGGAAAGGCTTTGGTCCATGTAACAACTTTACCTGGTGGTCTAGTGGGGGGACAGCTCGGTCGTTAGACCGCAGGCGCCGGTTCCTTAAGGTGCGCACGGCGTGCCTATGTGTAATTTCTAGGCGCAGTCGAGCTGGCGTGATGACGCCAGTGCGTATTGGCGCACAATTGGGCTGGTGATCATTGCCCGTTATAGGATTTGTTCCTGGAGCTTCTGAGCATTGTGCTAATCTGTGTATCTGATCTTATTCCTTTTGTGACCCTTGCCTGTCTTATTGGTGATTCTGACCTCTGTATCCTGACCCTTGCCTGATATCCGACTTCGCTTATTCTGAATCCCTTCTGATTGATCTCCTGGTTTGACCCTTGCCTGCCTGAGTTCGTTTGTACTCTGCCTGCCCCTGAATATGATTCTGTCTACGCCTTGTACCGCAATCTTCTGCCCAAAGACTTTGCTTTACCATAGTGCCCCTTTGCTTGTTCAGATCCCCTTGCCTTAATAAGACCTGGTGGCATCTGAGTAGCTGAGGGCTCCTCCCGAGGCCAAAGCCGGTTGGTAAAGGCAGAAGCAAGAGCCAAGACCAGGGTGCTTGGCATCGGTTCTGAATTTAGGGTGCCAACTGTGACAGTCCAGAGGAGTGTTCCTGGGTTAAGTATTCTAATGTCCATGCTCCCCGTTTAGTGCGGGAATTCTACAAGCAATTTCTTTAGAAGCCAGGACATAGTGGTCTAGTGCACCCCTGGTGGAAGGGGTACTGATGGCACTCCCGGCTCCTCTGGCGACGCATCCAAGATAGAGGTGGCCATAGCTGACACATGGATATTGACGACGCCGGCGAGTAGAAGCGCATGTCTGGTGTGAATATTTGAGATAAAGAGATGCAGAGGTCACTGGTTCAATGCCCCATTATAGGTCACTCTCATAGTTTTCCTGGGTGTTCCTAAATTCCTATTATATTGATTCTTGGACTTCTGACCCTTTGCTTTGACTCTGACATTGATCATTGCTGCCTGCCTACTGAATTTGTGCCTGGCTTTTTCCTTGGTCCGGACCCCTCCGCTACTGGAGCTGCAAGGCTCCTGACACCAGCTTAAGCAAGGTATTTTCTTCTGAGTATTCAAAGGGGCTTGCAAGTGCTGGACTCATCTGAAGATTAACTGTAAAGCACCCAAAGAGCCTTTTGGAGTGAGTATTACATTTAAAGTGACAGTATACAAAAGGAGCACTCAAGATTTCAGAGACTGTGTTTGTTTGAAATTACATTAAAGAACTTTGCCCTATTCAGTTTGAGAGATAAATTGCACTTGCCCTAGTTAGTTAGTGAAGCCCCGTTTCCACTTTGTCAGGAGTGTTGCCTGTATTAGTTTCCCTTTTACTTACATTGATTTTAGATAAAAAGTTCTTTAGTTTACCAACTACTGTGTGAATTATTACTATTTTTTTGCACTTGATCCAGACTAAGCTGCATGGATCCATTTTGGTTTCAGTCCTCTTGAGTTTACTCATTGTATACAGTAAATTAAGTAGGATGATTCAAATTACAGATATTAAAGGATTAATAGACCATTATCCTGAAGCGCGAGGTTCCAAGCATTGTAATTTGTATGTGTAACATTTCTTTTGCAGTACTACGTAAAACCACCATAAACTAACATAACAGTTAGGGGCAGATTTATTAAGGGTGGAATTGAGAATTACATTTTTTATGGTCAAAACTCTCAAATTCGAACTATGAATTATCCAAATTTGATTCAAGTTTTATTCTAACTAGAATTTTGAGATTTATCATACTCTGGCCCTTTAAGAACTCAAATTTGAATATATCTAAAACCTGCCCAGTTCATGTATAAGTCAGTGGGAGAGGTTCAGGGACCAATTTGTACATGTTAGTAGTATTCCTGATATTTGAGTTTTTTCGGAGAAAAAACTTGAATGGGTTTTAGTCGATTCATTTCGAGTTTTTGGGTCGGTAAAATTCATCTGAGTTTTAGATGTTCAATTTTTTTATAAATAACCTCCCCAGTCGAATATCGAGTATATTCCAATTTAATAGAGTTTAAAAAAACTTACATGAATTTGATATTCAACCTTTAATAAATGTACCTCTTAATGTTTTCCTCTCTGCAAGGCTTGTAGAGCAATTTAACTACTATTAATTTAAGAAACATTTTAGCAAATGTTATGACTGGCAATTTTCTGTAGTGCTGTTTATGTTCCTGCAATTTATTCCTGGTGGTCACAGTTTAAAGGCACATTAATCCCTACTGAACTGGACTGTTCAACCAAACGTTATACAGTTCTTGCTGGACTACAAATCCCAGCATACTTTATATATTTTTTTATCAATAATTTTTATTAGTTTTCATTTATATTCACAACATGCTTTCTCATTGCACAGGTATGTACACATTTTATCTGAATATTTCAAACAGTAATTTGTATACATTGCATAATAATAAGAGTATGTTATAGAATTATGTAACAAATTTGTGAAAAATGGGCTGTAAATTACACATCTCATTATCATTGTCATAATCCAACCATGGATGCATACTTTATATTTTGAGGTTAAGGCATGCTGGGAGTTATAGTCAAGCAACATCAGGGTTGTAGTTTTAAAGAATATTGCCAATATCACTCCTTGGATAGGGTGCATTGTCCAGGTCATATTAAACTTCTGGGTTTGGCCAAAACAGTGGTTTATCGTCTTTTCTGTAACGTTTGGTATCCCAAACCCAGAACTAACACCAAGGTTCCAGTCTCAGTCCGCTCTTCTGCCTATAGCAGCTGCCTTTGGCTTCAGGTGGAGCCCTCCACTGCTCAGATGCCGCCACGTCTTATTTTGGGAGAACCAGGGAGAGAGTTCAGGGCAAGCATGGGAACCGACCATGAGCGGAGAGGATGAGGGAGCACCGAATCGGAATCAGAAGAATAGTCAAACAGGCCGGGGTCAGTTTAGGCAGAAGGTTGGAAGAATCAGGGACAGGCAAGGGTCAATACCAGAATATACAACAATAACAGGCTTAGAAGGCACCCGGGAACTAAGGAAGAACCTTTTTACATTGGGTAACAAAAATTTGTGAGAGTGGCCTTTAAATATTTTAAATTCCCACCTCTGCATGATGACATCATGCGGCCCTTTGGGTACATCCAGAAACACCCGAGCACCGTGCAACCCGAAAATGTTGACACTCGGCGCAGTATCACACGGGTGCCTGCCAGGTAAATTTATTACAATTACAAGACATGATATATTCACTGTCTACACTCTCAGTTTGCTCTGTTGAGTTGAGTATGCTTTAGTTAAGGAATAGGAAGTCATAGTTCCCCGCCATTTTAGGTGGGTATTTTAGTTTCCATGAAACTAAAATTAAAGGCTTTCTTGTGAGTAAGAGACAGCATAGAACATTTGAAATATATCAAATAGAATCTTAACAACATATGTGGTTTTCAAAAGAAGTGCAGTGTCTGGCTTGTCATAATGTATTAGGTGATAAATATAAGGTTTGATTCTTTGGGCCAAGATTTTCTACAATTGTTTTAGTATCTGAGTTTAACAGAGACATTGGAAGTAGTTCCTGCATAGTGGGATATCAATTCCTAATGGGGTAACTGCAAAAATATAGGCACAAGTACCTAACTGCTACTAGGCTTGTGGTTTTTCATACAAGATGTTAAATACAGAAGGTTAGGGGTGAATTTTTTACAGTACGTATTCTGTTCCAGTCTTGGGTGCTCTAAATGGATATTTACACAAGGCAATCTCCTCTTACCAAAGCAAATTCGCCAGGACAGGTAAATAAGCAAGATTGTTGTGAAAATAAACCTGACATATTGAGGCAGTTTGAGGGTAGTTCTAAACTGTTTTTCGTATTGCCCTTATCATAAAACTGCTGCCTTCTCCTTCCTAGGCTTCATTCTGCCATACATTCAGCATACTGTACATCTGGGCAAAGAGATTTTATTTATATTAATTTCTACTTTTCTCAAAAACCACTGTTTCATTCCATAACCTTTGTTTATTAATTTATTGAAAGTCTCCTGTTATGATATTAACATAGTTGGCACTATATAGAGAGATATAAATAATATTGGTGAGTGTGACTAGGTAGAAAAGTAGCAGATAAGGCATTTTTGATTTCTCTTGTTCGTTTTCATCTTAGTCATTCTATTTAAAAGGGTTGTTGTAAAATTTAAGCAACTTTTCAATTGGTCTTCATAATTTATTTTTTTTACAGTTTTTTAATTATTTGCCTTCCTTTTCTGACTCTTTCCAGCTTTCAAATGGGGGGTCACTGATCCCATCTAAAAACATGCTCTGAAAGGTTACAAATGTATTATTATTCAAATCAATGCATGGTTGCTAGAGTCATTTTCACTGAAAACGGCAAACTGGAGGGCTGCTGATATAAAAGCAAAACCCCACATATAATGGAAAATTAAACCCAATTGCAAATTATCTCAAAATATCACTTTCTAAGTTTGCTAATTTGAGTACATGTACCTGCTCAACACTGATTATTGGCAACACCAAATTGGTTGGATTAGCTCGTTAAACCTTGAACTTCATAGGCAGGTGTGTCCAACCTTGAGGCCAATTGCAAGTTGTGCTTCTGTTTGACTCTCCTCTGAAGAGTGACAGCATGGGATCCTCAAAGCAATTCTCAAAAGAGCTGAAAACAAAGATTGTTCAGTATCATGGTGTAGGGGAAGGCTACAAAAATATAAGATATGGCGTGGTGATCAGCTGATGGTCAATCATAGTCAATCATAGTCAATCATAGAGAATCCCACCCGGTTTTCCTAATTTGTTTTGACCTGGAAAGCCCTTCAAAAAAACGGCTGTCCGGGTCAAAGCCGGACATGCGGCAACCCTAGATGCAGATTAAATAACTCCCCAAATTTTATAAGGCTTCTTATAAAAAGGGGTTGTTCACCGTTGAGTTAACTTTTAGTATAATATAGAGAGTCATGTTCTGAGATAATTTGCAGCTTGTTTTCATTTTTTATTATTTGTGGTTTTTGAGTTATTTAGCTTTTATTCAGCAGCTCCATAGTTTGCAAGGAAACGGACACAAAGATAACTGCACAAGTATCGTACAACATTTATTTATGCCATCAGTGCACCATTTCAACATTTCTTGTGGGGGTAGGGATACTCCCTTCCTTTGTTAGGAATCAATAAAGTGCCACATGATATTTAACAGTAACATTATCCACACCCTCATTCCCAAATTAGTTAAAAGTGTCTAAAAGGGAAGTCCAGGCAAATAAGTGAGCTGAGAAATTCCCATCAATCCTGTATATTTGCGAGGGGTATCCAATCTCAGAATAAAAAATCTGTATATTGCTCTCTGCTACTAAAAGTGCATTTTTACAAGGACATTACGCCAAAATGATCATGTTGTGATAAAAAAAGCAAGGTATTGTGGTTCACTATGAAAAATGTAATCCTACTAATAAATTAAAGAGTGTATGGTTATATATATATATATATATATATATATATACACACATATATGTGTGTGTATTGGGGTCATTTGGAGGGGTTGGAATGGACAGAATTACTGTAAAAATATAATTATTAATTTAGCGAATTCTGGCAATAGTAGTGGTTGAAGCAGAATCTCAAATTCTCTCTCATTCTGAAATGGCATTTTTTTTTTAAGGAAAATACAGAAAAGCAAGGTTATATCATCAATATTACCTTTTCATTTTACAGATTTGACAACCAACCCCTTTCTCCAGTTTTGTGGGGAAAAAACAGTCACAGCAGTTCCTCTCAGTGGGGAGAAACACTTAAAAGATCTCTTGCTGAATTGATTTTGACAAGTCTTGTAAGGATTCATCCTATTTGATCTGGATACATTAAATAATTGTTCACAAAGAGTCAAGTTTAAAGGAGAAGGAATAGCATTTTACACTTGGGGGTGCCAAAAGTTAGGCACCTCAGCAGAAAACCGCACCTGCCTGGGGTTCTTCTAGTGACCACCGGAAAATTTGAAAACCGATGAAGCAGGAAGAGGATCTCTCTGTTGTGCTCACTAGAAAGTGACAGGTAAGTAAAAATAGTTACTTGGTGGTACCTAACTTTTGGCACCCCAATTGTAAAATGCTATTCCTTCTCCTTAGTATGCAGGAGTTTTAGGGGGTTATTTATTAAAGTTGAAATGTCAAAAACTTGAAAAATTCGAGTTCTATTTACTATAAAATCCTAATTTTTAGTGGAAAAAACTAAATTTTTTTGAGATTTAGGGGGTTATTTACTAAACTCTGAATGCCAAAACCCCGAAAAAATTGTATTTTTTTAGTATAAAATCCGAATTTTTAGTGGAAAAAAAATCACTAGTCTTTTGGAATTTATTATACACCGAGGATGGAAAAAGTCAGAATCCGAAAATCCGGAATCTCGGACTTGCCGAGGTTGCATATAAGTTAACGAGAGAAGTCCCACAGATGTTTTAATCTGCAGTGGGTTTCAAGCAATAATCCGAATGACTCCTTATCAAAGCAGAAACTTGTATACCAGGCCTGTGAATGTCCTGATAAAATTTAAAGCCATTTTGGGACCATGGCTAGAGGTAAATGTATAGCTTTAACAGTGCCCCAGAAATCAGAAAGAAATGCATGACTGATGCAGTAGGAACATCTATATAATGTTCTCAACTTTCCCACAGTTCTCAGTCCTCTTTGTCTTTTTCATGTCTCTCCTCTCTCCCTATTTTTCTTTCCCTCTCTTCACTTAAGGGGCTATTCCACTCTGTAATGTTTAAAATCTGGAAGTCTAATCTTTTAATTGTTTGAACATTCTCACGAAATTATACATTTAAAAGCATAAGAATGGTACTTACAATGGTAATCAACTGCTGACTGGTTTTGAGGGTTACTGAATCAGGATGCCTGTTACTACAGATTTTTCTGTATTATGCAAAAACCTCTTGCTAATTATTAAAGAACTGCATTATTTTAAGTATTATACTGTATTCCCTTGGTACCAAGTGTCAGATTCGCCTACATGTGTTGCCTTAGTAGGACTCGCCATTTTCCCATTTAGCTGCATTGTCCACCTGTTTTGCAGCATGGCCTCCCAGTGTTCATAGGATGAACTGTAAGCAACATTGGAAATATGAGGTATGTTGAAGGCTACTGTAAAACGTTACATAATAAAGTTCCATTATAGAACCAAATACCAAGGATTTCACCATAGAAAACCTTTACGCAATGTTAATATAATAATAACTAAGGTGTGCACTAATATTCTGAATGCCTACAGATGAGAAGCAAATAATTCACGTTCAAATAGTTTTGGCTAAAATTATTAGAAGTTTAATTTTATCTAAATCTAATATGTACAACTAGCATTATTTAGAAACCACACTATACATTTAAGTACTCAATGAATTTCCAAGAACTTAGCTTTATCACTCTAATGAATTGCAGACTGGAGATCTCACCGTAACATAGGTAGTAAGGACAGGGCCCCATTGCAGCCTGCATTCTCTACTCCTTCCTAAATTAGGGGATTGGTTGGGGGTGGGAGGCGTGACCTCCCTTTTGAATAGAGCATTGCCAAACACAAGCAGCACTCTATTCAGGAGTGTAGCTGCAGGTCTTATATGGACCTGGTGGAGGTTCATTGTTGCACCAGAGACCAGTGGATCAATGTCATGGTGAGGTCAATATTAGTTCTTGGAGATGGAGAATGTTTTTACATCCTGATTCCATGTCCAAGTTCAATTTAAAAATGCAATTGTCATGTTTTTCTCCCATCATTCCAGTCTTATTGCGTCCGTGAGGGGAAGATGTGCCTCTGTATTGCATCACTCCCAATGCTCAGTGTCAAAATAACAAGTACATCCAATTCTTTTAAGCAAGTTCAATGCATCAATTGTCACAGGCCTCTGTGGGAACCCTGGAGCTACAACAGCATTTTGAAGTGGCCATAGCTCCAAGGTTCCTCTGGATTAATAAACTTGCACACAATTTGTAACATATATCGTTATTGTTTGAATTAGAAACTATAATGCCAAAAAAAAAATAATCCTTAAAAAAAATTTAATAAAATGATCCTTGTAGTTGAACTGAAGCAATTTGCTCGGCTTCAGATGTTTTTAATTCTTCCACTATCCTATGTTTGCTTGAGCAAAGTTCATAAATAATTGACGTAGTTAATAAAACTGACTTTATAGTATAACCAAGTCTGGTAATGGTCAGAAATGCACATTACAATGGCCGTAGCTTCTTATTTGTTAAAATCAATGAAGCAAAGAAGCCCAAGGGGCGTCAATTCTGAAAAGCCGTAATGAATTATTTTTCCACAATGTATCTGGCAACAAGACGCACTGTTACAGTCTCTTTTCACATGTCGAAGCTCTCTGTGCCACATCAAATTTAATGAGACGCTACACACCATAAGAAAAGAACAATGGTTGTGTGGTTAAATGTTAGAGGCGTAAGAACTACTTTCTGTGTTGCTGAAGTAAATGCTGTACATTCTTAATTCACTTTTCAGCAATGGATAATACAAGACCCGGTACAATGTTTTTCATGTCATGTACAAAAAAGGGTTTAAGGCCAAGGTTAACTAAAATAAACTGTGGCGAATTCCTAGCACAATGTAAAACACATTTTAATGTTAAGAAGCCAAAGAATGACTGCTTATTTTAATAGTTCAATACAAAAGTGCAAGGGGAAAAGTCTTCTTCAGGATTAGGTTTCTGAAGAATGTTTCTTTTACAAATATTTAAAAATAGCTCAGTGAGTTTAGCAGTTAATGCAAGCTAGAATTTTCGGCATATTTTGTGAGCGTGCGCTTAAAGTGGTGTCATGTAAATAAATTAATTTTGGCAAATATGACTAGGATCATTTAGAAAACTTTTTTTTTTACCTTAACTATTAATATTCTTCTAAAGGACAATGGCACAATGTAATTTGCTTTCACTTAAATATTTCTTTTGGAAAGATGTATGATTCACAGAAAGAACAACTTACCTGGTACAGGCTCGTTAAATGGAACATAAACCTTCAATAAAAATCTTACCTAGCCTCATAGTTCTGCAAACTTGATATCCCAATCCAAATTACAGGAGCAGTGATTCTCCCCCTAATATTTATTTATTCATTTGTACTGCATTATTATTAACTTTAAATATTTAATTTAGATTTAGTTTAACTCACTGCATTCTGGATAACAGATCCCATACCTATAACTTATTTTGGAAAAACTTTTGGAAAAACTTTCCTTATATACACAGCATACTGGTGCAAATGAGAAAAAGCGCAGTAATTTTTTCCATTAGTATAACAATGTGTTCACAAAACAAAAAAATTTGAATTGCACATACATAAACATTATTTATGAGGGGGGTGGTTCACCTTTAAGCTAACTTTTAGGGGCAGATTTATCAAGGGTTGAAGTGAATTCAAGGGAATTTTCGAAGTAAAAAAATACGAAATTCAAAGTAATTTTTTGGATACTTCGACCATCAAATAGGATACTATGACTTTGAATTTACTTCGACTTCGATTTGAAGTAAAAATAGTTTGAATATTCGACCATTCGATAATCGAAGTACTGTCTCTTAAAAAAAACTTCGACTTCAATACTTCGCCAAATAAAACCTGCCTTCACAGATCGAAGTAAAATAGTTTTGATTGTACGCTAAAATCGTTCGAATCGTTCAATTCGAACAATTTAATCGTTCGATCGAACGATTTTACTTCGATCGTTCGATGGCCAAATTCTGTGAAAAATCCTTCAAAGTCGAAGTATTTTAATTCAATGGTCGAATTTCAAAGTATTTTTTACTTCGAAATTCGACCCTTGATAAATCTGCCTCATAGTATGTTATAGAATGGCAAATTCTATGCAATTCTTTTTAATTGGCCTTCAATGTATATATATATATTTTTTATAGTTTTTTAATTATATGCCTTCTTCTTCTGACTCTTACTTCTTTCCAGCTTTCAAATGGGGTCACTGACCCTATCTAAAAAACAAAGGCTCCGTAAGGCTACAAATTTATTGTCATTGCGACTTTTTATTACTCATCTTTCTACTCAGGCCCTCTCCTATTCATATTCCCGTCTCTTATTCAAATCAATGCATTGTTGATAGGGTAATTTGGAGCCTAGCAACCAGATTGCTGAAATTACAAACTGGAGAGCTGCTGAATAAAAAACTACAAAAGATAAAAAATAACCAATTCCAAATTGACTCCAAATATTACTCTCTACATCATACTAAAAGTCCATTTAAAGGTGAACGACCACTTTAGATAGAACAATAAAACCACATGCTTCACTCTTATTGAAGAGCAAGCCAACACAATATATATGGACAAGATAAAAAAGAAAAAAAAATGCACTTTTTACAATGTACATGCACCCACTTCCAGTCTCATTTGGGTGTGACTAAATACAGACAGAACAAGTAGTATAGCGAGTGAGTATACTCAGGCAGGCAGTACATTTCTCTAGTATCTGTATAGCAATGCTGTAGTAAAAAAAGTCATCATAAGAATACGTTTTATACACTTGTATACCATACCTCCCAGCTGTCCCGTTTTGAGCGGGACAGTCCCACTTTTGACAGCTCAGCCCACAGTCCTGGCTTGTTACTGAAATGTCCCGACTTTCTCTTTGATCTTCTGCATTGAACAACCAGAAAAAAAAGATACAAATTTTGTAACTTAATTGGCTTTTGGCAGAAAGCCCAGAACAGCAACCAGGTACACAAAAATACTTTTTTAACAATTTTGAGATAAGCAAATAAGTAATTGTAACAATTAAGATAAAAATGTCTCTTGGGAGAAGTTAGACACAGCTTAAAGGGCAATTTACCTTCATTAGCAAAACTGTAATAACTGAAAAAAAACACAGAAATGTGTTCAAAATTTCAGAACCTACCAAATTTTGTAAAATGAACATGGTAATTAGGGGGTGTGGCCACAAAAATGGGCGTGATCCAAAATATTGGGAGGTATCGTATCCCAAACAATAAACCCATGTCTGGAAATGCCCATGTATGGCCTTAATATAGTTTTCCTCAATAAATAAAAGGAAACCAATTAGAGTGCAATAAATACATGCAAATAGGATGTATACCCCTCTTTGTAACTACTGTACTCACAAAAGACCCATAAACTCCAGGCACATAGCTGCAATCCCGGCTGTTCACCTCCTCTGTATCTTATGTCTTATGTCTCTTATGTACTTGGTAAACTTCCTCAAAGGCTCAAACATTTGTTTTCTACTACCCTCTAGTGGCCTCTATATAGAGGAGTGTTCATTTTATAAATACGCCTATTTTCAGGGTTCTAGTCTACTCACTCCTGCCATCTAGAGGTTAAGAAAAATAAAGATAAAATGGATTTAAAAAGTCCATTAAAATGTTTGTTTTTTACTACCTTCTATCTAGTAGCTAATATGTAGAGGAAAGTCCATTTCATGTATCCACATTTTTTTGAAGTTGAAAAAAACTTTAAATAATTATTACAAAAAAATGAGATGTTAGTACCACAATTTGGGAAAAATATGTAAGCTCATGTGCCATGTCAAGGCCCCTAATTGTACATGAGTCCTACACTATCCATTAACATTATTAGTCTGCAGTGCATTTAAAATCAAGTGCCCGAGCAAACAGTGTGACTGAGTAGTAAGACCAACAGTGCACTTACCCTTAACTCAGAAGCTCAAGGCCTGAGCTTTAAAGCCCAGGCCTTGACGTGGCACGTGGACTTACTGTACATATTTTGGCTAAAGTGTTGTACCAACACATCATTTTTTTTAATTATTATTATTTTTAAAGGCAAACTGTGCAATCTTGCTCCTTCTTTTTGTTTACAAATATTGGCTTTTTATCATTTATAGCAGCTGGTCAACTCCAGACTGTGGGTTTGACCGAACACTGGCACAAGGGTCCTTCTAGCAGCTGGTCAAGGCCACAACGTGGGTTAGACCGAGCGATGGAGATTTCTTTCTTTATTTTCGAAGTTTCAATCTACTCATTACTGCCATATAGAGGTTGAAAGAAATAGATAAAAGTAGTCCAATGGAAGGTTGTATGAGTCACTAAAAAAAACATAAACATGAATGTGAAGTAAATATTAAAGCTATAGCTGTTCCCAAGTCTAAGAACAATATTACAGGATAATAAATACATTAACAAATACATACAATAAAAACATAAATATAATAACTTTGAATATTGAAAACGATAAGGCAGAATATTACCTGGCTGACCCCTTGTTACAGTGCTGCAGTATGTTTATGTTTAACTGAATGTTGGTTTTCTACAGCTGCATAATATAATACAAAGTCTTGGGTCAGTAATTTGCAAAATAACAGCTCCCAGAAAATGCATTTTTATTTCAGTGAAACTGAACAATAGTGAATTTTGCAACAGATCCATTGCTCTCATCCCTAACTATAATCCTTTCAAGGTTCATAATAAAATCTGAATAAAATTAAACTTTTATTCAAAAAAAGATTTTTTCCATGGACATATTTCACAAAGCTGGGGTATGAAATAGCACAGCTATAGGACTTAAAGCTTCCACTACTTTAAATTTGTCTCAATTCTTTGATTCCATCCTCACAATCAATTGCATTTCTTTAACACCGGACTGATTTGTACCAGTGCTGTAATTAATGGCAGTCAAACAACAATTGGCAAAGATATAGTGGGGGTCATTTATAAAGTTCGCGCAGCGCATATTTTTCACAAATGGTTGTATTGCGCATGTTTTTTGCTGAGCGCTAATATATTGCACTGCTCTGCCCGTCTTTCCGGTTTTTGCGAATTCGCAGTGTGAATAAATTTTCGCGAATGAGACAGGAGTTTGCGCGAGCGCACCCAATGTGCGAGGTTGTTGTGCGCGAAAATATCGTTGACAGTAACTTAAATTCACAGTTTGCAAAACTGTTTTGCGAATATTTTATCCGCCACCAAAGTTGTGGCGTAATTGAGTCGCAGAGTGTGCGCATAAAGATTCGCAATTTGCGAATTGTGACATATTTATAAAGCCCCTTTAGACATTCTGTATGCACCCTCTTATTCAGCTTTATAAATATAACCATGCGCAGGGCAAATATATTCACTTTGCGAACCAATCTGCCCTGCGCGAAGTTTATAAATGACCCCCACTAAGTCTAATGCAGATAGAAGAAAACACCTTTTCTATTGGTTGTACTAGGTTACTACCCATTTGCAAATGTTGTGAAAGGAGCCCTGTTGTGTGTCCTATGTTTATCATTTCCCCTCTTCTTTCCCACCAATGTTCAATGGCACAGAGGGAAAGGAGCCTTGATTAAAATGAGAAATTATATGATTGTGTTTTGTGGCCTCTTTAAAAACAATGAGAGAAATGTTTTAGCAAAGCATCTACAGTATACAACTGTTTTACAAACTGTTCATGCAGGGGCGTAACTACAGAGGAAGCAGACCCTGCAGCTGCAGGGGGGCCCAAGAGGTATAGGGGCCCCATGAGTCCTTCATTTATATACAATTTCAATAAATATTGGTAAAACAGGAAATTTTGGGGGCCTAAAAAATAATTTGCTGTGGGGCCCAGTGATATGTAGTTACGCCACTGTGTTCATGGATGGATAAACCTTCCTACAATGTCCAATATTGCTGAAACATGTTGCTACTCTTCAAACACATCCCTGGTAGTCCGTTCATTTCAGATGGCATTTATACAAACTTTGATTTCATTCTCTGTGCTATATGGGTAGTGTTTAGAAGGCATGCCAAAAATCTGTAAAAATGTAAGCAAACTATTTTTTAGTAAAGGCATCATAATATACCCCTAAAGTAGTATTCCCCTAAAGGGTATATAAATACTGCAAAAAGACAAATTTACATTAATATTATGAAATGAAATGTACTGGCAAGATTACTATTGTCTTAGTAACTATATAAAGGCCCAACCGCTGTACCCAAACCAGAGCCACATAAAATTCTTGTATTTCCTAAGGATTCCGTTCACTGTGGACACCTGCAAGACAGAAAACATAAAGCAGCCATTCATGGTCCTTGGCAGCATCCGCCTGGGAACTGCAGGATACAGGGCCACTGTCATTGTATCTCCAGATCAAAACATTCTCTTACTTTGAGTCAGAGAGAAAGAGCAGGATACAATTTCAGTCGTACTCCATGGGGAGCATTACTCTAAAATGTCACTTCATCCTTCTAAAACGAGTTAAGTGCATTGTGGGATGGTTGTTCCAACTGACATTTCCACATTATGCTTGGTAATAGATATAGATATGGCTGTAAATATAATCTACCTGCTATTTAACCCTTTCAAATTTGACGGGTGCAAATGAAGGGAAATGCATAGACCTATCCACCACAAAATATATAAAAAGTCGCCTTTAAATCACCAGTTTCAATAAAGGTTTTTAATTTAAAAAAATTAATATGTGTGTGTATGTATGTCTATGTACATAGACATACACACACATGAATATTGCTGGGTAATTTTGTCTTAAAACTTTGTATAAAACTGTAATCGGATAAAAATGTTGCTGCTAGGTAAACTAGCATTTCTAATTTTGCTTTAAAAACCTTGGTGTCTTCATAGAAACCCCTATAAATCAATGGTAAGTGTGCAAATTCTGAGAATATCATCTTTATTCGGTACAATTCTTGCGTGGTAGCTTCAAGATTAATATTTTTAGTCAGCCCTAAAGATCAGGATGACTGAATGATATAGATGTTGAGTCTAAAAAACAGAATTATATACAGAATTAAAGGGGACATAAACCTAAACATACTTTTCTGCACCTTGTTAGCCTTTGAAATGTAGTTATAAATGCCAGAGAATTCAACAGTGTCACCCCTACTATTTATCCGGTTGCCACCTTTTTTTGCTTGCTATTATGATACTGTAATCAAATTTGCAGAACTTTGAAAAAGTGTGTGCAATATGTATAACTGTGTCTATAGAACTACAGCTTTGATCATGTTTTAACCCTTGTTTAAGCATGCTGTATTCCAAAACCATTTGGGTGGAGCATCAGCTATAGAAGGGATAAAGGATTAGACTTCCACAGATCGTAAAGCCATTCTATTGCTCCCACCTTGTTTCCCTGGACTATACAGTGAAAACTATGTCTTTGTTGTCATTGCATCTGGGCTTTCAATTATCCTGGACTTGCACCCATCTTCCTCAGATACCTGCCTACACAATAGCTGCATTCATATTTATGATGTTATACTGTATTTAAAGGAATTGTTCAGTATACAAATAAAAACTGGGTAAATAGATAGGCTGTGCATAATAAAAAATTTTATCTAATATAGTTAGTTAGCCAAAAATGTAATGTTTAAAGGCTGGAGTGACTGGATGTCTAGCATAATAGCCAGAACACTACTTCCTGTTTTGCAGCTTTCTTGGTTTCCACTGATTGGTTACCAGGCAGTAACCAATCGGAGACTTTAGGGGAGGGTACATGGGTCATAACTGTTTGCTTTTGAATCTGAGCTGCATGCTGAGGATCAATTGCAAACTCACTGAACAGTTATGTCCCATGTTGCCCGCCTAAAAGTCGCTGACTAACTCAGAGTAAGAGAGATGCAAAGCAGGAAGTTGTGTTCTGTTCTGTTATATTATGGGGCACATTTACCTAGGGTTGAATATCGAGTGTTAAGTAACCCTCGATATTCGACTGTCAAAGTAAAATCCTTCGACTTTGAATATCGCAGTCGAAGGATTTACCGGATTTTTCCTTCGATCAGGAAATTGTTAGGAAGCCTATGGGGACCTTAACATTGGCCTCGGTAGGTTTTAGGTGGCGAACTAGGGGGTCGAAGAAATTTTTAAAGAGACAGTACTTCGACTATCGAATGGTCGAATAGTCGAACGATTTTTAGTTCGAATCGTTCGTTTCGAAGTCGAAGGTCGAAGGTCGAAGAACTTTTTACCCATAAAGTGGATCACCGTACCAGAGGCCACCCCTTCAGACTAGAAGAAAAGAAGTTTCATTTGAAGCAACGTAGGGGGTTCTTCACAGTCAGGACAGTGAGGTTGTGGAATGCACTGCCGGGTGATGTTGTGATGCTGATTCAGTTAATGCCTTTAAGAATGGCTTGGATGATTTTTTTGGACAGACATAATATCAAAGGCTATTGTGATAATAAGCTCTATAGTTAGTATAGGTATGGGTATATAGAATTTATGTGAAAGTGGAGGGGTGTGTGCATGGATGCTGGGTTTCCATTTGGAGGGGTTGAACTTGATGAACTTTGTCTTTTTTCAACCCAATTTAGCTATGTAACTATGTAACTGTATATTAGACAACCAGTCCCTCCAACCTTTATACATTACATTTTTGGCTAACTAACTATATTAGAAAAATTATTTTATTTTGCACAGGCTATCTATTTACCCAGTTCTAATTTTCTCACTGAACTGTTCCTTTAAATACCTAACAGGGCTGCTATTAGAAATAATGGGGCCAGTACAACAACATTTCTGGGCCCCCTGTGCCCCACCTCCCCCACACCATAGATAAAAAAGCCACACAGACATGAATGCTAAAACAGTAACAACACTGGATAAAACCCCATTGGAGGTCAGGGCCCCCCTACAAGTAAAAAAAAAAAAACATTGGCGGACAGGTCCCCCACTAAAAGTTACAAAAAAACAGTGGCAGCCAATCCAGCATCCACAAGTTAAAAAATCATTGGTGGTCAGGGCCCCCCATAAAAGTTGAAAAAAACAATTGGTGGTAGAGTTTATTTTATCAGAAGCCAATTAACTTACCTGGATGGTTTGGGGATAATACTGATAGTAGGCTTTTTTGGTGCAGTATTTTTAAAAATCAATATTGTGCTTCTGTGGGGTTTTGATATATACAAGTCAAGAACAACTGACAAAAATGCATATTTGGACGTAAATGGAAGACCTGAAATTTCCCAAATCAGTTGTATTTTTGTGCATATAATATAACATGTATTTCTTTTCTCTACATTATGAGAAATACATATCTTTTATTGTTTTACTATTAAAGAAAACTCTTCAAGCAGGCTTAGAAAGCTGATTTTGTCCTGGAAAAAAACAAAGAATGTTTTCATTGGTAAAGTGAAAAAGCACAAAAATCTGCAGAAACTAGGCAAATGCAAATTTGTGAAAGGGTTAACCAAGCAAATGACTGTATTGTTTAAGGTGAGATATCTCTATGCAGATTTATGATTAAAGATTATATAACAACTGCAATAATGCAATTGGAAATGTGGCTATGCCTTTTAGAACTTCAAGTCAGTGGATGGGATTTCTTCCATTGCCTTTGGGCACAGTTTTTTTTTTTTTATATACGAGCAGTCAGTCTGACGGCATTTTTATGCACTGCTAATAAGTGTTGGACAGCTTTCTGTTAAATATGCTAAATATATCCAGTTTTCATAAAATTATTGTAATTGTCACGGGGTGGTTTTCTTTAATTTGCAAGTCTCTTGTAAATCAGTCAGCAAATAGTCCTGCTACGGGCTCAGATTCTAGCAGTAATGGCAAAGGCTTTCAGAATCTCATCTGTAAAGCACAACAGAACTGCAACTCTGTCCTGCATTATGAAAGCACAGATCTAACTGTTATTGTTTCAAAACTCAAGTAAATAGTTGTTTCCCAAAACTAAACAGATACACTAACCATAAAGTATTTTTTGGGGTAAAAATACAAACTTTATTTTTATGAATGTCGTGTCATGTTTTTTTCACCCATCTATGGCCTTGTCCAAGTAAATCAGGTAACCCTAACCCATTACACGCAAGGTGAGCATCATCCATTGGGTGTAAATGGCAAGGCACACTGAGGGCTTAACTTGCCCCTCTTTTTCTTTCAAGTCGTGTTCAAGGCACTCTTTTTATTGGGGTGTCCCAGCACAGGCCCTGGACTACATCCGAATTCCTTCACTGAGAAGTTCTGAGAAAACAATGGTGCTGATCCCATTGCATTTATACCTAACGCCAGCCTGCTGTCCCAGTACTCAAATTATTCTACTCCTGGTAAGTTGTACCATGCAGAACATACTGTATATAGGTAAAGATATACACTACATTCCTGGAGTCCCTTTATGACAAAAAACTGTTGAGTGCTATATGTTAGTAGTTCAAATCCACTTCCCCAGACTTTGCAAATAGATTAAGCTCTTGTGGGCAGACACCTCATTACAACATCTACATCAGTTTGTCTGTGTCAGCTATTATGTACATCGATGCAGTTGGTGGTTTATAAATGATTGTAATAATAATTTCAATTGCCTGACAAGACCTTGTACCATGACTATATGTGATGGTGCATGTGCTTGACAGGCAATTGTATTGTAAATTTATGGTGGGCTGTTTCGGGGCTGTGTCACGATAACGATTTGAGCTATTTAAATATGCAACACTTAGGGGCAGATTTATCAAGGGTCGAATTTCGAAGATAAAAATACATTGAAATTCGACCATCGAATTAAAATACTTGGAATATCGAATTCAAAGTTTTTTCAGTGAATTTGGGTATCCTGTGGTCGAAGTAAAATCGTTCGACCGAACGATTTGAAGGATTTCAGCGATAGAAAACTGCTCTAGAAGGTCCCCATAGGCTAACATAGTACTTCAGCAGGTTTAGTTTGGCAAAGTATTGAATTAGAAGTTTTTTTAAAGAGACAGTAGAGATGGCGCGAACTGTTCGCCGGCGAACTTGTTCGCGCGAACATCGGGTGTTCGCGCTCGCCGGAAGTTCGCGAACGTCGCGCGACGTTCGCCATTTTGGGTTCGCCATTGTTGGCGCTTTTTTTTGCCCTCTCACCCCAGACCAGCAGGTACAGGGCAGCCAATCAGGAAGCTCTCCCCTGGACCACTCCCCTTCCCTATAAAAACCGAAGCCCTGCAGTGTTTTTTCACTCTGCCTGTGTGTGCTGAAGAGATAGTGTAGGGAGAGAGCTGCTGCCTGTTAGTGATTTCAGGGACAGTTGAAAGTTTGCTGGCTAGTAATCGTTTTGATACTGCTCTGTTATTGGAGGGACAGAAGTCTGCAGGGGTTTGAGGGACATTTAAGCTTAGGTAGCTTTGCTGGCTAGTAATCTACCTTCTACTGCAGTGCTCTGTATGTAGCTGCAGTGGGCAGCTGTCCTGCTTCTGATCTCATCTGCTGACTGCTGCAATAACAGTAGTCCTTGTAAGGACTGCTTTTATTTATTTTTTTGTTGTTTTACTACTACTACTACTACTACTATAAGAGCCCAGTGCTATTAGTCTAGCAGTGTTGGGGAGTGGGACTGGTGTGCTAATCTGCTGCTCCTAGTAGTTCAGCAGCACCAACTTTAATTTTTTTTTTTAATATTCATTTTTTTTTATTTTACTTTTTTTTATTTTACTACCGCTGTAGTAGTGTATAAGTTGACCTTTTAGGCATTATTTGCCCTGTAGGCATTTTTTGCCCAGTGTGTTATTCAACCAACTGCCATCTAGCTGTGTGACCTTGTTCACATTCTGTCTAAATATCCATAATATTACCGTCTCCAGAAAAAACACCGGAGTGACTTTTTTCAAGCAGCCATAATATATTTTACGTAATCCGTATCCATCGCTGTATTAGTGTATAAATTGACCTTTTAGGCATTATTTGCCCTGTAGGCATTTTTTGCCCAGTGTGTTATTCAACCAACTGCCATCTAGCTGTGTGACCTTGTTCACATTCTGTCTAAATATCCATAATATTACCGTCTCCAGAAAAAACACCGGAGTGACTTTTTTCAAGCAGCCATAATATACTTTACGTAATCCGTATCCATCGCTGTATTAGTGTATAAATTGACCTTGTAGGCATTATTTGCCCAGTTTTTTTGGCCGCAGCCACTGAAGCACAGAGGCCAGAAAAAAATATGCCATATAAATGCTGAAAATAGTCATTTTTTGCCATACGTTGACTCAACGTATATGGCAAAAAATTACTATTTTCAGCATTTATATGGCATATTTTTTCTGGCAACTGTGCTTCAGTGGCTGCGACCAAAAAAACTGGGCAAACAATGCCTACAAGGTCAACGTATGGCAAAAAATGACTATTTTCAGCATTTATATGGCATATTTTTTCTGGCAACTGTGCTTCAGTGGCTGCAACCAAAAAAACTGGGCAAACAATGTCTACAAGGTCAACGTATGGCGAAAAATTACTATTTTCAGCATTTATATGGCATATTTTTTCTGGCAACTGTGCTTCAGTGGCTGCGTCCAAAAAAACTGGGCAAACAATGCCTACAAGGTCAACGTATGGCAGTTGTTTAAAGAGAACAGTAGATTACTAGCCAGCAAAGCTACCTAAGCTAAAATGTCCCTCAAATCCCTGCAGACTTCTGTCCCTCCAATACAGAGCAGTGACAAGCAGATTACTAGCCAGCAAACTTACTATCATCTGTCCCTGAAATCACTAACAGCTCTCCCCCTACACTATCTCTTCCAAGCACACACAGGCAGATTTTTCAGATACATTTTTGCCCTTGATCCCCCTCTGGCATGCCACTGTCCAGGTCGTTGCACCCTTTAAACAACTTTAAAATCATTTTTCTGGCCAGAAATGTCTTTTTTAGATGTTAAAGTTCGCCTTCCCATTGAAGTCTATGGGGTTCGCGAACCGTTCGCGAACCGCTCGCATTTTTGCGCAAGTTCGCGAATATGTTCGCGAACTTTTTTTCCGACGTTCGCTACATCCCTAAGAGACAGTACTTTGATTATCGAATGGTCGAATATTCGAACTATTTTACTTCGAATTGGATTCAAAGTTGAAGTCATAGTATCCTATTCGATGGTCGAAGTATCCAAAAAATTACTTTGAATTTCGAATTTTTTTACTTAGAAAAATCTCTCGAATTCACTTCGACCCTTGATAAATCTGCCCCTTAAAGATGCCTAAAATAACCCAATGTGCCATTATCCTTAAAGTGAATTTCCAGCCTAAATCTTCCCATGTAAGGCCAGCTTAACAATATTATTATTATTCCGAACATTGAGCTGTAAATATTTTAAGAAGTTTGTATGGCTACATCGCTCCATTGCACCACAGAACTCACCTCCCATATGTAATATAAGACATAACAACCAATAAGCTGTTTGCATTTAAACAGGGGACCAGTCATTTCTACCAGCTGATTGGTTGCTATGGGTTATTGCACCTGGGCAAACTGCCATTTATTAAAAAAACCCTAAACATGTTCTGGATTTAGTGATTTTTTAGGTGTGATACATAATTAAAGAATTTATTTCTTGTTTTGTGTCTGAAGTGGTCAGAGAGAACAATATTGTATAAAGCTTACACTTGCATTATAAATGCATTGTGTCATTAAGGTGCATGGCTATTTAAGAAATATTCTATAAACAGTTTCATATATGGCAATGGCATGTAGTATAACACAAGGTCAAGATATATTATCAAAAATAATCCAGTACATGTATGTCCTACTGGTTGATATTACTTTATACTATAGCAGACTTTTTCTGTTTTGTGTGTTTTTCTACATCTTCTAGCAGATTACATTAAAATACTATACAGAGCAGCCTTGCATAAAAAAATACTTGATTGCACTGCAGATGTCATAGCTGAAAGAGAACAATTTTTCCTCATATCCTGATATGTGAGCTAATTTCAGATTGCACTGTAAGCCAGCAAGTTTACAGCACCCTCTTAGAGGTCATTGTTTGGGAATGCACATGGCTGTGTAGAGCAGTAAAAGACACTAGAGATGTCGCGAACTGTTCGCCGGCGAACTTGTTCGCGCGAACATCGGGTGTTCGCGCTCGCCGGAAGTTCGCGAACGTCGCGCGACGTTCGCCATTTTGGGTTCGCCATTGTTGGCGCTTTTTTTTGCCCTCTCACCCCAGACCAGCAGGTACATGGCAGCCAATCAGGAAGCTCTCCCCTGGACCACTCCCCTTCCCTATAAAAACCGAAGCCCTGCAGCGTTTTTTCACTCTGCCTGTGTGTGCTGAAGAGATAGTGTAGGGAGAGAGCTGCTGCCTGTTAGTGATTTCAGGGACAGTTGAAAGTTTGCTGGCTAGTAATCGTTTTGATACTGCTCTGTTATTGGAGGGACAGAAGTCTGCAGGGGTTTGAGGGACATTTAAGCTTAGGTAGCTTTGCTGGCTAGTAATCTACCTTCTACTGCAGTGCTCTGTATGTAGCTGCAGTGGGCAGCTGTCCTGCTTCTGATCTCATCTGCTGACTGCTGCAATAACAGTAGTCCTTGTAAGGACTGCTTTTATTTATTTTTTTGTTGTTTTACTACTACTACTACTACTACTACTATAAGAGCCCAGTGCTATTAGTCTAGCAGTGTTGGGGAGTGGGACTGGTGTGCTAATCTGCTGCTCCTAGTAGTTCAGCAGCACCAACTTTAATTTTTTTTTTTTAATATTCATTTTTTTTTATTTTACTTTTTTTATTTTACTACCGCTGTAGTAGTGTATAAGTTGACCTTTTAGGCATTATTTGCCCTGTAGGCATTATTTGCACACTGTTTTCTTCAACCCGCCATCGAGCTGTGTGACCTTGTTCACATTCTGTCTAAATATCCATAATATTACCGTCTCCAGAAAAAACACCGGAGTCACTTTTTTCAAGCAGCATTCATATATTTTACGTAATCCGTATCCACCGCTGTAGTAGTGTATACGTTGGCCTTGTAGGCATTATTTGCACACTGTTTTCTTCAACCCGCCATCGAGCTGTGTGACCTTGTTCACATTCTGTCTAAATATCCATAATATTACCGTCTCCAGAAAAAACACCGGAGTCACTTTTTTCAAGCAGCATTCATATATTTTACGTAATCCGTATCCACCGCTGTAGTAGTGTATACGTTGGCCTTGTAGGCATTATTTGCACACTGTTTTCTTCAACCCGCCATCGAGCTGTGTGACCTTGTTCACATTCTGTCTAAATATCCATAATATTACCGTCTCCAGAAAAAACACCGGAGTCACTTTTTTCAAGCAGCCATAATATATTTTACGTAATCCGTATACACCGCTGTAGTAGTGTATACGTTGGCCTTGTAGGCATTATTTGCACACTGTTTTCTTCAACCCGCCATCGAGCTGTGTGACCTTGTTCCCATTCTGTCTAAATATCCATAATATTACCGTCTCCAGAAAAAACACCGGAGTCACTTTTTCAAGCAGCCATAATATATTTTACGTAATCCGTATCCACCGCTGTAGTAGTGTATACGTTGGCCTTGTAGGCATTATTTGCACACTGTTTTCTTCAACCCGCCATCGAGCTGTGTGACCTTGTTCCCATTCTGTCTAAATATCCATAATATTACCGTCTCCAGAAAAAACACCGGAGTCACTTTTTTCAAGCAGCATTCATATATTTTACGTAATCCGTATCCACCGCTGTAGTAGTGTATATGTTGGCCTTGTAGGCATTATTTGCACACTGTTTTCTTCAACCCGCCATCGAGCTGTGTGACCTTGTTCACATTCTGTCTAAATATCCATAATATTACCGTCTCCAGAAAAAACACCGGAGTCACTTTTTTCAAGCAGCATTCATATATTTTACGTAATCCGTATCCACCGCTGTAGTAGTGTATACGTTGGCCTTGTAGGCATTATTTGCACACTGTTTTCTTCAACCCGCCATCGAGCTGTGTGACCTTGTTCACATTTTGTCTAAATATTGATAATATTATCGTCTCTAGAAAAACCACTTGAGTTACTTTTTTTCAAGCAGCATTCATATATTTTACGTAATCCGTATCCACCGCTGTAGTAGTGTATACGTTGACCTTGTAGGCATTATTTGCACAGTGTTTTCTTCAACCCGCCATCGAGCTGTGTGAGCTTGTTCACATTTTGTCTAAATATTGATAATATTATCGTCTCTAGAAAAACCACTTGAGTTACTTTTTTTCAAGCAGCATTCATATATTTTACGTAATCCGTATCCACCGCTGTAGTAGTGTATACGTTGACCTTGTAGGCATTATTTGCACAGTGTTTTCTTCAACCCGCCATCGAGCTGTGTGAGCTTGTTCACATTTTGTCTAAATATTGATAATATTATCGTCTCTAGAAAAACCACTTGAGTTACTTTTTTTCAAGCAGCATTCATATATTTTACGTAATCCGTATCCACCGCTGTAGTAGTGTATACGTTGACCTTGTAGGCATTATTTGCACACTGTTTTCTTCAACCCGCCATCGAGCTGTGTGACCTTGTTCACATTTTGTCTAAATATTGATAATATTATCGTCTCTAGAAAAACCACTTGAGTTACTTTTTTTCAAGCAGCATTCATATATTTTACGTAATCCGTATCCACCGCTGTAGTAGTGTATACGTTGACTTTGTAGGCATTATTTGCACAGTGTTTTCTTCAACCCGCCATCTAGCTGTGTGTATTATCGTTTCCAGAAAAACCAACTGAGTTTTGTTGTTGTTGTTGTTTTTTTAAAAATAATGCCAGGCAAAGGCAGGCCGCCACGCAGAGGCCGTGCTAGGGGCCGTGCTGCTATGCAATCCTGTGGCCCTAGCAAATTGCCCAGTTTTAAAAAGCCAATGACCCTGAACTCCCAAAATGCTGAAGAGGTAGTTGACTGGCTTACACAGCACACCCCATCCTCTACCGTTTCTAACTTTACCACAACATCCTCCTCATCCTCCACTGCTATGGCCACCCCACGTAACACTTCCTCCACCACCGGTGCCCCTTCTTCACTGGGGTCAGAGGAGTTATTTTCCAATGAGTTTCTTGAACTGAGTAATGCGCAACCATTATTGCCAGAAGAAGATGAAGGAGATGAGGACCTTACACCAGATTTAATTCTGGCAGAGAACACGATAGAGATGGACATAATGAGTGATGAGGAGGAGGTCCCCGCTGCTGCTTCCTTCTGTGATGTGTCAGAAGAAATTGATGCATCTGAGGAGAATGATGATGAGGAGATTGATGTTTTGTGGGTGCCTAGTAGAAGAGAGCAAGAGGAGGGTAGTTCAGATGGAGAGACGGAGAGTCAGAGAGGCAGTAGGAGAATAAGACTTAGAAGAAGCAGGGAGGACAGCCCGCAGGGATCAGTAGGGCAACAACATGTATCGGCACCTGTGTTCAGCCGGCCAACGCACCCGCCATTGCCGCCAATACCGCCAACTCCGCCAACTTCTACTGTTACCGCCAGATCGCACACTTCCAAAAAGTCAGCAGTGTGGGATTTTTTTAATGTGTGTGCCTCTGACAAAAGCATTGTAATTTGCAATGAGTGCAGTCAGAAACTGAGCCTTGGTAAGCCCAACAGCCACATAGGTACAACTTCTATGCGAAGGCACATGAGCGGCAAGCACAAAGCACTTTGGGAGCAACACCTCAAAGGCAACAGGCAAACTAAAAGCCACACTCCTTCTGGTCCAGCATCTTACTGCTCTACCTCTGCTCTCCTTGACCCGTCTGAACCACCCTCCACTCCGCCTTCCACCTTGACCACCTGTTCCCATTCCCAGTCATCTGCCACCAGCCAAGTTTCTGTGAAGGCCATGTTTGAGCGTAAGAAGCCAATGTCTGACTGTCACCCCCTTGCCCGGCGTCTGACAGCTGGCTTGTCTGCACTCTTAGCCCGCCAGCTTTTACCATACCAGCTGGTGGACTCTGAGGCCTTCCGCAAATTTGTAGCAATTGGGACACCGCAGTGGAAGGTACCCAGCCGCAATTTTTTTTCTAAAAAGGGAATACCACACCTGTACCAACATGTGCAGAGCCAAGTTACCGCATCTCTGTCACTTAGTGTTGGGCCAAAGGTCCATATGACTACTGACGCATGGTCCTCCAAGCATGGTCAGGGCAGGTATGTCACCTACACTGCCCACTGGGTGAACTTGGTAATGGCTGGGAAGCAGGGAATGGGTAGCTCAACAACAACAGTGGAGTTGGTGTCACCGCCACGGATTGCACGCGGTTCTGCCACCACCTCTACTCCTCCATCGCTCTCTACCTCGTCTTCTTCTTCTTCTTACTCTGCTGCTGGGTCCTCCTTCTCCTCCTCCACACCTGTGCACCCCCAGCTCCCCCTAGGCTATTCGACGTGCCAGGTACGCCGTTGTCACGCTGTCTTGGGGATGACGTGCCTGGAAAGCAAAAACCATACCGGATCTGTACTCCTGTCATCTCTGCAGTCACAGGCCGATCGGTGGCTGACCCCACACCAACTGCAGATCGGAAAAGTGGTGTGTGACAATGGAAGCAATCTGTTGGCAGCGTTGAGACTAGGCAATTTAACACATGTGCCCTGCATGGCACATGTGTTAAATTTAATAGTCCAACGTTTTGTCTCCAAGTACCCAGGATTCCAGGACGTTCTCACCCAGTCCAGAAAGGTGTCGGCCCATTTCAGACGTTCCTACACAGCCATGGCACGCCTTGCTGACATTCAGCAGCGCTACAACATGCCAGTCAGGCGTTTGATTTCTGACAGCCAGACTCGCTGGAATTCAACGCTCCTTATGTTGGAACGTCTGCTGCAACAACAAAGGGCCGTCAACGAGTACCTTTTTGAACTGGGTGGTAGGACTGGATCTGCACAGCTGGGGATTTTTTTCCCCCGTTACTGGGTGCTTATGCGCGATGCCTGCAGGCTCATGCGACCTTTTGAAGAGGTGACAAATATGGTCAGTCGCACCGAAGGCACCATCAGCGACCTAATACCCTTCGCTTTCTTCCTGGAGCGTGCCGTGCGACGAGTGACAGATGAGGCTGTAGACCAGCGTGACGAGGAGCTGGAAGCGCACGATTTCTGGTCGGAATCACCAGAACGAACCCAGGCACCTGCTGCAACGCAGGGAGAGGTGCCAGAAGTGGAGTCAGAGGAGGAAGGTGGCTTTGTGGAGGAGGAGGAGGAGGACCAACAGGAGCAGGCTTCCCAGGGGGCTAGTGGTGACCTTTTGGGGACCCCTGGTCTTGTACGTGGCTGGGGGGAGGAGACCGTGGATGATGCAGTCCTTGATAATGAGGAAGCGGAGATGGATAGCTCTGCATCCAACCTTGTGAGAATGGGGTCTTTCATGCTGTCATGCCTGTTGAAGGACCCCCGTATCAAGAGGCTTAAGGAGAAGGACCTGTACTGGGTCGCAACGCTACTAGACCCTCGGTACAAGCATAAAGTGTCAGAAATGTTACCAACATACCACAAGTCCGAAAAGATGCGGCATTTACAAACCAGCCTGCAAAACATGTTGTACAATGCTTTTAAGGGTGATGTCACTTCAGGAACTCATCAACATTCCAGGGGCAGAGGTGCCAGTAATCCTGCCACGAGCACACCTGCAAGGACAAAGCCCTTTGGCCAGTCTGTAACGTCAGACATGCAAATGTTTTTCTGTCCAAGGCAGCGCCACAACCCTTCTGGATCCACCCTCAAAGAACGCCTCGACCGGCAGGTAGCGGACTACCTGGCATTAACTGCAGATATCGACACTCTGAGGAGCGATGAACCCCTGGACTACTGGGTGCGCAGGCTTGATCTGTGGCCAGAGCTGTCACAATTTGCCATGAACCTCTTGTCTTGCCCAGCCTCAAGTGTGCTCTCAGAAAGGACCTTCAGTGCAGCAGGAGGGATTGTAACTGAGAAGAGAACTCGCCTAGGTCACAAAAGTGTCGATTACCTGACCTTTATTAAAATGAATGAGGGGTGGATCTCGGAGGGTTACTGCACGCCGGAAGACTTGTTCTGACTTCTATGCAGCTGTCCTTCTCTTCAAGCCTCATGACTCCACACACAGCTGTCCTTTAGCGTCCTCCTCCTCCCTCCGCCACCGTTACAAACTAGGGTGCAAACCCTACTGGTTTAATTTTTTCTGGCCTCTGTGCTTCAGTGGCTGCGACCAAAAAAATGCCTATTTTCTGCATTTATATGACATAATTTTTCTGGCCTCTGTGCTTCAGTGGCTGCAACCAAAAAAATTTATATTTTCAGCATTTATATGGCATAATTTTTCTGTCAACTGTGCTTCAGTGGCTGCGACCAAAAAAATGCATATTTTCTGCATTTATATGGCATAATTTTTCTGGCCTCTGTGCTTCAGTGGCTGCAACCAAAAAAATTACTATTTTCAGCATTTATATGGCATAATTTTTCTGGCAACTGTGCTTCAGTGGCTGCGACCAAAAAAATGCATATTTTCTGCATTTATATGGCATAATTTTTCTGGCCTCTGTGCTTCAGTGGCTGCAACCAAAAAAATTTATATTTTCAGCATTTATATGGCATAATTTTTCTGTCAACTGTGCTTCAGTGGCTGCGACCAAAAAAATGCATATTTTCTGCATTTATATGGCATAATTTTTCTGGCCTCTGTGCTTCAGTGGCTGCAACCAAAAAAATTTATATTTTCAGCATTTATATGGCATAATTTTTCTGGCAACTGTGCTTCAGTGGCTGCGACCAAAAAAATGACTATTTTCAGCATTTATATGGCATATTTTTTCTGGCCTCTGTGCTTCAGTGGCTGTGGCCAAAAAAACTGGGCAAACAATGCCTACAAGGTCAACGACGTTGACCTTGTAGGCATTGTTTGCCCAGTTTTTTTGGCCACAGCCACTGAAGCACAGAGGCCAGAAAAAATATGCCATATAAATGCTGAAAATAGTCATTTTTTGCCATACGTTGACTCAACGTATATGGCAAAAAATGACTATTTTCAGCATTTATGTGGCATATTTTTTCTGGCAACTGTGCTTCAGTGGCTGCAACCAAAAAAACTGGGCAAACAATGTCTACAAGGTCAACGTATGGCGAAAAATTACTATTTTCAGCATTTATATGGCATATTTTTTCTGGCAACTGTGCTTCAGTGGCTGCGTCCAAAAAAACTGGGCAAACAATGTCTACAAGGTCAACGTATGGCGAAAAATGACTATTTTCAGCATTTATATGGCATATTTTTTCTGGCAACTGTGCTTCAGTGGCTGCGTCCAAAAAAACTGGGCAAACAATGCCTACAAGGTCAACGTATGGCAGTTGTTTAAAGAGAACAGTAGATTACTAGCCAGCAAAGCTACCTAAGCTAAAATGTCCCTCAAATCCCTGCAGACTTCTGTCCCTCCAATACAGAGCAGTATCAAGCAGATTACTAGCCAGCAAACTTACTATCATCTGTCCCTGAAATCACTAACAGCTCTCCCCCTACACTATCTCTTCCAAGCACACACAGGCAGATTTTTCAGATACATTTTTGCCCTTGATCCCCCTCTGGCATGCCACTGTCCAGGTCGTTGCACCCTTTAAACAACTTTAAAATCATTTTTCTGGCCAGAAATGTCTTTTCTAGATGTTAAAGTTCGCCTTCCCATTGAAGTCTATGGGGTTCGCGAACCGTTCGCGAACCGTTCGCATTTTTGCGCAAGTTCGCGAATATGTTCGCGAACTTTTTTTCCGACGTTCGCTACATCCCTAAAAGACACCACCAAGTGGTCTTTTCAAGTATAAGTCTGCCTAGAGCTATAACAATGTAGACAGAATTAACAGGTTCAGTGCTGCTACAAAATGTCTTGTGGAGTGAATTTATATTGAACAACTCCTCTATTTTAAAGGAACAAATAAACCTTGGTAAAAAAAATCACAATTAAAGGTCTAATTGAAGAGAAACTAAGACAGGAATAATTAATAGCTAGAAAAGAGTCCAAAGAAGGTTTTATTTTCCCACACACACACTTCAAATGGTTGATAAATAAAAATAGGGGCAATTAATAAAAATAGGTTAAGCAACCAACTTGTGTCTGTGTACCCTCTGCTCATTCATTTCACACAGAGAGCTCTATTATGAGGATTCCAGGGGCACACTTTTAGAAAATCCATCTAGAAAGGCTACACTAAATGCTGCCGCATCATGCAGGACTGCATTTTTTAATGGAACTGGTAACCAGATATATATTTGTATATATATATATATATATATATATATATATATATATATATATATATATATATATATATATATATATATATATATATATAAAATAGATAACAGGCTAAAGGCCCTTACACATGGGTGTTTTTGTGTGTTAATGCTGATACATAAAAAATGCATCTATTTCAACGACATGCCTTTTTATACAAGTTAATTTTGAAGATCTGAGCATGAACAAAATGCAGCCCATTGCAATTAATAAAATGGCAAACTTGACTGCAATCAAATGCTATTCTGAATGTGGATGAGTACGAACAGAATAGAATCAAATCAATTTGCTAATATGTTTAGGTGCGCTCAAACCTGCATCTAAAAATAAATGAAAATGCCTGTATAGGACTCCTATAATGGAACCGTATGTATTGCACATGTTCATATATGCAAAAATGGGATAGACTTGCAAGAGAATTTCAGTGCAATTGCATTAGTTGCAACTCCCCTGATGACTGCAACAGCACTGGAATTCTGGGGGAAAAAAATCTGTTTTGTTTAAAGAAAGCAAGTCACTTACGCCAGGATATTGCAGTTTGCATGATTTGATTGTGGTCATCTTTTCAGAACAATACTTAAAAATACAATGCCCTTTTGTAATGGAACAAAACTTGTTTTTTGTCTTATGAACGTTGTAGAAACTGCATGTACAGTAACAGTATTTCCCTCAGGCTTTGTCTTCCCTTGCTTGTATGCAGATTTATGGACAGAATCACCAAATATTGTAAAGAATCTGTTCATTTTATAGCTTTTGAAATAATGAACTCAGTAGGATTAGCTCCATTTTGGATCATGTATAAATCAGATATCAATATTATTTCATATATTTTCAACATTCATGCTATTTTTTAATTAAAAAAGTGTAAAAATGAATGCTACAATCCAATATAGAAAATTAATGCTATTGAGTGTTTGTGATTCGCAAACTGGAGAGTATAAAAATTACCATTTTGTTTTTTTTGTTTTAAGTTTAATCTTACCAGCCCAAGGCAATCACAGCCCTTTAGCAGGGAAGGTCTGTGCCTCCAAAGATGCCCCAGTAGCTCCCCATCTTATTTTCACTAAACATGTTATGTGTGGCTGTCACTTATATCATATAAATGTCACAATATAAGGCTGATAAGTAATTAATAAACATAATTTCTACTTCAGCTCAGAAACCAGTGCAAGCAGCATCAGAATTTAATAATCAGCCTTGTAGTATCATCTTATATCACAGGCCAACCTCATTTTCTTCTTGATAATTTAAGCTTAGCTTCTCAACAGCTGCTCAGAGTCCACTGAGCATGTGAATGTCGCAGGCACTTTTCAAGATGACCTCCTGTGACAGGTTTGAAGTCCAGCATCTTTGTTGCTGAAACTTTAGGCTAGTGAAATAAATTCACTATACAAAATATGGAATTTTTAGCCATATTCATTTTCATGGTTTAGATTTCCTTAAAAACAAGCCTGCTTGGTCTTTGTTAGGAGCATTGCACTGAAGACACAATGCGCTGCACTTGCTGGGGAGAAACTGAACATGCTGAGCTATTAGATCATTATTCTAGTCTTTGTTTTCTCAAGATATTTCTATAAAGCACTTGATATATTATATCCACCCTGTAACAGAGCCTTCTTTCACTGACCAATTATTATACAAGGAGTTCCCAGCATATTCATGTATTAGGGCCAGTGCCAGGCCGAGCCAACCGGGTCGGCTAACCCTGCCTCCCCTGTGTGCGCAATCGCACATGGGCCATAACGGAAAAGAAAGGGCAATGAAGGGGAAGGAGGAAGTGGTGAGCATTAGGGGGGAGGGAGGTAGGAAGGGAAGTGTGACAGAAGAGGGAGGAAAGAGGGGAGTGAATCTGGACTAGTAGTAGACAGAAGACCCTTGAACAGGCACCTGCCCAGTGCCCCCACATAGTTGCGCCCTAGACAGGTGCCTCTTCTGCCTTCCCCTAGTTCAGGGCCTGATCAGGGCCAGTGCAAGGTTCTATTGGAATATAAATTCCCCTTTAAGCATTATTCTTCCCTTCATTTTTGTGTTCCACTATTCACCCTGTTCATAAAGCAAACACAATACTGAACAGGAGCGTCACGAGACGTTACCGTGCCCTATCCCCCAAATCTTTGGGAAGATGCACAATTTTCTCACACACGTATATATTGAGTCAAGCCCCCACCCCTGCACACCGGCCTTCTGTACTGCCAGGCAGCTGCTGGCTTTGCTGTTCAGATCACTGGGGCAGAGACTCTCTGTAAAGCCCCTGCAGAAAATATTGGTTAATATAGGATAACAATAGTAATAATATTAACATCTTCTTCTATTTGAGAGCATTTTTCCTCCTCGCTCAGTCTGCATATAACCTGCCATCTAATCTAGCTTTGAATTTGCTTTCTGACCTTAGTCCTACTAGGAGCATTGATCCATGTCTTTTAAATCTCTCCACTATATTGTAGAGCTCTAAAGCCAACACAATGTATGTTGCTGCAGCTTCCATGGAAACTCCTGTAGCGATCAGATTTTACGCATAGAATTATTTACAGCATATATATATATTTATATATATTTGTGTGCAACTGTATTTTTGATAGGATGCAACATGTAGGTTTTGATGCATTCTGCAGTATGGCAGTCAAGCATGACTGTGCCCTTTAATATCCCTGCAGTGCTGTAACTTTAAGACTGTAGACTGAAACACCTTACATGAACTCTGCTGCAGACAGTGTGTGTGTGTGTTGGGGGGGGGGTTGGGACTTGGCCCTTGTTGCTTCGCCATTATTCATGATGTCATTTTTCAGGTGTCAACTTGCTGAGAGAGACTGGAGTAAGGCTTGTTGCTAGGACATGAAAGGGAAAGTTGGATGCGATTGGTTTGTCTATGTTCCCTGACAAGCCAATAGAATAAGGGCAATAGAAAACAAGAGCAAAAGCTCTCTCCCCCTCCTCCTCTGGTACTAATAATGATTGAGGAGCTGCACTGCACAGAAACTATGCACAAAAATCTCACCGGGGAGAGTTCAACACTTTTCTAATAATGATGCAAATAAGGGAAAATTGCCAGATAGTGCCACATGCTTTACCACATGGAGGGGAGGCGGCTGTACATGGTGTTAAATTGAGGCTTGTCTGGAATACAGTAGAAGCAGCAAGCACGTTTGAAAAGCCTGTGTTGTAACAATGAGCGTCTGCATTCAGCTTTAGGTCTATATATACGTCATTATCATTGATTAATATAGCGCCTTACATATACGGTAGGTAAATCTCTCCCAACATCCTTTTGCAGGTGCCTAGCTGAAAAATTAATTTCATGTACAGGGATATCTCAGATGGGTAATACCACCAGGAATGAGTGAATTTGTTCATTATCTAGCAATGTTTAATACACAAGCCAATAAAAGCTGCCCCTACAGACTGGGTTAGTAGCTGATATACCTGTGTATGGGCTGCTCGGTATACCTGCCCAGCCAATTTCTGACCCAAAATTGACCCTTAGATATCAAGGAAGTGTGAAAATCCTATCAGAAGAGGAACACACCTTACCATCAAGACCCTGTAGGTACACAGAATGATTGGATTTGCACAATTTGGCCCTGCTCATGGATGCTCAATTTGGACAAAATTCTGCTCACTTGGTGACCTTACCAATAAGCAAATCTTTAAAAGTATGTCAAACTTTATATGTATTTGTATCTGTATATTGCTCTTTTGTAACATCTGACATTTTTCTGCAAAACTGGACTGACACAGATGTTGTGGTCTCTGTACAATCTAAGAGCAAATATAGGTTTTGGGTTGTTTTTTTTTGGTTACTCTTGTTGTGAAATTTCCAGTTTCTTGTAACAGTGATGCACTAGTGGGTTGAACTCTCCTTTTCCTTTTTAGATATTTTAACAATAGCTTAAATAGCATGTAAGGCTATTCAAAACACATGCAAGAAAAAAAGGTTGAACGCATCTGGACCCACACACAATGCTTTATGCCAAAGTAAGAACTCATTTTAGCACAGGCCTATGGCAGTACCATCCAGCTCACCACACATAGGGTTAATATGTTATTAGGTGTTTGCTACTACTGCAAATTTTGCATCAATGTAGATAACAATGTTCAAAATCCAGACACGCTGTTTGTGAACTATAACACTCAACTCCACTCTTGAACATGAACCATGCTGGCAGATATGACGAAGATGCCTTTTATAGGTGTGCCTGAAAAGGTAGGACCCAGTTATAGCTAAAATAGTGACCACACAGTGACTATCCCCAAGCATACAGTATATACAAGAGGTGTATATTTTTAATGAGGCTGGTTATTGTACATATTATACCCATAGCCCTGCACCCAGACAGATATATAAGCAAAATAGGCAAACAATTTTTGTTCAGAATTGTTTCACTTTAATTTTTGCCATTGGACTATTTAGCCTCTTCCTGTAGTTTCAGATGTAATCAAATTGTCAGCACAATGCAGCTTTGGAACAAGATTTGTAGGTTCCCAGTGCACTGACTGCCAATTTATACATTAGTATGAGGAACTCAACTGTATATCTATATACTAATACACTACACCAGAGTTGTCCAACTGGCGGCACCCCCCTTGTGTGGCAACCAAATGAAAGTCTGCCTGCTGTGCCTGCTGTGCCTGCTTACCATGTGTAAGGTTTAAAAGGTATCACTACAGAGATTAACTGGCCCGGCATTGTTTAAATGTCAAATTCAGACTGTAATCCCCTGTATTGTTCACACATGTAATCCCCCATGTATTGTTCACACTTGTAACACCTCTATTGTTCACACCCTAAAGCCCTGCATTGTTTACACCCAAGACCCAGACTGAAACTGCCCACATTTTTCACCTGTTCACACTCATACAAACTGCTGGAGGGGCACCAGCACTGTGTCACTGTATGCAGCACAGTATGAACTGTTCATCTTAGAGTCTTGATAGGTTTCCCTGTCTCCTGCTCTGTTTTGACTGCCTGCGTGTGCCATACTCTGCCTACCCTATGCCCCCTGTGTGTGACATACTCTGCTTGCCCTATGTTCCCTGTGTGTGTCACACTCTGCTTGCCCTATGCTCCCTGTGTGTGCCATACGCTGCCTGTCCTATGCTTCCTGTGTGTGCCATACTCTGCCTGCCCTATGCTCCCTGTGTGTGCACTGCTCTGCCTGTGGAGCATAAGCCTGGTATTTGTTCTGGGGGTTTGTTAGCATTTAGAAAATTATTGTTAGGGCCCCTGAGATATTAAATCATGTGCTGTAGGTGCTGTGTTATCTACAGGGTAGGAGGGTACATATGGACTAAAGGGTATGTCTTAAAATGACAACTTTTTTTAACATATGAATGATGAGTGATATCCCTACAGTGAGCACCATCAATTAGTTTTTTTTGGTTTTACCACCATCAATGTGGATATGGTCTTGTGATAACATGGGTGTGGTTTAAAGTGGGTGTGGTTTAAAAACAGGGAGTGGTCAACACTGGCTTCCATTATCGGCTCTCCACCATGTACGCTAGAAAAATTCTGGCCCTCGATAACACAGAAGTTGGACAGCACTGCACTACACAATATTTTTTGTTTCCCCTTTTAAAAATACAATTAGGCGGTCTCTCTATGCTGTCTCGTGGTTTGGAAAAATCCATGCACTCAAAATGACCCTAGTACCTAGAATGTTGTATAGATTCTGTACGTTACCAGTGAAGGTCAGCACTTGATTTCCTTCAGAATAGAATAAATAAATTCATCTGGTGCAACAAACCACCATGCATAAATAAACGTACCATGTACAGATATAGTGGGATAGGACTGCCGAATTTACATATGTACTATAAAGCAGAGCGACTAGACCACTCAATGTCATTTAACTCACTCTGAGAATTGATGGATACAATTCGTAGTTCTCCTGGCTCACCCAACAGATTAAACTTCTTATTTATGGATGGATTAAAAGCAGGTTAAATGCTTATTGATCTCTGGTTCAGTTTTAAAACATAGCACATTATACATTGGCACGATATTTTACAGAAATTCCACCTGGCTCATGCGTACCCTTATACCAATACATAATAACCCACTTTTTCTTTCTGGTTCCATAACCCCCACATTTCAGTGGTGGAAAGTAGTGATTAGTGAAATTATTCGTCGGAAAAGAAAATGTTGTGCATCAAAATAATTTGGATGCCTATATACTTCAATGCATTTCAGTGAATTTACGACATTTCACAAATGTTTGGCGAAACGGGTAAGATTCACCCATCACTAGTGGAAAGATAACTGTATTAATGGGATGCAAGATTTACTTTTATCCATTGAAATTAAATTACTGCAGTATATGCAATGCACACAAAATTTGTCTGAAAAATAAACGTATAGATATTCTCAACATAATCAGCCACCAACACAACTTGAAAGATGTTGCCAACAAGCATGAAAACTCAACAGAACTCTTTTTCTCTTATATAAGCAAATTATGTCTTCAAATACTGATAACCCTTTAAAATATATGACAGACTGGGAAGCAGATATAGAGCACTGTTTCAAAAATTTCCCCAAATACTGCTATAAACGAACCAGCAAATAAAGTTATGATGCATTGACATATTACCCCGGCAAGGTAACACAGACATGACTCTTCCGCTTTGTGAACTTGTTTTTGGGGGTCTTCAGACATTAGAGATTATAAACATATCTGGTGGATATGCCCCATATTGCATATTGGAAGGACATTTGTTTGGTTGATCGAATAGGTCTTTAACAAATTCACTACTCAATGCCCACACAGCATTATTAGCCCTTTCCACTTAAGAGCTCACTAAGACCCAAAATAAACTTTTGGATCAAATCTTAGCAGTGGAGAGAATCAACATAGCAAACCAATGGATACAAACATTTATTGCTACTCATGGAAAAATCAAAAGAATAAATATAACTCAAAATCTTTTATAACTAAATGCTTTATTGGCAGACAAAGTGGACAAACACATTGAAATTCGGACACCCTGGAACATATATTATAAAACCATATGAGGTTATCAGATCCCTTGAAAAATGATGAACACTTTTAATAAATAAAATTTCTGTGCTGCTCTAATTTGCGAAATAATTGTATTCTAATTAAATGTAATCAGAGCAGCTCTTCTAGATGGAATTTCTAGTAGTGTCTCCAATATATCACAGGAGCTGGTAACCATACATTAGAATAATATGCATGCTCAAAGAGACAAATAAAATGCACATAAGAGTAATAAATCCGAGAGACGATAATCCAGCATTCAATCATGGAGAGGAAAGCGAAAACTTTGGCTGAACACACTTTCACTAAAACACTCATTTTTGCATTTGTGCATTTATATTATGGGATATTAGATATAGATATGGGATACGTCATCTGGAAACCCATTATTTAGAAAGCTCCAAATTACTGGAAGGCCATCTCCCATATACTCCATTATAAGCAAATCATTTTAATTTATAAAAAGGATTTTCTTTTTTCTCTGTACTTGTTCATAACTAAGCTATAGTTAGTTCTTATTTTAGGCAAAACAATTCAATTGGGTTATTTAACGTTTAAATGATTTTTTAGTAGACTTAAGATATGGAGATCGAAATTACAGAAAGATCCCCTATCCATAAAACCCCAGGTCCCAAGCATTCCGAGTAACAGGTCCCATACCTATACTTTAATGCTTTTTCTTCTAATTAGAATTCATTAGAAATGCAGCAAGATCAAAAGCATACACCTGCCAAATGTCTCAAGATGGTCAGGACTGGATTGTACATTGGACTGCTTTACTGAAAATGTGAAAAGTGTGTTTTGGAGCCCCCTGTCAGGTAATAAAGAACCACAACTCTATATATAAAGCAAATGGCAATATTTAGAGCTACGTTTTTGCAGACTTAGGGGGTTATTTACTAAAATTCAAAACATGTCTCATTATTTTAGTAAAATCACTTTGACCAAACCACTATTCACATTTTTACCTCATTTATCAATAAATGAACTTGAAAAACTTGGTGTGGGTATGAGACTAGATAAAATAGTGAATAGTGCTATTTTTTCAGATTTGACGCCCAAAAACCATCGCAGATCATGGTACCAGTTGTAAGAGGGAAATCTGCCATTTTCTTCTACATGACCTTGGCAGGTCTGAGATGGAGTACTTTTTTATTCAGACTTTTAGAAGCCTTGGGGTTTAATAAATCACAAAAAAAGTAGATGAAGGTGATGTATTTATTAAAGAAACAATGATCCAATAACATATCTGCGGGTGGCAAAAGTAAGTGAATCATGCTCTTAGTATTTGGTGTATTTGGCGTGTTTTAGGTCACATTCATATAAATATCTAGAATTTTTTTTTAAAAAAAAGGGTTCAGAAACTTTCAAGCACCATTGTATACATCAAATGACCAAGGTTTTTGGACTCTTACTTTATGTATAATATACATTCTAAAAGTAGCAGCCTTGGGAAGTTTATGTAATTTTTTCTCCTGACTTTGGTGCAAATTCACACAAGACAACATATTGAAGTTCACACGTATTGAACATCAATAGCCCATAAACTACTTTTTCTTGTAGTTCTTTATCTCATTTATGCTGAAGAAATAATAAAGGCACAATTGGTGGGTTGGTTTGTGAGGCACTTGAGAAATGCATTTTAAGACTTAAAAGAGGTAATGCAAATGAGATGCTGGGGAACATTGAAACGTTTAGCCATCAAGTACAAAAAATAAATGGATCAATGAACACACCGTAAAACATCAAAACTGATTTACACAATATAACACAAAAATGTGTGACACTGAAAGCAGAATAACCCCCTAAAAAAAGAGTTAAGGTCTAAAGGTGAAAATTGTGGAGCATTACAAGAGACAGAAAGAAGGAGCTGAAAAAAAAGGAACGGAATAGGGTCAACCTTTCAACTTAGCGACCTCCAATGGGCTTTAGCTCATGCAGATGCTGAAGCACAAAAGATTGACCTGGTCACTGGTATGAATGGGCTCTGGACTGACAGTGCCAGTCTTTATCATCTTCTAGGGCCAGAAGAGCAACCTGTACTTTGTACAATAGCTGGAACAGCAGCCCATAGAATATCACGTAGTGCTACAGCATGGAACACTTTGTGTGTATGATTTTATGAATATATTATAAATATTTAGATCAGTGGTTCTCAGATTAAATTTACTTGTGGCTGTTAATATAGCCTAAGCCAAACTCAGTTGGCCGCACAGCAAATATCTGCTGATGCAGCCCAAGCCAAACACAAATCATGAATTTAAAACTCCTGCAAACAAATTCAGATCAATCTAATGGCAGTGCAGTAGTTACGTTGAAAACATAACAATTTAACACCAACATACAGCAGTGCTTTCAGAAATTAAAAAATATATATATAAAAAGAACATAATTGTCTATTGTATAAATTAAGAAAAGGGTCAAAAATTGATTTTTAATTAGTTTGTTAGATAAAAATCAAAAATAGGAATAAAAAACACAAAAGCTGTATTTACAACATAAAATTCAATGGTAGAACATGTAAAAAATGGCATATATACATCTGTTTATAAAGTAAAATACAGAATGGTGCTATCAGTACTAATATATCAGACTGACTATACATGCCTAATGGGTTTGTTTTGTTGTTAAATGAAAAATCTACTTTACTTCATATGTATGCAGTTTTATGGAGTAAGAGACTGGATTATTAATAGGAGAGGCCTGAATAGAAAGATGAATAATAAAAAGTGACAATTAGTGATGGGTCAATTTATTCGCCAGGTGCGAATTAACTACCTACAACAACAATACATTTGTGGCCTTACAGAGAATGTGTTTTTAGATGGGGTCAGTGACCCCCGTTTGAAAGCAGGAAAGAGTCAAAAGAAGAAGCGACGAACAACGAAAACCAATTGAAGTTGCTCACAATTGCCCATACTATAACTTACTAAGAGTTAACTTAAAGGTGAACCACTCCTTTAAAACAGTAATGTAGTGCTTATAGTTATATTATAAATAATATTTGACAAATTATTTACCATATATACAAAACGTTTCTCTTCTCTACCACTGAATATTAATATCAGTAACAACCAGCCCTTCTTTCATGTACAGGTATGGAATTAATTATTCGGAAACATTCCAAATTATGAAAAGGCCATCTCCCATAGACTCCATTATAATCAAATAATTAAAATTTTTAAAAATGGTTTCTTTTTTTCTATATTAATAAAACAATATCAAAACTAAGATCTAATCAATCCTTATTGGAAGCAAAACCAGTCTATTGGGTTTATTAAATGTTTACATGATTTTCTAGTAGACGCAAGGTATGAAGATCCTAGTTATGATATGCGGAAAAATCCAGATCCCGTGCATTAGGTCCCATACCTGTATCTGCAAGTAGATGTTGAAACCTGTCTTTTAATATTAATATGTGTCCTATGTGAAAGAACTACTGGTGAATAAGGTATCAGAGTATTTAATAGCCCCCTTAAATATTTATTCACAGATTAATAATTCAGTCATTGTTGGTCTGAAAGCTTCTTACTAGGGTGGTTTTATCAGTATCACTTTAGGTGTATAATTTTTAAAGGCTAAGTAAACCTTATTATTAAAAAAAATATCTCAAACGAGTTTGCCTAGTTTGCCAGCACAGATCATCCACTTTCCAGTGTGAAACCTTGCCCCAACTAGTTTACTGTGCTTTGCATCTGACTTGGCTTAGTTGGTTGGTGACATCTTAACTAGGTATGTTTCAAAAGACCTGCAGTGGAGCAGGTTCCAGTGGGTATGGTCAGTGTGAATGTTTGCGTCATGATGTCACAGATAGGGAGGAGCTTACAGCAGCCATGGCTGCTCTGTTAGAAGAATCAGTGGTAGGACAAAACGCTCTGGAAAGATATTACCTAATCCAAATGCACAGAATATCTGGTATGAATCCAGCATATATTATACGGTAACTACATTTTAGGTTTTAGGTATAAAGCAATTAGAAAGTTTATATCTCCTTTAAGGAACTATCTAACAAAATAAGGGAAATCTTACACTTACTTCATTCACATGGTTCCATGGCATGCCTTAATAACCAAGATAAAAAGATTGTGCCCTTAAGAACTGTAAAAGAAACATTCAAAAAAGGGTTCCTATAAAGCTGTAATTCATTTGTATCTTCATCAGACAGTAAGCAGAAACATACATATATATATATATATATATATATATATATATATATATATATATATATATATATATATATTCAATATTCCGGCTGTACACCCGGCAATTTATGCCATGATGTTACCAAAATTGTGGTGGTATTTTTTAATATGCATCAGGCAGCTGCAAATTCACACATTCAAATTTCAATCCCCCAATTTGAATGTAAATTTAAATGTGAGATTTATCACACCTCGACCATGAAAACAGTTCTAATTCGAATATTCGCCACCTAAAACTTGCCAAGTTAATTTGCAAGTCAATGGCAGAGGTCCGTTGAACCATTTGAATATGTTAATTGCCTTCCTTCAAGTTTTTTTTTTGGAGGGAAAACTCGATTTAAATTTTCGGGTCTGGACTATTCGATCAAATATTAGACATTCTTAAATAACCTCCCATTCAAGTTGTGAGTATATTCTAATTTATTAGAGTAAAAAAAAATACACAAATTCTAAATTTGACCTTTGATAAAGCTGCCCATTAGCATTGGAGCAATATTTCGATCGGTGCAATAGCAGAGCAGAATTTCCGTGTTAAAAAATAGATATTCGGCTCTTAAATTTACCAGAGGCGGCTTTTTGCTGCCCCTGGTAACTGGCAGCTCCATGCAGCCTGATGCAAAGCTCTCACCTTGTCTCATGGCAGGAGCAGCCCTGCAGGCACTAGTCTTGCATTCTAATATACAGCAGTTTGTAATAAGAACTAAATGAGGGCTGGACATTGTAAGTTCATTTGTGTACCTCTGTTGTACATTTTAGAATCCGTGAATGCCCAATGTAAGATTAAAACCACCCAAAAAAAATAAATAAATCATATTTCATCTATATCATGAAAAATACCAATTCTTTGGTACTTTCAAGAAGTGGAAATACACAAACATTCTGATTTAGAAAGTTCAGGTTCACCTAAAAAAAATGATCCCACAAGGAAATACCCCTAAATTGAGGGAGCACAAAATATTCAAAACACAAGATTTAAATAATTTTTTATAGTGTAAGTGAAGTTTATTTTTCTCGATCGTAAAATAGGATTTGGAATTATTTCTTAAGGTGACAGGTCTCCTAAATTTAACTTTTGAATAGACTCAGAACTGGTGAGCAGCGTTAAAACATGATTTTTTATTGACCATCACTTTAGACACCTTTTTTTGCTGTAAAACATCTTGCAACTTCTACAAATATGATCATAGGACATCACAAATAAGTTATTTACATCAGGAAAGAATGTGAGATTGAAGGAAACTTGTACAAAATGAAATATACATTTTTTTTACAAAAAATATATTTGTGAAACAGATTAAACATTGATGACAGTTCTGTTGATTGTTTTTTCTGTAACTACTTCCTTGGAAAAAAGCCAGTAATCACTGTATATATTCCATGAAAACCCAACAACAATTATTTAACACTCATACTGAGCTCAAAAATCATCACAACACCATAAAGTGTCAAGTAAGCAGCAGCTAGCTATAGCAGCATCAAAGTCAATTACTTTACACATTTAAACATGAAGATTTTATAGTCTCTAGATAATTTTCTCAAAACATAAGTGTGAGAAAAACACCAGCTTAAGCAGCCCTCTCTGTATCATGCATGAGAGGGATCTAAGAAGTGGCTACTTCAATGAACTGATTTTGTGAGGAAATAAAACATAGTACCATTGTAAGCAAATCTTATGTAAAAGTAAGGTTTCCCATAAAAGTACAGAAAAAAAATTAAAACCCGGGTGTTGCATAGCTCTGTGCAATTGGGTTTCAAATAAGTCACGATCATAACCCCTATCCAGGAATCTCTCAAATATTGCCTGGAGTTGTGTGCTGTTGTGCACAGTTATTTCTAATGACTTTTAAAAATTGAGAATACGGAATGCCACTAATGGTAGCAGGTGGGTGATTACTAGCTGCATGCAGGATCGAGTTGCGGTCTGTGGGTTTTACGGAACAGTCTGGTGGCCAGGCCTCTCCCATGTTGGTAGATGTTAAGGTCAAGAAAACCGATTTCTTGGGTATGATGACTCAGGGTGAGCTTAATGGGGGTGTTGAGCGCATTGAGCCCCTAGTGGAACTCCAATAGGGCTTGCTCACTACCTGTCCAAATAAGGAACAGGTCGTCAATAAAGCGAAAGTAAACTAAAGTCGACTGACCCACCAATGGTGTGATGTGTGCAGTTTCTAATAGTAACATGTATAAATTGGTATATGATGTGGCCAGGGCACTGCCCATAGTCATACCAAAGATTTGCAATTAAAAAGAATTTTCAAAATGGAAGAAATTCATTGTAAGTATAAGTTCGAGGAGTTGTAGAAGGAATTTGCCTGGAATCTGACCTTCTATATTGTTAAGCAAAGCTCTCATTCAGGCCTCAATGCCTTGGCTATGTGGGATGACAGTGTACAGGCTTTTGACGTCCATAGTGATGAGACAGCTGTTAGTAAGAATCACAACCCAATCCTTTTAATTTCTTGATATTGTGTCAAATCTTGTGTGTAGTATGGCATAGAGATTACATGGGGTTGCAGACAATGGTCAATATATGTGGAAGCTGGTTGGTAAAGTTATCCTACAGCGGAAATTATTGGTCTGCCTGGAGATGCAGATTGATATTTATGTATCTTGGGTAAAGTGTAGCTAATGGGGGTGCATGGGTGCTCCATGGTCATGTAAATTAATGTGTCTGCATATATCCAACCTCCTGTATGTGCCATACCTAAGAAACTGTCTAGTTCATTTTTGAACCAGTCAGTAAGCGGGTCAGCCAACTGTCATAATCTCCTTACAGTAATAGCCATAGTCGAGTAAAACAATGGAATCCCCTTTGTTGGCTGGTCTAATAACCAGATTTTTGTTGGTCTTGAGGGTACCAATAGCCTCCCTTTCAACCTGCGAAAGATTGGGAGCTGAGCAACTATGTTGTGTACTGGTTGCAGCTTCCTTACTCAGTACCTTGCTAAAGGTGCAGATGGCTGCAGGTATGTTAGGGGGATCATAGGTGCTTTTCCCTTCTTAAAGGTGGAGCACTCCTATCCAGAGTGTCTCTGAAATGTTCTTTAAGTTTCAATTTTCTCTGGAACCTGTGTATATCAATTAGTAAATCAAAGGTGTCAGGTTTGTGGTGTGAATGCAAGACAAACCCTTGTTAAGTAAGGACATTTCCCCGGGAGTGTTGACTCAAATTGAAAATTACATTCTCCTGGTGATTTGCCTCTTGGGATTTCCTCCCCCCGTCTGATCTACCTTTGTGAAGTCACTCCTAAAATAGAATCTGAGCACTTGGGATCTATTCCTGAATACGAGTCAGTGGACTGGTCTGTCAATGGTCTAAGTATTTGAGGAGGTATTTTCTTCTGACAAAAGGACCTCTACGGTGAGTAACATTTAAGCCCATCAACCAACCATATAATCAGATGTGGTATAATTTTTTAAACAGTCAAGATATTGTTCCTTAGTGTGTTTTATGTCTTGTTTTACTATGGCCAATTATTTGTCCACCTGCTCAACTACCAACAGCATCAGGTCAAAAGAACAATGGTTGAGGATCCCACACCATTTACTACATAACTCAGGGTTATTACGACCTAAGGTGGAGATGTTGGTGACCCTAAAACCATGTGGGATCATTTTCTGCCTGTTACAGTTAGATAGATATACCCCATGTACCTGTAATTCTGTAATTGTTTTTTTCTCAAATTCAGAAGATTATGCTAGATATCCAAAGGAGAATTACTCACTGTTATATCAGAAGGAGATTCAGAGAACAGGATATGGTCTGCATCCTGTATAGAAAAAGTAAACTCTCTGCTGGTGTCTAAGTCAAACAAAAGCTGGGTTGTTCAGAACAGTAATGGCTGTCACGTATGGATAGAGTAGAGGGGCTGGCAGACTGCAAGGGTTAATCCTGGTGCGTTATGAGGATTCTAAATCGATAGGTACTTTATAGGCAGAAGGCGCATGCGGTAATAGCACCGTTAACTCATAATCTGAAACTCCCGCAGAAGCGATTTACCCCACCATGCATCAACGGGCCTCCTCTGATTTCTGTGGGAACGGCTGCTTGTGTTTTTGTAGCGTCGCTAGGTCTTGCGTGTCTCCCAGCGTTGTGCATGGAGTGCTATCTGTCAGTAGGCAGCCGATTTACCCTTCCGTCGGTTTCTCTGTCTTTCGGATCCTCTTCCGTCTATGATCCCGTTCCTAAGGCATAAATATGTGGATAGTGCTAATGCATATGCAGATCTATCCTGGTTCTGAATGCCACTATCGTAGATTCTGATAGTGCTGCTGGATGTGCCGATCCATTGTGGATGCCTCTGTTCAAAAAAAAGGGAGCACTGTTCCTGCTGTATAAACCTCCAGCGGGAGAACTCATACGCTGGTTCCAAAAACGTAAAAAAGTCCATACAATAATGAAATACAAAATAACAAAAAAAGGAGTATATTAGGGTGCTGCCTGAAGCACTGATCTCAGCACTCAGTGCATATTAAAGGAAGCGATATAGATATATATATATATATATATATATATATATATATATATATATATATATATATACACATATATGTAAAATTTTAAAGGGGGGGGAGTTTTTTCCTATTGGTTAATGACATAATCCTATTGGCCTGTTAGTGCTTTTCAGGGGCTGGCAGGAAGGTTTAAAAAGAGATTCTGTAGTGTAATTTACCTATGATTTGTAAATAGAAGTTCCCTCCCACCCACTACATGTTTTGTATATTTTGAGAATTTACAGGTGATGCACATTTTTTGTATACTATAACAGCTTTATATGCAGGCCTGGACCACATCTTCATTGGTTCAAAAACAGTGGGGATGCACAAAAGATACAATAATATTTTACGTTTCTGGTGGGCCAGTCCCCATTACTCCCGTCTGGATGATGAAAATTTGCTCGAACAAAAGGAAGGGAACAGGGGTGACAAACGCAGTGGGCCTAGGGGTGTCCGCTATGTAAATTATGTTTATGCTATGTTTATATGTCGGCCATGGTAAATATGGTGGGTTATGCAGTCAAAGATCTGTAGCTTAGGTCCCAGTCTGGCTGCTAGAGACCCCTGGAATTGTTTGGAAATTCGCGCCTGCAGTCATAATGGCTGCAGCAGGCATAATGTGTGTTTCCTTTGTATGTATTAATAAAGCTGTGGCCAACAGAATTTTGCACTTGAAATATTTGCTTGTGTTTTTATTTAAGGGACCTCAGCTTTGTCAATTTATTTTTGTTTTCCCTTCCCTCAATTTTTATTTGGTCCTTTAGCTGCCATTGGACTGCTTAGAGTATTTGTTAAAACACCTGTCAAGAACATTTTTTAGCAGAAAAGTGAATTTACCTAGTTATAAAATTTGAACTAAAATTCTGGTAGCTTATTGGTCAACTGAAGCTTAAAGAGACTATTAAGGCAGTCAGTATACCTTATAACAAAATATATACATTCTCTACTGTGTAATGGCAACCCAGCTTCAAATAATTTACCTTTGAAAATGGAAATATTAAAGTGACAGAGCATGATAAAAGACAAAAATTTAAACTCAAAAAGGAAATCAGTAAAAGTAGCAGCAAACAAAGACAATGGCAAGCTAATGAAATGAAGAAATTGACCAATAAATGCCAAGTCAGGAAAAAGCAGAACTAACTTTTCACAAAGAAACTTCTATTAAATTCCTAGCTGAATAGTATCCAGAATGTATTTTTTCTTCATGTCTGCTAAACACTAGGGGCAAAACGTAAAGTAGATAACAGCTACAAGAGTATAGCCTTCTCTGATATATTCTGGTCTTTCCTCTGAAATTGAAAGACCTAACATACAAGCACTACTGCATCATGAAATTTGAAGTGATGCCACTATTAAATGAAATTAAATGAATTATCTGTTGCATAGGGGAGTTGGTTGTATCAAAGTTCTCTCCAAAACCTTCCATGCCCTATGGTTTAAGCACTAACTTTGAAGACACAAGAATAACCGACCCTTGCTAACATTGCTGCAGTCTGAAGGGACCATTAAAAGATTCCTAAGCAGAGTGGTTGACATAAAAAAACATAGCAAAACCAGAGAAAATATTACAGTAGTTTTAAATGTAGACTTTTTCAACACAATATCTAATCACAAAACTGCACTGGCGATGTCTTTAAAAATGGGAACAATAAATAAACGAACAAATGTAATAGTAACATCCTTTACGAGATTAGAATCTCTATTTTGATTGTTAAAGAACATTATATATTTGAGAAGAGGTATTTCATAGATGAAACAGCCCTCCTATAAAAAAAAGACAAGTACTGCATATGCAATTTCTAACTAGTTTGTTTTCCCATGGCCATTTATATGAGCATTATTTGTATGTTTGGCCAGATTGCAGACATAACTTATTCTGGTAGGATAAAAGTTGGCACTCCAAGTATATCTTTAAGGGTTCTGCATGTTCTGAAGGGGTGAAGTGTTTAAAATGTAACCATCCAACCAGTGTCATTATTTGGTAAATAAACATATTCACATTTTTGCATTTCACATTTGAGTACTACAAAGTTTTTTTTGGGCCCTTATAAAAATAACAGTGCAACTCAAAAGTGCATTTTAAAATATAATAAAAAAAAGCAAAAATTCACAAATCTAAAATAAAATATTTACATCATTTGGTTTTTAAAATTAAAAAAAAAGCTATGACCATCATCAGAAAACCCAGTTATCATTGGCGCATCATCATCTAAAAATAAACACAAAAAAAGTAAACACAAAGTACATTAATAAAACGCAGGTACATTGATCCATATTGCATTTCACTCTGAATTCAAGCACATCTAGAATGGGCTGCAAGACCCAACAATAATTTTTTCATATTTATCATGAATCAAGCCACAATTTTTAGCATCTTCCCACAAATTTAGATATAAACATAAAATAAACACCAGTTGGTCATAACAGTGCAGACCTATTGTGTGTCAAATAACTAAACGTATCTATACTTTTATGGATATGACGCATGGCCACACAACTATATGAAAAGTGCCCTGGTCTTCTCTGAAATTGAAGCTACGCCATGCAACCAGATGACATTTTACGGATGACCATAGATATTGCTATTTACCATTACTTGTGGTCTCTGTAATGTTCGACTGATCGCAATAAGAGAGAATATTCACACATAAGAAATAGCATAGGACAGGTAATACTGCTATGGAATATATCAAGACTGAATAAAGTAATAAGCAAATTCTAGAAAACTGTTACTTTTCAATACAAAGAAGCACCAAAAATGGTCCAATTTAACAATATAGTGGCTGTAAAATAAGTTTTACTTACCAATATCATCCACCGATGAAGAGATGGCGGCTCCTAGACGTGAGCTGTTAAGACTATTTGCAAAGGACGCAAACCTATTCTGAAGCCTTCTGTTGCGCATGTACAGTATGACAAACCCAAAGCCAGTTGCAATCAACAACAAGAACAAAACTGGTACAACTATTGCTGCCATTCCTTGCAAAAAAAATTAAAACATTTTTTTACAGCTTAAGAATTTCCAAATATTTCTGCTGCTAACCTGCCAACTGCAAACCACCTTGCTCCCTTCAGTAGCTTTTGTGAATTTTCTTTCTTTTAATTTCTAGAACTGTCCTACCTATGGATACCTATTTATTGTGGCTTTTAGCAGAAATCAACCTGGGTGAAAATAGATTGCTTAAATAAAGCTATATCTGACTTAAAACCCAGAAACATATTTATTTTTACTAGAACAGTTCTTGAAAAGATGGCTTTGTTTATTCTCATTACAAGGACCTTCAAAGTCATTGTAAACCCAAACAATACAATTCTTCCTAATGAATTCTAAGCAACGTTGGAATATACTGTATATTCAATTCAAATATTCAATGGTTTCATAGCTATTCAAATGTGTCATTGCTTCTGAAACAATATCTGTCTGTCACTGCACAGGGGAATCTAACTATTAAAACAATGCAGCAGAAGCCAGTTGATTAATTAAAATGTAAGAAGCTCGGTAAAAAAGCTATTTATACTGATTTATACTGCACATCTGAAATTCCCTCCTACTTTCTAATACAATGAATACGTGCATAGGAAATTATGAAACACTAGCAATTCAGAATCTGAAAATTAAAACCCTATTTAATTCAAGAGGCACTGTTTAAAACAACCAAACAAAACTAGGTGTTAGGGTATCCTCAAAGTGCAGATACTTCAGTACTAATAGTGATGCTACTGCAGCATTTCCTGACTCATACAGTATGCTAGAATATGAATATAAAAAATGCTATTCTTAATTTTAATACGGTTAAATCTAGATTATACAGTAAGGAGGATATTTACGAGCCAAGCAGAAAATTATGGCTGTCGTTTCATGCAACCATATACCTAAATGCACCTATATTTATTTATTTTCTCTCTTTCCAGATCACCAATAAACACAACTGATTAATTAAAACATACCAGTGGCCACAATTAAACCTGGAGCAGATTCTTTGGAAAGAAGTGGAATGATGGGTATTTGGAAATTAAGCAGCAGTCTACCTCTCTGTGCCAAATGAAGCGAGCAGCCTTTAGAGGACTGAAAAAGATACAAAAATACATATTTAGGGGATAAACAGAATGAAAAATGTTCTAGTCTTTAACTGAAGCAACACATGACACTAGGGGGCATATTTATCAAGGATCGAATTTCGAAGTGAAAAAACTTCGAAATTCGACCATCGAATTTGAGTACTACGATAGTCAAAGTATTTTTTCAAGCGAAAACGGCCGTATTCGATTGAAGTACGATCGAAGTAAAATTGTACGATCGAATGATTTAAAAAAAAACTTTAACTTCTCAAAAATTGCCCAAAAGCCTCAAATGGGTTCTAGGGGGTCCCCCATAGGCTAAACAGCAATTCGGCAGGTTTAAGGTGGCGAAGTGTCGAAGTCAAAGTTTTTTAAAGAGACATTACTTCGATTTTTGAATGGTCGAATTTTAGAATGTTTTTCAATTAGAATGGAAGTCGAAGTCGAATTTGGTTTATTCGATGGTCGAAGTATCCTAAAATTACTTCGAAATTCAAAGTTTTTTAATTTGAAAATTCACTTCGACCTTTGATAAATCTGCCCCTAGGTTTCAATAGATAGACAAAGGATTTATTAAGGCAAAAGTAAAATAAAATAAAGATGAAAAGTGTATTAATTAATGTTATTTCTGACATGTCTCCTGCCTGGAGTAATACAAATTACAGAAACAAAGCTGCACATCCAATAACTCATAGCCAAATAGGTGTCTGTAGTGATGGTCGAATTTGCGAAATTCGCGCGAAATTCGCGAAACGGGGAAAAATTCGCGAAACGGCGCCGGCGCCCGTTTTTTTACGCCGGCGTCCGTTTTTCGAAAAAAAAAATTTTGACGCCGGCAAATTTTTTCGGCGAATTTTCGGGGGCGTTTTGCGAATTTATTCGCTGGACGCGAATTGCGCAAATTCGCCGCGAATTTGCGCCTGGCGAATAAATTCGCCCATCACTAAGGGGCAGATTCACTAAGGGTCGAATTTCGAAGTAAAAAATACTTCGAAATTCGACCCTCGAATTGAAATCCTTCGAATATCGAAGTCGAAGGATTTAGCACTAAACGTTCGTTCGATCGATCGAAGGATTTTAAATCCTTCTAATCGAACGATTCGAAGGATTTTAATCCAACGATCGAAGGAAAATCCTTCGATCAAAAAAAGGTTAGCAAACCTATGGGGACCTTCCCCATAGGCTAACATTGACTTCGGTAGGTTTTACCTGCCGAAGTAGGGGGTCGAAGTTTTTTTTAAAGGGAAAGTACTTCGACTATCGAATGGTCGAATAGTCGAACGATTTTTCGTGCGATTCGTTCGATTTCGTTCGTATTCGAACGAATTTAACCAATTCGATGGTCGAAGTACCCAAAAAATACTTCGAAATTCGAATTTTTTTCATTCGAATCCTTCACTCGAGTTTAGTGAATCGGCCCCCAGGTGTCTGTTTTCAAACCAGCCATTTGCTGGTTCCTTTGGGTTATTAGAACTCGTATTAACTTTGTGTGTTAAATACAATTACTCCTAAATTTCTCCTAGAGCAGCTGCTAATATGGTATGTTGTCTTGTCCAAAGGAAAAACACAGAACAGAGTTAAATCATAGAAAGAGAACACAAAAGGCATATAAAACGTAAAATAACAAAAGTGAGTATAAAATGTAGCAGCTGCAATATTGACCCATGTAAAAACACTGTCTGTAAAATCATTCAATACACACACAGTAGTATATCACTATAAAATCGGAAAAACATTGGACAAGGAGTCATTTTGCACCAACTTTCTACTTGCTTGGTTTTAGCAGTATCACCAGAGTCCCCCTGAAAGAAGAGATGCTACTGTGTTGCACCTCATGATGACATGAATTCTGGCTTATAAAAAATAGTTTTGTTTTTTCTCAGTTAAATTAACTGGAAGAATAAGTCACCTCTTATGCTCACAGTGACTTGGCGTTCTTCTGCAAATGCTTCATTAAACTTTATGAATACATAAATAGAACAACAGGAAAAACACAAATATAATCTCTATACATCACATTTATGCAGAACACAGATGTAGATTGTTCTTTGATAATGACATTGTTTTTACCCAGACTTAAAAATAGAAGTGAAGTATGATATAGTAAACACAAAGTAATAATTCACAGCTGTACTTTAAACTTTTTTCAGTGAAACAAGTACACATAAGATATATGTAAAGTATATATTCTTCTAACTTATTTTGTTTGTCTGTATGTTTGGTATGAATGTCTTCTTCTCTATCACTGGACAGCAAACATGCTTTTGTGTTTCGCCGCAGACAAAAGAACTACGTATGCTCTCTACATTTTGCCTAGTATTAACTTAAATTGGCAAAAAGTGCTAATGTCTTGCGTCTTCTCCCATCCTGTGTAATTTTATGTAAACCTTTGAATAGCATGTGTACAGGTTACAGTAGTAAAACTTGCAGCAGTACAACAAATAACACAAATATATTTTTCTTATATTTTTTTGTTTTTTTTCTCAGATTGGCAGGGTAACAAGTCCAATACTATGTGTACAGTTGTCGCAGAAATTGTAGTAACAATAATCCTCTTTTCGCTCACATCCTGCCCAGGCACTAGAATTTCACCAAACATACAAGAATGGAGGAAGCTGAGGCACAGAACTTTGCTGCAATCTTCTTTATTAGGAAAAACACTACATGTTTTGGGCTCCATGCCCTTTGCCACTTGACAAAGAGTATGGGAGCCACGAAAAATTTAGTGTTTTTCATAATAAAGAAGATGGCAGCAAAGTTCTGGGCCTCAGCTTCCTCCATTCTTGTATGTTTGGCTTTTTTTCTCTGTCATGACTGAAGCACCCAATCCAGATTTTGGTTTGAAATGTAGTAAATTTTGCAGCTCTTTACAAAATGTAGCCATATATATGACTATAAAGAACTTGGACATATCAAGTTGGCACATTTTTGATCACAGATTATATATTTATTTCATTGTATCCAGATTTGGATTCAGTTTGGTGTTTTTCTCAAAACATTTCAGAGGTTTAGCTACTCTTGGATAAAAGAGTGACTAATCATATGAATATAGAAGGTTTATTAGAGTATAGAGCAATCACAGTCTCTGGGGTTCCCCATTTGTTCCTACTCGGTATTCCTGTTTCTCCTCGGGTAAGAATTCACAATCTCAAAAGTCTGTATAAATCAGTGCTAGAAAAGCTTGGGGGAATAAGAATGCAGCATAAAAGGAAATCTAAGTGCAGTAGATTTTCGGTAGTTGTAGTTCCACAACTTCCCAATCTTTACTATAGGGTGTCAGATTACTCCTTACATTCACCACGTGTGTGCTTTAAGTTGGGTACTTACAAACGTTTAAACTTAAAACGTTTAAACTTTAAAGCGCATTCATCAAAAAAGCCAAGATGGACTGTCACAGGTTGCTATTAGAAAATAAATCATGCCTAAGAAATAATTCCAGAGTTTACCCCTTGATAGCCAAACAAATTAATAACTTACCTTACCAATGTATGACTTCCTGCTCCTCCAGGATTGAAATACAGCACATTTTCTAAAGAAAGTGAAATCTGAGAACATCTGCTTTAGAGTTGTAGAGATTTGTTATGTTGTTGCTGAGGCTGACACATACAAAACCTGATCTTCTGATGCATCAGCAATGTAATATTCCTTGGCATGTAAAAAAAAATTAGGAATGTAGTTTTTCACAAAACAGCTCTCACTGCATTCACAAATTATTATTTTTTTCTACATTGAACATGTAATACAAAGTATTTTTTTCTATTATTTTTTTCTACATTGAACATGTAATACAAAGTCATGAATTACATTTTCTAAATTAATTGGAATGCTAAGAATTATTTTCCATCCATTCTCAGTAAAAAAAAAAAACTAAATCTGCATCATAAATCTGCATCCACTATCAAAGATGTGATGGTACCAGACGTGTATTGTAGATTTATCAACGTGACAAATGAATAAAAAGTAAAGCCCCGACCTAGAGTCCTGCAGCGGGTCAGGTACCTGTGGGTTACCTCCAAAAAAGTGGGCACCCTGCGGAATGAGGGGAGGATTTTCAGGTGCGGGTATACCAGCAGGTCTGCGGGTCGGGTTGTGGGTCTCATCTAAATGTCTTATCTTTATCTTATGTAATATTGTCTATATTTTACTCCTTTTTTTCTGTCCCCACCCACTTTTGATGACATCACTTCCAGTTTGCAGCACCGCCACTTCCTGTTTGATGGTGGTCGGTGGGTTGCGAGTCGGGTTGCGGATAAGGTTGTTGCGGGTCCGGTAGCAGATGAAAGTGGCTAAATATGTGGGTTGCGGTTTGGGTCATGGGCTGCGGGTTCGGGTCTTAGAAATTGGTTCCGCACAGGCCTGACCTTAATAAATACTCTGACCTTGCTTGTCAAGCCATCAGTGTCTACACTTGGACTTTAATGTGACTTAACAGGTATGTGCAAACACCATCTATAACACAGTTTTGTGAAATAGAACCTGTTTTAGTCTAAAAACAAAACTTGGGAGAAACTTCATCTTTCAGCAGGAGTGCATAAGCATTATCTGACTAAACTGAATAATCTGGAGTAAATCATTAAGGAATAAAAAGACAAAACCTATGCCACACTGGGGCTATTCTCTCCATCATAAAAACACAGCTGACCCCACTGGCCTTCCCTTGCTCCTCTATCTGCATTCATAGACACTGTGTTGGCCTGAATGTAGACACATGGAGCGGATTTCAGCACAAAAATGCGAGTTCAGATAGACAAAGCAATAGTCACAGGAAAGCTAAAATGTTTTGGATAGTAACCCAAAAAAACTCCCGTTATCGTTGACTGTACTACACACTAAAAGGGACATGTCTGTGAGCTAGTACAGGTATGGAACAGGTATTCTTTCACATAAGGGATCTTTCTCTAATTTGGATCTCAATATTTTATGCTACTAATATTCAATTGAAACATTAAGGAGCAGATTTATCAAGGGTCGAAGTGAATTCGAGGGAATTTAAAAAAAAGTAAGTAAAAAAAGTAATTTTTTGGATAGTTCGACAATCGAATAAGATACTACGACTTCGAATTTACTTTGAATTTGATTTGAAGTAAAATAGTTTGAATATTCGAATATTCGATAATCGAAAGTACTGTCTCTTTAAAAAGATTTCGACTTTAAACGATTTAATAGTTCGATGGAACAATTTTACTTCGATCGCAAAACGGTAAAATTCGGTAAAAAAAACTTCGAAACTGCCATTCGATGGTTGAATTTCAAAGTATATTTCACTTCGAAATTCAACCTTTGATAAATCTGCCACTAAATAAACACAATAATGCTGTTTTGTCTCCAACAGAGATTAATTATATATTGGTTAGGATTGAGTATATGGTATTGATTTATGATTAGAGAAAAATGAAAAAATTTTTGTTTTAAAACGGAGTCTATGGGACATGGCCTTCCAGTAATTCGGTGCTTTCTGGATAACAGGTCATTTACCTGTATTACAGTCTAAGACAGCAGTATTACATTTTTAAAGGTCTTTAAAAACCAAACTAGAAGTTATTACATTAGTATAAATTCACATCACATACATACCTCTTGAAAAAATATAATGTTGACATTATAACCATAAGAAAAATATTAGAGACAGTTCAATACAAAAATAAAAACAGTTCATTATAGTTAGGTTGCCAAAAATGTATCTATAAAGGCTGGAGTGACCAATGTCTAATATAATAGCCAAACCCAGTTTTTATTTTTACACTGAACGGTTTCTTTAATTATTGGTTACTTGTTAAAAGTCGGTTAAGTCAGCAACATTCCTATAGCACTTATAGGACAGTAATTGGGTGCCTGGTCACAAATTGTGCAGATCTCATTGCATTACCGTTAGCTGTGCAGGTGGTTGTTGCTTCCTGTCATGTAGCTGCTACAATAGATAATATTAATATCAACTAAATTGGAGTTTATGATTTATTTCCACTCTACAATAGCATTACTTTAGTCTGAATGTGCAGTATTCCTATTATACATTTTTCTTATATAGCCTAAAGAAATGTACCAATTCTAGAAATGCCACAAAATAATCTAACCAACAAGAATGTAGGTAATAAAGTGCAATGGGAAACATTTAGTGCCATTCATTGTACCTATTAAAAGGATAATATACAATTACTTAATTGTAATAATTGTTTTCTTTTTAGAATTTTTTTCTTTATTCCGCTCTTTTGTATTATACTTCACTAATGAATTATTAGTTGTTACACTAGCTATGCCTCCCCAAGTTGCCTGTGTTCCAAAGAAATGGAGCCATTATGCAGAGTGGAATTGCAAAAAATTGCCAAACAATTGGCAAAGCAAACGGACATGCTCATATATAGAGTTTAATCAAACATAATAGTTCTCAATACTTGTGTCTCATTGTGGAGAGAATGGACTATAGATCTTCTAGAGGTATATTTAAGATTATACTGCCAAAGAATGTTTTTTGGTTTTAAAAAAATAGCACTTACCACAGTCTTAGTTGCAAACATATATTTGTCTCTGATCTGAAAGTCATCAACATCTTCTATTATGATCCAAGTTTTTTTTCTGGAATGAAAAAAGTCTATACATCGCAGAACAGTCGATGTACCATGTGATTCATAACGTTCAACATAAACAGTGTTAGTTTTATCACATGGTGCTATGCCCCTGAAATAGAAAAACATGAGCAGTAATAAAGCGTATTGGCACACATGCATTTCAGACTCAAAAGACCTATGACACAGACAGCTTTCATACATACAAACTTACCAGCTGTCTTAACATGTTCCTGTATAACTGTCCATGTTTGGCCAAAATCCTCAGACATCCATAACTAATCAAAGGATATATAAAAAAATATTTATATTTTGGCATAGGTTTAAATGTTTGTTTTCAAAATCGGGTGCGTTTGTGGTTCTATGGTTTAGTAGTTTTACAAGCCTTTATGACTCATATATCTTTTCCATTGGTAATTAAGATCATCACTTCCATGTCAGATTACAGACAGAACCCAATAGTAAGCTTGTGGGGGACATGTATTAAGCGGAGTGGAAGCAGCCATTACCCTCCAGTCGTCGGCACAGTGTTTAAGTTGGCAGGGGGAACATAGCAAAATTGCAGTATCTTTGGAGTTTGCACCTACATAGTTGACAATGCTGCTGTCCTTCTTAGTAAACAGATATTACCAGTATAATACTACCAATGCCTTTCCAGACAGCATGGTATGCAATCCAACGCCAAATATCCTGGGGTGGTATTCCAGCCTCTTTAGTCACAAAAAATTGTGTACAAGTACTATTTTTCCCTCTTTGATCATTATTTTCTTTATGTAGATTTAATAAGGGATTATTTTATTAAAAAGTAAGTAAAAAAACACTATACAGAAATTCACCTTAAGCCAGGATAGGTGTAAAGTGTACTACTTCTATATGATGGTCAGTGAACAAAGCATACAAAACCAGGGGCTGATTTTCAGGTTCATTCATTAAAAAACAATATAAAGTAATACTGAGAAACAAATGTAGGGGTTGCATTTTTTTTCATTATTTCTCCGCTCTTTCTCGGCAGTATAATGTAGCAATAGGCAGAAGATGACATGTTTGCACAGAAAGGATAAATGTTAACTTTTAACTAATCATAAGGTACAGGCTACACTTAGGGGTCGATTCACTAAGGGTCGAATTTCGAATTAAAAAATACTTCGAAATTCGACCCTCGAATTGAAATCCTTCGACTTCGAATATCGATGTCGAAGGATTTAGCGCTAAACGTTCGTTCGATCGATCAAAGGATTTTTCGTTCGATCGAACGATTAAATCCTTCGAATCGAACGATTCGAAGGATTTTAATCCAACGATCGAAGGAAAATCCTTCGATCAAAAAAAGTTTAGCAAGCCTATGGGGACCTTCCCCATAGGCTAACATTGACTTCGGTAGGTTTTATCTGCCGAAGTAGGGGGTCGAAGTTTTTTTTAAAGGGAAAGTACTTTGACTATCGAATGGTTGAATAGTCGAACGATTTTTACTTCGAATCGTTCGATTTTGTTCGAATTCGAACGAATTTAACCAATTCGATGGTCGAAGTACCCAAAAAATACTTCGAAATTCGAATTTTTTTCATTCGAATCCTTCACTCGAGCTTAGTGAATCGGCCCCTTAGTGACAAGTAGCAGCAGTAAAAGTACTGTGAACAGATGGGGATGCAAACATTAGATTTCGAATATGTATCCAAAAGCAAATATTGTGGATTACCATGAGACAAACCAAGAAAAATATATATATTTCCTCTGAATTACAAGTCAAGGAACCACAAAATAAATCAAACTGGATCTACACAATTGGAAGAGCAGAACTAACATTTAAAAGCATTACATTGCAATTCTAATACAGCTTTTTTTCTACCTACTACTAATCTAGCATGTATACATATTAATAAGCCCTTAGCATCTAGTCAATGGTACTTTCAGCCAGTTGCACATGTTGCGTTTAAGCACTGCTGCTGTGAAAATGTCCGGAGTCCCATAGGTCTTACTTTCATGAGTAGTTGAAAACATCCAGGGTGTTAACAACCTGAGGATAGAGACTGAAAGAGCAAGTCAACATTAAGCAAAGTCATTACATTGTGGTAGGACTTTGCAAAATTATGCATTTACCAGATCACAAGTTTAGGGCTAGTCTTTCAGCCACTATGCTGATGCAGAGATCAGAGAGGAGAAATGAGAATCAATCAAAAGCACATCTTCAAGTACCTCCATCTTTTCCCTTACCTGTTTCCTTAGGCGACCATTAAGATTAATGCTTCACAAAGGCGAAAAAGGACTGCTGCTTAAAGTGGATTGTTCTTACTTCCCACTGCTGATCTCTACTCAAATTGGAGTAGAACATAGATTTCTTAACAGTATCAAATAAAAAAATCAATCTTCAAAAATACAATATATTGGGAAAATAGTCCACTTTTAGCAATATAGAACAAAATAAAGACCATCACAGGTTTTTACAAAAAGCTATGGACCCAATAGGCCTCAACAATTGTTAGAAAGGCTTGTTTCTGCATTCTTATGATGTGAAGCTGGACCAAAGGGGAGACTATAGCAAAAATATGGAAAACTGCCAAAACCATGGGCCAGATTATTTTAAAGGGGATCACTCTGACTAAAGCTAGTTTGTCACATATGCAAATCCCCCAGGCTGCATATATCAGGAGTGAGAAGCTGAACCATGGGGTGCAATTTCTTACAGTGAGTTTAACCAGAGTATAACCATATTTTTCCTGTGACTACACACGCTTAGGTCAGTCCAGCTCCATCAGGTGAGACCATAGCAGGCTGTTCAAAAAATATGCAAAGAGATACTCACCTGGCCAACGAAACTATTTTAATGCAAACCGAGATATGTATCAAAGCCATAACAAGGTTATGTGGTTTCAAGGCAAAATAGGATTTTATGCCCACATAGGATACCTGAACAAGCCCAACAGGATAAGAAACTACATTTGTATTTTTTATTCCACGCTATCTATATAGTATAATTTATGAATAAAGAAATGTGCCAATAAAGTTAAGAATCTGAAAGTCTGTTTTATTTTTTACATATAAAAATAAAATGTATATTTGCTTATGCAAATATTTACATGTATATGCACTTTGTGCTCCCTTTTGGCAAATAACATTTTATATTTAAGCTAATCAGACTGTAGCTGCACGACGTTTACCTTTCCTATAGTTTTTACCTTTCAGTTTTTCTTATGGAGCTGAAATGTCCTCTTCTTCCTATTTCCATTCTTAAAACTGAATAAAAGGGAGACTATTGCCAATTTGGGAGCATACTAATTTGACCGTTTTTAAAAGGGTTTTCAGAACCAAAGCTCTCCGGTCACTCATTTAGCTTTTTTATCCTCCCGCCTTGCTGCTCGGTAGTGTTGGTTTTGTATCAATGCAAACAATGCAACATCCAGCGCGATCTACTGTACTTCATCTAAACATGCCTCTCTATCGGGCTCCTTGCCTAAAAAGGGGAATGGCATAGTTACTGCAAAGTTTGAGGGAACTGCGTGACTATCCCTCTGCTGGATGCTGGGGGCAGAACTGCATCGGGCAGAGTTCAGGGCAATGAAATGCAATGATTATGTACTACTGCAAAGTGACTAGAGGAACAGCCAGTGCCCCTGCCGTTTCTCACCTGCCCGTACACCTTTACAGAATGCTCTGCGCCGCTGCTCCTCCTCCGCTGAAGTACAAGCTCCTGTGCTGTGCTCCGGCTGACCCTGTCTCCTAAGTAACGGCCATTTATAGTGGGCAGTAGGGTTGCCAACTTTTCTGGAAAAATATACCGGCCTTCTTATATATTTATATTTGTTCCCTATTAATAACATTGGGATCAACCATAATTTTTACCAGCCAAGCCGGTAAAATACCGACCAGGTGGCAACCCTAGTGGTCAGTCCGGCACCCGGCTCCCTCCATCCAACAGGGGCATGCAAGGTCCGCCCCCGACCGCCTTCTCAACACTAGCGGCCACCAGTGCAGTTAGAAATAGGAACTACCACCTCCCGCAGCCTCCTGCCTTCTTGCGTCGCCATGATGCCAATCTATTTTGCTTTACTTATCCCACCTCCCTGCTCAATACAAGCCAGGGCGGGTAGCCTGTCACGTGACCTGCTCAACATTACGCTAGAAAGCATGGCATTGTTGCTATACAGAATAGGAAGCTATAGTTGAACACTAATTCATTATTATGCTAGCAGTCCAGCTTCCAGTTGTAGAATGTAAAGACGACATCTTTAAGGGCTTTACTAAGGTTACAAAATGTGGTCAAGCAAAAGAATTTTAGCCTGTTTATTAAAGTATTGACCTAGGATTGCCACCTTTGCTGGTGGCTAAACCCGATCAAAGGGGGCGGGGCAGATAGCATTGGGGGTGGAGCAGTGATGTTCAGGTGGGCATGATGACATCAGAGATTATATCGTGGAGTTGTGATGCTGAGTCAGAGTTATTGCATCACTTATATGCAACTGGCTGGATTTCTGTCCAGTTTTCACAATGTTTTAAATGGAACAAAAAATTATGAACAGACAGCCTTTTAACAAACAGAGATGTCCAGTTGATACCCACACAGCTGGAAACACTCTATCTATTCTGCCCCATGAGTAAGACCAAACCCCATGAGTAAGACCAATTTATGTTATAAGTTAAAAAAAACTTTAGAACTCATAGGAATTTAAATTTTGTACTCATTCCATAGTCTCTGTTTTCTTGCAAGCCAACAAGCTTTTTCCACACTGAATGTATAAATATTTCTAAATGTAACTCTTATTTTAAAGGACAGTAAAACCAAAAAATTAACGTTTTTAAAAGTAATTACAATATAATGTACTGTTGACCTGCACTAGTAAAACTGATGTGTTTACTTCAGAAACACCACTATAGTTTATTTAAATAAACTGCTGTGTAGCCAAGGGAGCAGCCATTCAGTCTGAAAAAAGGCACAGGTTACATAGTAGATAACAGAGAATGTTTGAAGAATCCCAGTGTATTCTTCAGAGCTTATCTGGTATCTGCTATGTAAACCTGTGCCTTTTCTCCTTTTCAATGGCTCACTCCATGGTTAAACAGCATTTTATTCATATAAAGTATAAAAATCTTTCTAAAGCAAACACACAATTTTTAACAGTGCAGGGAAACAGTACATTATATTTAATTACTTTAAAACACTTTAATTTTTTGTATTATTATTCCTTTAAAGTGGACCCATCACCCAGACCTAAAAGTCTGTATAATACAAGCCCTTTTAAATTAAATATGAAATCCAATTTCTATTTTTTATTAAAGCATTCATAGCTGTTGTAAACTCATTTAAGAATCTCAGCTGTCAATCAAATATTGTCTGCCCCTCCTCTATGCCTAGGCATAGAGGCGGGGCAAGCAATTACTTTCACTTTCCATTCAGCACTTCCTAGGTGTCACTGCTCTCCCTACATTCCCCCAGTTCTCTTAACCATTTAATTGTGTAGCCAGGGCATGGGGATGGACATTGGGTCCCCCATTCTGGTGTACAAACAAAATTCTGAGATGATGCAAGGCTTGTCTTAATAACAGTGTCCACAAAATGGCTCCTGCCTGCTTGTTATAATTATGAGTCCCAGACTGATGGAAACAAGATTCAAATAATTTATATAGTGTAATTAAAGTTAATTTTGCTTGACTAACATGATAAAATAGGATTTGAAATAACTTTTATGGGTGATGGGTCCCCTTTAAAATGTGTTTGTATGCTTACTATTGTTTCAAATATAGTCCCCAGGATTTGGGTACATGGTCATTTCTGTTCTCCACTCTCACCTTGATCTTAACAAACATGACAAGTTGTGTGGCAGATAGAACCCCAGGCCCAGATTTGTGGCAAGGCCACAGGGCGGCACAGATAAAGGGGCGGCATGCCCAGCTGCACATGGGGAACTCTGGGGTCTAGGGGCGCAGTTCACTGGGCTTCTGGACCACTCAAAAACTGATTGCGTTTGCGCATTGTGTGTGTGTGTGTGGGGGGGGTGATGGGACACTGGAAGATACCTGGGTGCGCATCCTGTCATACGTGCACATGATCCTTAGAGGGGCGGGACTGAGGGTGCGGGCAGGTGGTGGATGATGCCGGCCTTGGGGCAATGGCAGACTGAATCCGGTCCTGTAAAGCACAGTGTGTTGGAACCCCTCAACATAATGGTTCCATCTAGACTGGCATTTGGTTTGAGACTAGGAGGGGAACCAAAACTGGGTACTCCAAGTAGCAAAAAAACTCATACAAGAAGGTTGACCAAACGTGGTAGCATCAAATAATTCATTGTTACACAACTAGCAAAGCGGTTTAGCAAGCAGTAGAATCAGAGCCAAGAGGCAGATATAGGGATCAGGGCAGGCACATCAGTTTAGCAACAAGTAATCGGGAGTTAGTAAACAGACTAATAGTACGCTTAGGTTGCAAGAATAAAATTGGAGTCAAGTGTTATGTTAAATTGTTACAATTTCTTCTTTGCTTATTTTAAATTGTTACATAATTATTGAAAGTGCACTTGGTGGCTGTTCTGGGCTCTCTGCTAAAAGCCACTAAACTTTGTATCTCTTTCTGGCTGTTCAGTGCAGGAGATCAAAGAGAAAGTCAGGACATTTCAGTAACAATCCGGGACTGTGGGCAAAATCAGAACTGTACCGCATAAAACAGGACAGTTGGGAGGCATGCCTTTGTGTGTATCTGTGTCTGTGGGTAAAATGAACTGGGGGAGGCACATTTATTAAAGGTCGAATTTCTAATTCATGTTATGTTTTTTTAACACGCACTAATTTAACCAACTCTGCATGTAACACTAGCATGTAATCATATGTCTTCTATGACCTCAATTATTAGATGTAAAATTATTGAGGAAGTCCTGAAGTATAGAGTCTGGTGGCCCAGTTGTGTTGCTATCTGGGCCACCATTGCGGGTAACATTTTGCATAACAAAATTTGGCATGCAAATTGCATAACGTACAGAATTAATGTAACTTACACAAAAACTTAGGTTACTTACATAGAAATTTATGTCACATAGAAACTTGGTATCAAGTAATGGCAAGTCAGAGCAGCATGGCAGGGGCAGGCATAATTGTAGAGTTTAAAGTTAAGGCAAACTCCACTAACCACCAATGAATTAAAAAAACTTAATGGAAATTGCACAGCAATTCATTATCATCAAGGATGGAAACGCAAAAATCAAAACGTACGATTTCTTAAATTTTAGTTGTATGATGTATATGTAAACTAAAATGAAATAAGCACAATGCATAAACATTATACTCCAGGAGCAGCTGCTTACCATTTATATGAAAAATTAAACATCAATATATAGTAATATGGGAAAATGTAAAAAGCAATTCCTACTTATTTGAACTCAAAGAACAACCCACCAAGGGGCTTGGGAAAAATTGATATGATAAGATTAGCAGAGAACCTAACCTGGTTAGGGCTGAGACAGGTTATAACGAGGCAAAAAGCCCGTCACGTGCAAGACATGCTGTGTAAAGCCTATAAGTACATAGATAATAGCAGAAGAACATTTGATTGAAGCATATATTGTGGCAATAGTAGACAAGGAGATTAGTCACCCTTGACAAATCTCATCTCCTGTGGGGTACCAATCTCCTCCAAATGCTTTTTCACCAGAGATAAAGTGATTCACAGGTGGTAAAAGATATGCATCTCTTTCCGAGGTCCAAAGATCCCTTGCAAGAAAACTTTGGACAAAAAGCTGAAGCGACACATATGTTTTGCCACCTAGGATTCAATTTATCACTAATGGGAAAGAATCTTAAGGACTGAAAACTCTTTAGCGCATTAGGCTTAATATGCTTGCTTTTATACCTGTTTTTCTTATGTTAAGGACTAAGGGTTTCAGCCAGTTTCAACTCTATGTTACCTAGGGTCTGAACTGCTTTCAGCCTTTCAGTAACCCTAAAACATATAGGGGCAAATTCACTAACCGGCAAAAATTTGCCAGCGATGGCTTTGTGCACATCGCAACACTTCGCCAGGAGTAAATTCGCCTGGACAACACTAATTCACGAAGATCCAAAGTTGCACACGGGGTACTGAACACGGTGAATTACGCCAGCGAAATTACGCTCAGCAGTTCGAAGTTACGCAAGCGTTGGCTAATTAGCATACTGCGTGCAGTTAAATTACAATGGACATATATGCTGCAGCAAATACATTACACTACACAAGGCCAGGGAACCTTAATAGAATTATATAAAGTTTTTATAATGTCTTACACATGTGCCCACAGTATAGTTTAGGTGCCATATGTTAGCAAATGTAGGGGGGAAGGAGGGTACCCCAAAAAAAATTACGATCTTTTTCAGTCTATTACCCTTTAAATATGAAAAAAAAGCGTTTTTTGGGACTTAGAAAAATGTTCAAATTTTTTTTGAGGAACTCCAATTTACTCTATTGCACTTTGACTGGTCTGAGGTGGCGAATAGAGATAGAGTCTAGCGATAGAGGTAACGGTCAGTAAAATCAAAAACTTATTGAATTTGCATAGTAACGCTCAGACCGAAAATCCGCCTGGCGTTAGAGTGCGAAGTTGTGCCAGAGTCTATCTCCTTGGCGAAATTACGCTGACGAATATTAACTCTGTTGAAGGATGTGTTATTTGTGTATATATATATATATATATATATATATATATATATATATATATATAAATAATTTTTTTTTTTTTTTACAGAATGAAGAAAAGGTCATTCTAAGAAGCTTTTTACTTTTGCCAAATGAACACAAAAATTAGATAACTCTTGGAAAACAACATTTTCTAAGAAAGCATATCTCTGACAGGGGACATTCGATTTACTCAGCAGCACTAAAAGCCATGCAGACAGTAGTATTTGTCTTCTAAAACAGCACTGCACACAAAATATTAATTATTGCTATATTTTTACTCACAATGCAAGTATATAAATGATTGGCTAGAATGGAGCAAGTGTGTTCCAGTACAGTAAAAATAATGCATGAACTGGCATACACTTATATCAGAAGCATGGTAAACTGTAAACCTTTAGCTATTGATGGGTATTTTGTCCTGACCCTTTATTAAGAAACAACTGGGAAAAAATGGCAAATTAATCAACTGCTATTAAAGCCTTATATTAAAGGGGAATAGGAAAAATAATATAAGAAGAATTATATACAACCTCTATCTAGCTTGATATGAAAAATACCTTGTATAACTCTCCCCAGCTTGATAGAGAATACATTTTGCCTATTCTGCTGTGGAATAAACTTGAAAATAAAATCTATATTATGAATTTGCCATTATAACTGATGAGGTGTAACAGCTTAGAGAAGTATAATCCAAGTCAAGGTGGGCGTACCAGTTACCAGTAGCCTCTGTTTGTGTTTTGTAATATTGTATTTTAAAGTTTCAAGGTCAGGAAATACTGTAAAGGCCAAAAAAACGTTTCTCCTTACCATAAAGCATAGCTGTGTGAGTATCAAGGTTACCGACTACTACATATCCATGGGACTGAATTGCAGTCAGTCAGAGGACAATAAACTCTGGATTTTATCAGCACTCAGCTGAAGTTTAACAGAATGCAGGTCATGTAGTAAACACATTTCATATCTAAATCTACAACACAAACAAGAAAGTTACATTTGCCAATGGCTGAGTCAAAGTTCAGACCTGCTAACAATTCTACAAACAAGGTGAAGCAATGCTTTAAAGAATGGATGAAGACATTTCAGTCCTTGCTCCAAATCCTTGCTGCTAAAAGTGGTGCTTTAAGCTCCATGTACTTTTTCCACACAAAACCTAAGGATGTAGGGATATGTCATTGCTAGTCCCAACAATACATATATAAAGTATTTGCTTTTAAAGGTCCTCATCCATACTAGCAGTATGCACCAGTTTGGCACACGAGACACAAGGTGCACTGTGTTCTGATGCAAGAAAGCTCTACACCTAACACCTGACTTAAGCAGTAGTATACAAGTATACAATTGCCTCTGTTGCTCTAAAGGAACTCAATCAACTGGCCCGATTGATTTGCATGCAGTTTCTCATTTTTGTGCCCCCTCCCTGCATCATTTCAGGTGCAGAAATTTACTATCCAACAAAATCATTGCTCTCCTGTATCTGGGACATCATCTTGTAGCTCGAAATTTGGGATTGTTCATTTTGGGTAAAAAGCATAATTAACTGTGCTGATTAATACTACTAATTATATAAGCTCTAAAGACACGCTGGTTTCATTTATCAACAGTAAGCAGTAACCCATGCTAGCAAAATGATTTGCCCTCCTGCTTTCAAATGATGGAATCCTCACTCTTATGGTGGCCATAGACACACAGATCCTATTGTACGAATCCTCGATTCATACGATTTTCAGATCGTGTGTGGCGTGTGACGACATCTTTCGTCCGGCGGAGATTGGTCGTTTGGTCGATCGGTCAGGTTTGATTTTGACAGAAACGATCCTGCCGGAGCCCATGGCACATCGTAATCGGATCGTTCGGCCATGCGGCAGAACAATCAGATTACCCCCGATATAGCCATGCTTGTTAATGGCATGGAAAGATCCGCTCGTTTGCCGATCTTGCCAAACGAGCGGATCTTTGCGTCTATGGCCACCATTATTCTGACCTGGTCATACATGCCAGGAGATTTTTTTTTTATCCCTGTTTCAGCTGTTTTTTTTGTTTTGTTTCTTCCCACAGTTTTCTTAAATTTCTCTTTGGTGGCATATACAAATATGATCTACTGTTAACACCTTTTTAAAATTATGCATAAATGTGTGTGGGTTTTAATTAGTACTAAAGTGTGTTTATTTATTTGTTTATGTAATTTTCTAGTAGACTTAAGGCATGAATATTCAAATTATGGACAGATCTGTTATCCAGAAAGCCCCAGCATTCTGGATAACAGGTCCCATACCTGTATACAGAACAGACAATAGTTCTTGTGCTGGCAGCAACAGGCTGCCTTTGACATAATTCCCACCCCCCATTGTCCGTAAAACACAACTTTGTATACAGTTTATGAACATGGATGCTAATTAACAACCACATTGTTAAAGGGCTTGTCCACCTTTGAATTAACGTATAACAGATGTAGAGAGTGATATTTTGAGATCATTTGAAATTGGTCTGTAGATTTGGTTTTTAATGTACTGTATGTAACTCTTTGATCAGGTTGCTAAGGTCCAAATTATCCTAGCAACCAGACACTGGTTTGAATGTAAAACTGAAATATGAATAGGAGAAGATCTGGTTAGAACAATAAGTACCAAAAAAACTGAAAAATCGATAAAATTTTAGCCTTACAGAGAAACAGTTTATAGGCTACCGGGGTCAGAGACCCCCTTCCGAAAGCTGAATAGAGTTAGAAGATGAAGACAAATAATATAAAAACTATTTAAAAAAAGGTAGGATCTTATAGTTCAAGAACTGAACTATAAGATCCTAACATGATGGTACCCCAAACTTATTTCAGTATATATATATATATATATATATATATATATATATATATATATATATATATATATATATATATATATATATATATATATATATATATATACTGTATATAAACACAAATGGCAGATGTTGGCACTGCAACAGGGAAAGGGAGACCATAAATCACATTTTCTGGACATGTTACTCCATACAACCTTTCTGGAATGAGGTATGCTCACTTTCTAGTGAAATCCTTGGAATTAACATACCTATAGACCTGTATATGTCTAATTATTCCCTGGTCCACAGCCTGCCTCAACCTTTATTTCTGGTCTAGAACCCCAGCTATTGAATGCAGCTATACTGCTCATTCTACTTAACTGGAAATCTATACAGATTCCCACAATTAAAGATTGGTTTCATAAAACCTCAGAAATCCACAGATTTAAAGAACTCACTGCTTCTACCCCTGAACAGTTCACTAAATACTATGCTGTGTAGCTAAGATTGCTACTTTTCAAAGACACAGACTCCTTCAATGCAAACCAATAGGTGAGCATAGGCTTACTGGTTCCCTACTGCATCTATTCCTCCTCCTTCCCCCCCACCCAAACCCTACTCATACCCTACCCCCCTCCCCTTGACATTTCTGCCCCCATCACATCTCTAATTGACATGTAGGGGCCCATTTACTTAGCTCGAGTGAAGGAATAGAGGAAAAAAACGTCAAAATTTCAAATGTTTTTTTTGCCTACTTCGACCATCGAATGGGCTACTTCGACCTTCAACTTAGATTCGACCGATTCGAACTAAAAATCCGTTTGACTATTCGACCATTCGATGGTCGAAGTACTGTCTCTTTAAAAAATACTTCTACCCCCTAGTTCACCACCTAAAACCTACCGAGGCCTCCTATGGGGAAGGTCCCCATAGGCTTCCTAACAATTTTCTGATCGAAGGATAATCCTTCGATCGATAGATTAAAATCCTTCGATCGATGGATTAAAATCCTGCGAATCATTCTATTCGAAGGATTTAATTAACCCTCGATATTTGACCCTAGGTAAATTTGCCCCCTTATGTCTACAGAAGACAAACCAATAAATTTTAAGATTTCAACATTTATGACATTTAGATACATTTGTCTTTTATTGTATACATTTACCATATTCTGTATTGCCTGCTGTTTTTTAATAACCAAAAACTATAAAAAAAAATATGAAGACTAATCGAAGAGTTGCTAAGAACTGCCCATTCTATAACATTCTAAAAGTTACCTTGGAGGTGAACCACCCCTTTATGTTGTGAACAAGTTAGGGTTTGCACTTCTGCAAGACAAAAAGAGTAAAAAAACATGGGTTTTTTTCTGCATTTGCACAAGTTAAAAGATTTCCACCTATATGTATTTACCAGGCACTTAAAGATGACAACTCTGTGGCAGACAAACATTTGAGAAGTAATTGAGAAGTAATTGTAATTTCATGCTAAGAATGCAGTTTTTAAAGTAGACAATGCAAAGAACAGGGGTTTTATTCACTAAATGGGTGGCAGGGTGTGGTTGTACCACAGCTGCATCGCAAACATGGAATGTGCAACTGATAAAGATTAATCTTATAATGCACAAGAACAAACAAGAACATACAATGTACAAGATGGCAAATGTAATCTAATTGCAAAATAATCACGCTATAATGGGTACATGAAGTAAAGTGTATGTACTAAAAAGAAAATCTTATCTACCATAGTTACTCTGGGGTCTAAAAACATTTTCTTACTCCCATTATTACTCACTTGCTCTGTAATTCTGTAGACTGATCCTTTTCTTGTCTTTCCTTCTGATGGCTTGCTACACACAAGGTGTAGTATTGCCAAAATGAAGCTAGAAAACATTACAGCACTAATTTTCCATAATAGGACAAGCTGTAAAGTGGGAAAACATGGTGAAAACATTATGTATGGGCCCCAAGGGATTGTTTCTGGGGCACAAATGCCATGTACACATGCCTCCACCAGAAATATCACTACTCAATTATGCTCTTGGCTAATTCTTTTAATCCCTTTCTATGCTTTTGGATAATTCTCCATATACATTGAAACAGCCCACAGAAAATGCAATCTGAAAGTTTGTGAAAAAGTAAAACAATTAAATAATTATTAAAGAACAGAATTATTTCCTTAAAATTGACTCTTCCGGAAATGTATTTTATGTTATTTGGAGCTTGCTGGATATCAGGCTTTTTCTTTCTGTTATGATTGTTATTAAAGGAGGTTTTCACCTTTCAAAGGTTTTTTTTTTTTCAGTTCAGTTGTATTTGGATAACACCACAGAAAGAAGGGCTTTTTTCAATGCTTTCTATTTTGTATTTTTAATCTTTTTTAATATTGCAGTTTAAAACTTAAGCATACCTAAATGTAAAATTGATGAGAGTGCTATTCTAAGTACTTTTGAATTTTACATTCATTATTTATATCCTTTTAATTACAAGAAATTCATTCGAATGTATAATATACATGACTGTTACTATGAATGAATTATATTACAACAGTGCCACCTGCTGGTCAGTTTCCAATGATGAATTAGAGGAAGGGTTGTGAGGAGAAAGAAGACTTGTCAGATGTTCTTCTGGTAAGGAAAAAACATTAGAAACCTCAGATAACTTTTTCCACATCTTTTCTAACATGATGAACATCAAAGGAGCCTTTCTTCTTTCTCCTGACAACTTCAATGACTTCATGGTTGGAAACTGACCAGCAAGTGGCACTGTTGTAGCTTAGAACAGCGCTATCATCAATTTTCCATTCACTCATTTTAAAGGTTTACTTGTACTTAGGCACAAGTGCCTTTTTTTGCAGAGGAAACAAGTCCAACCTTGACAGTCTACCCTCATAATATAAAGCTTCCATCACATCAACCAACTTAGTTGCACAGCTCTGCACTCTCTCAAGCTGATTACTATCCTTAAGGACTTGAGCCCAAAACTGCTCTGCATACTCCAGGTGAGGTCTTACCAGGGACCTATAAAGAGTCAAAATTATATTTTCATTCCTTGACTTAATGCCCTCTTTTATGCAAGACAGAACTTTATTTGAATTGGTAGCCACAGAATGACACTGGCTTGAATTAGATAACTTGTTAGCTACAAAATTCCCCAGATCCTATTCAATTAAAGGGGGTAGTTCACCTTTAAATTAATTTTTAGTATGATGTAGAGAGTGATATTATGAGACAATTTTCAACTCATTTTAATTTTTTATTATTCGTAGTTTTGGAACAAGTTAGCTTTCCATTTAGCAGCTCTCCGGTTTGCAATATCAGTATTCTGGTCACTATGGTCAAAACTATCCTAGCAACCATGCCTTGATTTGAATAAGAGACTGGAATATGAATAGGAGAGATGAGTATTTAAAAAGTAGCAATAATAACTAGAAATGAAAGTTTGAGAACAATCTTCATGTTGGTTTAAAAAAACGTGTGAAATCACTCAATGAAATCTGAATCTCCACCCATTTTTGTGACATTTAACCTTAGTCCCCCCCAGTGACCAGCTGTGAAAAGTTTGGGGAAACTGGCATAAAACATATGAGAATGGCAGCCGTTTAAATTTACCCATTCAAACGAATGCTGTTGTTAGCTCCTCCCACTTTTGGGCATACAACCAATATTGCATTTTTGAGTGTGGCCTCAAAGCAGTAAAAGTGGCAGCGATTTAAATTTCCCCATTCAAAGTCAATGCTGTTGATGGCTCCTCCCACTTTTGGGTGCCCAACAATTATCACCTTTTCATTCAGGTTGACCCTATGATTGTATAATTAAAATGTGGCCATACAACCAATATTGCCTTTTCGTTTGGGTTGACCCCATGACTGTGTGATGCAAGTTTGGTGAGTGTAGCCTCAAAGCTGTGAAAGTGGCAGCACTTTAAATTTCCCCATAAAAAGTCAAAGTTGTTGTTGGCTCTTCCCACTTTTGGGCATCCAACTTACATTGCCTTATCATTCAGGTTGAACCAATGACTATGTGATTTAAGTCTGGTGAGCGTTGCTTCAAAGTTCTAACATTTGTAACAGCTTAAATTTCCCCATTCAATGTCAATGCTGTTGTTGGCTCCTCCCACCTATGGGTGTCCAACCAATATTGCCTTTTCTTTAGGCATGAGCTAAATCACAGATAACTTATATATATTCAAATATTCTGAACCAAAAACAGAAGTTTTAGTAATCACATGAAAACTCCATTGATGTCTAAGGGAAAATCTGAAATTAAATTAGGAGGTGATTTCTTTTTTAATTGATCTGTTATAGTCTTTCATATTAGACCCAGATTCAATTTAGTGAGAAAACCTTATTTTCTAATTCAATTGAAGATTTTCCCTTACTCTTAAATGATGTTTTCTCCTAATAAAACTTGAAATACATTTTTTCTCCTGATTGGTCCTTTGGGCCAAATGCAATTTCATGAGAAACATATTATCTTATGGTTTATCTCACGAAAACTCAATAAAAGTCTATGGGGACATTTGGAATTAAATTCTAAATATACTTTTCTCATTCAATTGAATCTGGCCCATTGTCGATGACACCTGATGTAGCTCTGCACATTACACTCAACACCAGATTTTACATGACACCACAGGGTTATAACTCTAGAGGAAGCAGACTTTGCAAACTGTTGGGGCAAGCAGGAAAGAGCAAGATGCAATTAATTAAAAGAGAACTTAAAACCCCCATACCAAAAGCCAGGCTTTGTGTTGGCAAAGAGAACTTATTTTTATGACAGATCCTGTGCCCAGATTTGAACTTGTGCATGCACAGCATAGAAACATTATCCACTTTTACTGCTTGTTCATATGCAAGCGGCAAACTAAAAAACCCAAAAGTTTGCATTTTATACCCTATTAAGTTAGCTAATAAAAGTTATCAACTACACTATATTTTGATTTTTAGTTTTTGGTCTATGGCTAACAATGTAAAACACTCTATTCAAGTTTTGTTCCATCTGTGTATAGCACTTACATATGTCTGTGTCAGTACAGTCCCCTCCAAAAAAATTGATTGCATTTCTTCCTGCGCTCCCCTGCGGCAAAACACCTTAAAACTGACCAAAGGGGACAGCACAAGGAAATCCTTGTCAGCACGAGCCCTTACTCATAAAAAACACTGGGATACAAGGTGAAATTAAAAGCTTTCCATGATTAACCCATCACCAGCACACTTAAGGACTGATTCATCTACATTCAATTTCAGATTTCTACCACAATTCAAGTTTTTTTTTAGCTAAAATTCTAATTTGAATTAATTTGCATTCAGAATTCTAGCTTTGTCATTGCTCCTCTCAGAATTATGTGTACATTTGGGAACATATTGCATTAAGTGGACCAGTGTTTCTCTGGGAATTCCTGCAGTATAAAGTTGGGGCTTATGTATAAACTTCTTTTTGCCCTGTGCATGGTTATATTTATAAAGCTGGATAAGAGTGGTGTATTTAATGCGCAAACAGAATTACAAATGTTTTTTTCACACTGCGAATGCCCATAAGAGCTTTTTAAATATGGCGAATATTTATGCGCACATTCTGCATTTGAGTTACACCACGACTTTGGTGTCAGAGAACATATTCGCAAAACAGTTTAGCAATTTGCTAAAGTTTAAATTACTGTAAACGTTATTTAACCTTATTTAAACATGTTAACCTTGCACAGTGGCCGCGCTGACGCAAACACCTGTCTCATGCGCAAGCCATTAGCGAAAATTTGTGCGCAATGCAAATTTGCAAAAAGCAGAAAGACGGCACAGTTGTGCAATATTTTAATGTTCAGGCCATACAACCTATTGCGAATAAATATGAGCTGCGCAAACTTTATAAATGACCCCACTGCATTGTCAGAACTTGAAAAATGGAAGACACAGCGGAACGTGGGAAAACCAGAAACTGATACTGGAAAATGGAAAATGAACGTCTTATTAGGGTAAGGGCACATGGGCAGATTCAGAATCTCCTCTTCTTCGGGGCGACAATCTCCCCTAAATGCCTTCCCCTACCTTCCCGCCGGCTAGAATGAAAAATCACACTTGCAGCGCTTCGTTTTCCAAAGTTTCCTTGATTTTTCATTCTAGCCGGCGGGAAGGTAAGGGAAGGCAGTTTGGGGAGATTGTCGCCCTTTAGAATTGAAATCGCCGGTGGGATGGCAGTTGGCGTGCTTCGTTTTCTGAAGTTGCCCGAATTTTCTAAGCAATCCTGCCGGCGATTTCGATTTTTAGCCGGCGGGAAGGCAGTTCTGGGAGATTAGTTGTCCCGATGAAGTGGCAATTTGTTGCCCGGCCACTAATCTCCCCCAAGGGCGATCCTGGCCCCTCCGCCGCCTGAGGCAGCAGCAGTTGCTGCTGCCCCCCCTCCCCCGGAAATTCACTCTTAAAGTACCAGGAGCAGCATTTTTGCTGCCCCTGGTACCTAGTGGGGCGCTGCCGCCTGAGGCGACAGCCTCAACTCGCCTCATCGGCGAAGCACACCTGATCTCCCCCAATCTCCAGGTGTCTCTGCCCTTATGCATTCCCTGCAAACTAGATAATTAAATCCCTCCCAGCTCACCATTTATATAATACTCCTATATTTGTCTTTCTAGTACTGTTGTTTTTGCGTCCGACTCAATACATTCTGCCGCTTAGTTGCACTATTTCTTTATAACCTTCCCTCACACTACAAACCATTCTGGTATTCTCATAACCCCCACCTTTCCTTACATATCCCGCCTCTCTCATATCATGCTTTGTCAAGCTCCCTGCCATAGGGACACGCCTACTCGATCCCTCCCACTCAGCACTAACCAATCATAATTAATCGCTAGGTGGCAAGGGCGGAACTCCCGACTGGAGATAATCGTCTGACCAACTAAGAATTGTCGTAGTCACATGACCAGCCTGTTGCTGTTCTTGCCATAGGTAGAGCGCGGTGACGTTCTGTCAGTCCATTGCTGCACGCCCTTTCAATGTCTTGTAAGCGACTGAACTGTCACCTTAGTTTGTGTGTTGCTAACTAGAGGCTCAAGCGAGAAGTTGCGACTGCTCAGGTTTGGATACCGTGTCCTATGCATATTTGTTTTGGGTGTACTGTTTTGGGTGTTATAGTATCCATGCACGTAGTCTTTTACACTGTTTATTCCTGTTGTGCTTAGAACTCCTTATTGGACTGTACATGGCGCACTCAACTGTCTGTCTGTCTCTGTCATGCCTCGTACATTGTTCCCCTCACTACTGAGCTTATTTTGTACTATACATATATATATATATATTGCAGCTGGCTAATCCTATGTACTGTACATATGTTGTACCGTGTATATTGCACCACCTGCCATGTATATTGCTCATCCTATGTTGTACATGTAGGGGATATGCCTGGGCTTTTCTGATTAAGGGATCTTTCCATAATTTGGATCACCATACTTTTGCCTACTAAAAAATCATTTTCCCGTTATTTAAACTCATTAGGATTGTTTTGGCTCCATAAGAATTCATTATATCATAGCTGAGATCAAAGTACTGTTTTATAATTAACTACCTGTAATTTAGAACTTTCTGGATAATGGGTTTCCAGATAGATCCCATAACTGTACTAAAATGACCATAACTTAAGTCTACTAAAAAAAAAACCCCCATTTAAAAATGAATTCAACCCAATAGGATTGTTTTGCCAACAATAAGCATTAATTATATCTTAGTTGGGAATCGGGATCAAGTAGAAGGTTTTGTTTTATCATTACAGAGACAAAGGAAATACTTGTTAAACATTTGAATTATTTAATTAAAATGGAGTCATGGGGAGATGACAAATAAGAGATATGGGGAGCACTATTAAAACTCTTCAGGTTGCATACGGTGGTGCTATGGCCAAGTCAACGTTCAGCAAAATTTCACAGGAAAGGCGAGCACTTCACCACTTCTTGCTGTGCAAATAATCCTTTATTTTAGCCAGTTTTACCACTTCAAGTACAGAACAACGTTCCTGACGAAGGGAGGTGCAAACCCCCCGAAACGTTGTTCTGTACTTGGAGTAGTAAAACTGGTTAAAATAAAGGATTATTGCACAGCAAGAAGTGGTGAAGTGCTTGTCTGTCATGGGGAGATGGCCTTCCCATAAATCGTGGGATTTCTGGATAATGGGTTTCAGGATAGTGGATCCCATAACTGTAATGTACAGGGCCACCCCACATATAAAAAAAAAGTGTGTGGCCAGGGTTCTCCCAATTCATTAACAGCTCCCAGTGCTGTCAGGGAATTGCAGATTTCAGAAGGGAGGGCGAGAGCTTGGATGCCTCTTTCTGTACTGCCAATTGGTCACTGAAGTCTAAGTCCCGGTACAGCTGCACAGGGATTGGATGGGTTAAGTTTCAACTTCCCCTCCAGCTTTCCCGAGACTTAGACTCCAGTGACCAATTGACAGTAAAGAACAGCTGCTAGCATGAAGATGATGCCCGCATGTGAACTTTCACCCCCCTTCCAAAGTCTGCAGCTCTCTGACAGCAGGGGGGCCTGGCTGAACAAGTAAGCGTGACACGGCCGGGCCACCCTAATCCACAAAAAGCCACTGGGGGACAACTACCCCCCTGATGTGTGTATGTAAAATATAAGAATATTATAAGTCACTGTGGAGTTCCATAACCATATGCTTTTTTACAGGTCACGGAACTCTGAGGTGGCTTCTAATATCCTCAAGTTTTACAACAAGGAGAGCATTATTTATTATAATACAGAAGTTTGGGAGTCATGTGACATGGGACATCACTAAACACTGATTATAGTAGATTACATTACTAAGCACCATTTATTAGGGTATAATTTACAGTATATTCATGGCTTGTATATTATAGAGTGGATAATGTGGATTTTTGCTTTGATTTCATTGGGCATGGCATTTTAGAAGTGTGGCTTTAAAATGGACATGGAGAGATTGGTGTATAGCTGTGGATGGAGTGAAAGTTGAAGATGGTGATTATGTGATGTTCGATAACCACAAAATGTATTTAGTTTACAATACCGCTCAAAGATATTCAGACCCTTGACTAATTCTCAATTTTACTGAAAAATACTCCTGCACTGAAATTTCTGATTTTTTTTAATTAAACATATTTTGTTGAACAAAATCACAAAATGGATATGTGGTATGAATTAATCTTAAATACCCAAATATGTTGCAAAGCAAACTTTTGCAGCAATGTACAGGTTTTTTTTTTTTATGCACTCCTTGACCAGGCAGATTTCCTTCAGGTTGTCCAGTTTAGTCGAAAGGCACGTATGCACCTCAGCTTTAACATACTGTCACAGATTCTAAGTTGTAACAAATTTCGTTTTGGCTGGTCCCCTGTTGTACATTCACATTTGTGAGCCATTTGGTATAATTTTCCTGCAGTAAGATGAACATTCACAGATTTAAGAAGATGCCCAGACCCTGCTGATAAAAAGCAGCCTCACAGCACAATGCTATCACTGCCATATTTTGCATATTTTACCGTGTGTGTGTGTGTGTGTGTGTGTGGCATAACATAAAAGTTTTATCATATTTTCTTTCTTTTGTCACATATTTTTCATTTTACCACAAATGAAAATAACTGGTATAGTTGAGCAGAGTGGAGCAGAGTGCATCTGCCTGATAAGTGAGCACAAAGGGGCTGGCACTTGTTCCCCTTGTAAATGATCAATTTAAATTATTAAAATGGTATTTATATATAATAAATTGTATAAAATACACATTTCTGTTATAAAAACAGTCAGTCTTAGTTTATTCAGTGTTTAAATAATAAAGCTGTTTACACTTCAGTAATTATTTAATTTTTTTCCCTTAGGTCCAAAAATGGACTTGGTACTGAATTCAGCAGACTATTATTTTTTTACACCATACGTCTATTCGGCTTCTTGGAGTGAAGATAATGCTTTTCGGCAGCTCATCAGTCTATTCATAATTACAAATCTAGGAGCTCTTGTCATTTACTTTGTTTTTGGTGGTCTCAGTTATTATTTTGTCTTTGACCATTCGCTGATGAAACATCCACAGTTCCTTGAGGTGAGGAATTAAATTGGCATAATGTATACTGATACATGAAAATAGAAAACTTTTGCAGTTTGCAGTTTGATAACTGTATACTACAGTGTGAACGTAGTCTCTCAAAACATTTGTATAACATTTATATACAGGTATGGGATACTTTATGCAATCAAGAATGCTCAGAATCACAAGAAGGCCATCTCCCATAGACTCCATTGTAATAAAATAATTCAACATTTCAAAAAGATTTCCTTCTTTAGTAGACTAAAGTATGGAGATCCAAATTATGGAAAGACCCCTTATCTGGAAAACCCCAGGTCCTGAGCATTCTGGATAACAGGTATACATAGAGGTGAGACAGCAATACAGGTACTATACTTTATTGGATTCCACCTACCAATGCTAGTCTAGGGGGCAAATTCACTAACCTCCGTAAATTCGACAGCTTTACTCACAGCGCAACACTTCGCAAGGGGTAGATTCGCCAGGACAACGCTAATTCATTAAAGTTGCGTCCAGGGCGCCGAACTCTGGTGAAGTTGCTCTAGCGTTACTGCGGCAAGCGAATCGAAGTTACATTAGCGTTGGCTAATTTGCGGCGGGAAGTTAAAGTTGAATGGACATATGTTGCAGCAAATACATTACACTACACAAGCCCGGGAAACCCATAATAAAATAAAATAAAGTTGTTATATTGCCCTACACATGAGCCCATTGTATAGTTTATGTGCCATATGGTAGGAAATGTATGGGGGAGCCCAGGTACCCAAAAAAAATTTTATGGACTTTTGCAGCCTATCACCCCGAAAAAACTAAAAGGCGCCAGAATTTTTTGGGACTTAGAAAATTTTTCAACTAAAAATTGAAGAAGCCCTATACATTCCATTACACTTCGCCTGGTCTGAGCTGGCGAAGGAAAGTCTAGCGGAACAGGTAACGTTCAGTAAAATGTGCATCTTAGTGAATTTGCGAAGTAACGTTCTTTCGCCAGAATTCGACTGGCGTAAGAGTGCGAAGTAGCGCTAGAGTCTATCTCCTTCGCTAGCGAATATATGCAAGTGCCCGTTAGTACACAAAGTACCAAAATAACGTCACGCTGGCGAATTTGGTAAATTTGCCCCTAGAAGTGCATGGGCCATATCAATCCTACCTGAAAAAAGTCTTGCTTTTTTCACTGAATGAATTAGATTTTATTATCATTTATATCTAATTTATTATACTGGGACCTCCCTGTGACATGGTAAGCTAAGAGAAACTTAAAAGCTTCCACTTACATTCAACAAAGTGTTTCAAGCCTACTTTTTTGCTTTTGTAGTTTTTGAGGTATTTAAATGGAATCAGCTTTAAATTACCTTTTATTACTTTATCACTTTATACGTTTTTTGCCTACAAAAAAAGTATGGTTGAGGAAATCAATGCATACGATTGCAGTGTTGTGTAATTACAGACTAACCAGTAACCTGATTCATAACATTTCCTTTCCCTGAATGTCCCAGAGAGAGACTATTAACAATTTGAAGATATTCAGATGATGAACTGTAACAAACTTGCCTCTTGCTAGATTTAGTTACACATATTTAGGATACTGATACTACTGTATTTATTACTAGGCGAGTCAATATCATGTTGTGAAAATTGTAATAATTGTATCTTCAGTGTATCATACAATTTTTATCTATTTTCATTTAGAATCAAGTACAAAGGGAGATCAAATTTTCAGTAAAGTCTATGCCATGGATAAGTGTACCGACAGTGGCCCTCTTTTTTGCCGAAGTGCGAGGATACAGCAGACTTTATGACGACATTTATAGTTCACCATATGGTAAATATTTGTATGTTGTTCTTGTTCCAACGTTTGATTTTGGGTCATGATTATTCATTAATCTGGTTTATCTTATTTCTCAAGTATTCTGTGAATAAGAGTTCTTTCTGGAGCGAAATCTCATTTTACCATAAGTTCAGTGAATAGGGCTTGTGCTGAATTTCCTTTTTACCTTCTGTTTTATTTAGTAAACATGTATGGGTATTGTTATTTCTTGCACTAAACAAGACAAAATCTGAAATTGAAAGTAAAGTCAAATTCTACTACCGGTTCTTAAAAAGCAAAGCCAAAACAAATACCAATCTACTGAGAAGCTGTCTGTAATAATGAGCTATTCCTTATTACAAAGCCTAGTTCCTGGGAGCAGGATGACTTCCCAAATGACTGTTAATTTGTTTTGATTGTATTTGTAAGAACTGAAAGTACAATGTATCTTTACTTTGAGATTTTATCTTATTTAGTGCAAGAAATATTTAAACCCATGCATATATTTTAATTAAAACATTACGCAAAAGTAGTTCATTGAACTAATGTTGAAAAAGGGGGTATACAGCTACTTTAAAATAATACGTTCTTGGAGTAGAAATTTTAGCACCTTGAATCAGTGCTTCGTAAGGTTTTTTTTAATAAAGAGCCAGATATTCAGGTGTCCATGAATTATCTTAGATAAGAGTAGGTGGTATTTTTATTAAAAAATAACTGTCATCTTTTCTTCTACAGTAATAAAGTTTACCACTGCTTGATAAAGTAACTAAAGTAAAACAACTAATATTTAAAGGGGAAGTTCACTTTTACATTTTTATTTAAAGAAAATTGCCTGGTAAGTCGTCCTTTGTACAGAGGAGCATCTCTCTGCACAGGACATGCAAACTTAGATCCCTATACCTGGTGCACTGATCATTTATGGCAGCTGATGTGTCACATCTTGCTTTCATCAAATTAAAGGGAAACATTCAATATGAGGGAAAAAAATAATTTCATAGTTTATCAAGTGAAAACACCTTTGAAATTGAAAAAATCTGTAATGGGATTAGGAGAATTAAACTTGGGACACATTTTTTTTAAATAAATACAGGCTGATATTTTTTACGAATACCTAGAGACCTGTTTATTAAAGTGGAACTATCGTGAAAATGAAAATTTAATATTAGCTTCAGCATACTGAAAAACGTATCAATTACAAATTCTATACCATTTCTGAAATAATCAAATCTTCACTATTCCTCTCTAAGCATATGTTTCTCTTCATTCTCTTTTCATTCAGGAGTTGGGTGTCAGATGAATGATCCAATATATCTTATAGGGGGGGTTCTTTTGCCTAGAACACGGATCCCCAACCTTTTGAACTTGTGAGCAACATTCAGAAGAAAAAGGAGTTGGGGAGCAACACAAGCATAAAAAAATGTTCTTGGGGTGCCAAATAAGTGCTGTGATTGGCCATTGGTAGCCCCAATGTGGATGGCAACCTACATTGAGTCTCTGTTTGGCAGTGCACCTGGTTTTTATGAAACTAAAACTTGCCTTCAAGCCTGGAATTCAAAAATAATCATCTGATTTGAGGATACTGGGAGCAACATCAAAGGGGTTGGAGAACAACATGTTGCTCACAAGCTATTGATTGGGGATCACTGGCCTAGAAGATGTATTAGAGCTCACTCTATTAAAATCACCATAAATCCTGTCTCTCTACATGCAGAATTTGTGCAAAAGGCAGTTATTTTGTTTGTACTGGAATGCGTTATTTGAATGAGCTCTAATTCGTCTACTGTGAAAGAAAGCCCCCCTATCAGATATATTGGATTATTCATCTGACACTCAACTTCTTAATGAAGATAGAATGAGGAGAAACAGATACTGAAAGAGGAATAGTGAATATAAACTTGATTATTCAATTTCAGAAATAATGTAGAATATTTAATTGATTGTATTTAGAAAGTTTCTTATTTCAGTATGATGAAGCTTATATTAAATTTTCTTTTTTGCGATTGTTCCCCTTTAACATTAGAGACAAATATCGCTGGTGATGTTGCCCATAGCAACCAGATCTTTAGTTGTCTGTCCAAAATCTTATTGTTTGCTATTGGCAACATCACCGGTGATGTTTCTCGCCAATGTTAAATATACCCCATAGTATTGTAATAAAACAAACGGCTGTGGAAATTCTTGCTTCTTATACCTTCTGATTTTTTTAACAGGTTGGTTTGGGGTGATTTTCAGCATGTTTTCTTTTCTGTTCTTCACGGATATGTGCATTTACTGGATTCATAGATTTCTACATCATAAGCTATTTTACAAGGTACTGATTCCTGTTTTTTTGGGGTTTTTTTCTTTTATTTGCTTATAAAAAAAAGAAAGTATCATTCTAAGCAACTTTCCAAAATGCATTAATTAGTTTTTATGTGCACGTGTTAAAACATGGCATTATCTACATCATATTAAAAGTTCCTTTTTTTAGATAAACATTCCTAGTAAGATTGTAAATGTGTTCCTTTTGCAGCGTTTTCACAAACCTCATCATCTTTGGAAAGTGACAACACCTTTTGCCAGTCATGCGTTTCATCCAGTAGATGGGTTTATGCAGTCGCTCCCTTACCATATATACCCGTTTCTTTTCCCTCTGCACAAGCTAACCTACCTTGGACTCTACATTTTTGTCAATATCTGGACAGTGTCAATTCATGATGGAGATTATCGGGTCCCTAAATTCCTTGAGCACAGCATTAATGGTTCTGCCCATCATACCGATCATCACCTGTTCTTTGACTACAACTATGGTCAATATTTTACTCTTTGGGATAAAATAGGAGGTTCCTACAAAAACCCATCTTCATTTGAGGGAAATGGTCCACATGCTCTCTGCAAGAAGCTAGAGGAAGAAAATCAGAAGCCACCTAAATCTTTATCAACTGGAAAAAAAATGATGTAATATTTCCAGTCGGGAGTTAAGAAAATGGCTACATCGACACAAGTCATCCTCTTTAGTGGAAACTACAGAGTCCGATTGCAGATTTTCTCCATTGCATCACTTATGGAATGAGACTAAATATTAGCCATTACTGCAAATACAAAAAAAGGCCTGCAAAATTTGTATCTGATAAAGGAAGGCTTTAAATGTTCTTAATAAAACTGGCATTGTAGCCGTGTGCACGTAACACGTACACGTATACTTTTAGAATGACAGTAGCTGTAATTCCTTCAAGTCCATGTGGTACTAAACAACAGACTAAAATTAAGATATTGAGATTGCTAAAAACCCCATCAGTTCAGTCTTTAAAACAATGCTGTAACTAGTCTGTAGCTGATTGATCATTCTGAGCAATAGGTACTTCGAGACAACTGCTTGATGGGATATATACAGAGCAACAAATATCTTCAACTCAGGAACAAACATCTGTTAAACAGGTGTATAAATATAAAAGGTGTAAATTCACAAATCTCACGTTCATACAATATATACAGAATACAGTGTAGATAATGCTTATCCTAGTTACATGCTTTCTTTTCTTGTTTTTCTGCATTGTAACATTGTTTATCTCTGCAGAAACATTGCAGCTCTGAATCAAAGAATGCATGATTTATAGCGGACACTAGATTCAGTTAAACTGCATGTGCATTGATTCTAAGTTAATTGAGAACTGTATTTGCAACCAAGAAAAATAATACATTATACGTTATTTAGAAACGTAAACAAAGTTTGGAAAATAAATTGTACACTTGTAAAATAAAGTATCACATAAAACGCTTCATTTAAATTGTAAAAAGTGCTTGGAAGAGCACTTTGAGTAATTTTACTTTAATTTGGTTTTAGGGTTTGCATAGGGTTCTCTGTAGAAATAGATGCCTTTAATCATAGTATATAGTTAAGTTAATCTTATACTACACAACATGCCATGCACTTAAAATGGCAGTATAAAATGCCAAGGTATTTATCATAAAAACATCTACATTTTCTGTAGTTTATTTCTTTGTCTGTGGTTGAAAGGTTTAGTAAAGTCGTTCTTCTTATTCTCTTTAGTCTTGCTGTCTTATATTGATGTTGGTGATTTTATGATATACACTGGACCTTTTTAGGTGGATGCAATAAATAAATGACCCATAAACACATCATTTTATAGAAGCTTCTCTCATGTCACTGCTTCCTATAGGAAAACATTGAATATTTTCTCACGCAGGAAGTATGTAAAGTAGCTTTTTCAAAGCTATTAGTAGAATCAAATGTATTCATCAAATTCTTTTTTGGTACCTTCCATAGAAATGCTAGCCTTATTTCTTCCACTGTTCTGTATAATAACCATCAATTTTCACGTTTAATTTAAGTCTGTAAATAATATATTGTTTGTACGACCAAAAAAGTTATGAACCAACAAAAAAAAACTATATTTTAAATAAATCAAAATATTTTTCAACAATAATGGCTTTTACTTTCTAGAACATCAATACAGTTACAAAATATTTTTCTGTCTTCACATAAATTACACAGCATTTGCCAAATTAAAAATAGAAAAATGCTTTATGTGTAGAACATAAAGAGAAATATATTGTACACAGTGCACTTGGGGCCTTACTTCTGTCAGGTGTCTCTCTTCACCTACCTCACTTTGGCTTTTCCTTTTTTTTTCTCTGTGACTCCTCTCTTTCTACCTTCGCCTGCTCATTCCCTCTGTATTGTTATGTTTTTAAATGGTATTACCATATTGCCATTGATGTATACACTGTGAGACTCCCTTTATTTTGTTGTGGAAAAATAAATAAATATCTTTTTAAAAACTGCTCATATATTTTACAATAGAGGGTACATTACTTTGTATACTGCACACATTTCAGAGCTTCATGCTAGTCAATGGACACCACTAAGCATGAGTTATAATTGATTACATTAAACAACATTTATAAGGATATGTTGTACAGGTTTTTTTGTTGGTTATGTGCTTTTAACTGAATTGAAGGCATGATCTGGAGGGGTGTTGTTACAGATGCTGGGGAAGTGACGAGCAGATTAAAGATGTACACGCATCGGTTCTAATCCGGGTTAGTATCTCTGGTATTTTGCCCCAAATCCTGTATATTTGCAAGGATTCCTGCTTTGGGGCCATATCCACATACCCATTTTCCTGCTCTAAAGTTTTGTGGTCTGTGTGCATGCAAATGTTTTTTTGTGTAGCTGGAGGACAATGGAACACTTATTTATTATATCTACTCTTCGTATTTAAATATGGTTCAAATTGAGCTAGCTGCAGGGTGCCCTTCATGTCCAATGTGCCATCTTTGCTAGGGTTATTCCGTTGTGCTTATTTACTCCCCCTATTATGGTGCCAACACTTTCTATTGAAACCTTTATTCTGATTTCCCCCCCCCCCTTGCTCAACCTGGCTTTTGGTTTTCTCAGATTGTGCTAAAGCCTTCTCTGTGTATTTTGTGTTTTTTGACTCCTGCCTGTTTCCTTGACCATGATCCATCTGCCTGCCTTAATCTTAGCCTGTTTTGGCTACATCTTGAATTATCCTTACCTGTACTTCATGAATAAAAATCAATCTGAACTCTGAAGTTAACAGGTTCCCAACTAGAACTGCATCAGAAACCTCCGGGATTCCAAATGGGTGATGGCAAAGATGGAGACTAGTTGGGCTCCCCTACTTTACCGGAGGATTCAGTTGGTACCAGCATTCCTACTTCGTGATTCCTTTCTAATACATTATACTCACATGACAGATGTACAGACTGACGTTTGAATGTTCTTTCTCAGCCAGCAGTTGAATCACCTAAAAATTAGGGATGCACCGAATCCACTATTTTGGATTTGGTCGAACCCCTGAATCCTTCGCGAAAGACTTGGCCGAATACCGAAATTAATTTGAATCCTAATTTGGTGCATCCTTACCTGAAATAGCATGTAAAAGGCTTTTATTTGTCAACATTCTTTTTTTTAGCGTTTTTTAGAGGTTTTTGAAACCACAACTAAACTCACATTCTCTAAAACCACAAATGTCATGGAATTTATTAAAATAGGACCTTGACAACTTACATGGCAAATTTTTGCGTTTGATAAACTTTTGCGTTTTTTACACTTATTATATCTAAAATTTTTTAGCGCTTTTTAGAAATATCGGAAAACCACAAATTTTTCGAGATTCATGGGAAAAAATTGTTAGTAAATGGACCACTATGTAGGTTTAGGTCAGGCTCCTCTTATTTGGCAAATACACCAAATAGACAATGCATAAAAATGAGCACCCCACTCCATAATAAGGCCATGATATTGAATGTCATCTCTTGACAAACTTTCATATAACTTTCCCACTATAGTTGTCAATCTAATACTGTATTTTCAAATGCTAGAATTCACTTTTATTGGTATCATTCTAGGTCAAAATGATTGAGAAAATAGAAATAATTAACTTTTTCACACTAAAGTAAGGCCAGACATTTTCCCAGAAAATATATCAGAGCTAGTTTACTAAACTGTGACCACTAGTTCCATTTATGCCATGAGACAAAATTATAAGAAATCCACTGTATGGCAAAGTATAGGCAAAATTAAATGTGCAAAAAATGAATACATTATATACAATTTTAACTTAAGTAAATGGTCCCTGCTACCAGTTTGTGCATTGTTAAAATAGTTGTCAAATTAACTTTTAGTATGATGTAGAGAGTGATATTCTGAGACAATTTATTATTATTTGTGTTTTTATAGTTATTTAAGCTTTCTATTTGGCAGCTCTCCAGTTCGCATTTCAGCAATCTGGTTGCTAGGGTCCAAATTGCCCTAGCAACCAAGCACTGATTTAAATAAGAGACTGGAATATGAAAAGGAGAGGACCTGAATAGAATGACTATGGCCTCCTTCCCTTCGGTGTAAAATTCAGCATCACTGAACTCTCATCCCTGTACCCAAGAACATAGTTCAACTTTCCTGTACTCTCTGTAACACCCACTCGTTTGCAACAATTTCACCGCTATATATGACCATTTAATCACCAACTACTTCAACTAGCAATTCACAAGAATAGCAGTGTGTAAACAGGTGACCAAAGCTCAACATCCTTATAATAGCTTTTATTTCCATACACACAAATGCATTGGGAATATTGCACATTCTATTCCAAATTAAAACATTAAGAAACATGTATCAAATTTTTATTATTCCTTTAGAGAAAGTATAAAAAGGGAATATTAGGTTGTTCCAAAAAATAGTAGTGTCTACATTCTGCTTTACAAACTCAAACACTCATTGTATAAACTGAAAAATGTTTCAAGATTTTGCTTTCCTTTGAATCCCTGAACTAACATTTAGTTGTATAACCACTGTTTCTGAAAACTGCTGCACATCTGTGTTGCAACTTCCAACTTCTGGCACCTGTTACATTCCAACATTCTGCTGCATTTCTTGGTTTTGCCTCAAAAACAGCATTTTTCTATTGGATTATGGTCCAATGGTCTTGTTGGTCTGGAACCAAGATGTTGCTCGTTTACTGGTGTGTTTGGGGTTGTTGTTTTGTTGAAATCCCCATTTCAAGGGCATTTCTGTTTTGGCATAAGGCAACATGACCTCTTCAAGTATTTTGATGTATTGAAACTGATCCATGATCCCTGGTATGTGATAAATAGGCCCAACACCATAGTATGAGAAACATCCCCATATCATGATGCTTGCACCACCATACTTCATAGTCTTCACAGTGTACCCCCAGTGTTTGGGGGTCATCTGACAAACTGTCTGTGACCCTTAGACCTAAAAAGTACAATCTTGCTTTCGTTGGTCCACAAAATGTTTTGCCATTTCTCTTTAGTCCAGTCAATGTGTTCTATGGCAAATTGTAACCTCTTCGGCACCTTTTTTTAATAATGGGACTTGCCGATAGCTTGGCTTCACATAGGCGTCTTCTAATTGTAACAGTACTCACAGGTAACTTTAGACCTTCTTTGATCTTTGTGATGCTGATCTTTGGCTGAGTCTGCCATTTTTACTATTCTTCTATGAATTTGAATGGTAGTTTTCTGTTTTCTTCCATGTCTTTCAGGTTTTGGTTGCTATTTTTTTGATCACTGCTATTATTTGGAACAAGCTATTATTTGGAACAAGCCTCAATTAATGATTCAATTACACATAATCAGCAGCATGCAAGTCACGAGTGTTGGGTCTGTTGGTTTTCTATAATTCTACTACTACACTTACTAGTAAATTATTTGCCATGTAGAAATATATTTTTTAAATATATTTTTTAAAGTGGTTGATCAGGTTAGTGATATTGGACTGCTATTACTTTGAACTGTATATTGAACCTCCAACCAACCTCACAATTTTCAAAAATTTGACCCTGAAATTTAAAGCAGTTCATACCTTTGCCCCTACATTTCAGAACTTATCTCTAGATAATCACCCAAACGCTTACTATGCTCCTTTTCTAACCAGCTCCTCAACTCTCTCTCATTCCCTCCTCACATACTCACATTCAAAACGTTTCAAAGGCTTCACCTCTCCTCTGAAATTCTTTGCCACAGTCTGTCCAATTTTCCTCCAACCTTTCTGCTTTCAAAAGATCATATTTATTTAGAGAAGCATACCATCATTCTTTTTACCTACCTAATGTGATACCATATGCCACACCATTCACCTTGCTTACTTCTAAACTTGTCCTCTCCCACACATTGTGTATGACTAAATCTTCTGTATATCTGTGAAATGATCCTTAGATAGCCTTAACCTTATTAACGTAACCTTATTACAACATCACTATATAAATAAAGATAACGAATATGTGCATATAATACTTAAATTATTTGCCTGAAAGTAACCCTATACAATACAAAGTGGACCAACAGCTTTAAACAGTCATTAATACCTAAGTCCATTATATCAATTATATATTATATCATTACACCAAACTCAGGGGTATATAATAAAAGATGTAAACAAAAAAAATTCTCATAAATATTGAAAATTCACAATGGAATATTCTAAAGCAGAAGATTATTACATTGCAACATTTGACAAATGTTTAGGACAGTAGTGGTGCATATTTTTGGAGAAAATATAATGGGTTGCACTATACACTATATTAACTATGCACAATATTAAATATCAATATATGCAGAAAGGAAAATGTATGCCTGGAGCCCATTTTCTCTATTTCCATCATTACAAAAAGGTTTTATATATACTATCAGATTATTTTTCTCTTTTCACAAGCTCCATATAAAATTTATCATATTGGTGTGCAGACAGCTATAATGGACAGCTTGTCTCAATCACTTTTGTTATTTACTTGTCACGCAACATTCAATTCAGGAATCTGTCTGTGAAAGAAATCAGATTATTAACTCAAATATTGAAATATTTATAGTGCAACCAAGTTCTACCACTAGAGGGAGGTATTTTTCCACTTATTGTTTAATACGATTCCCATCTTACCTTTCCTATCCCATTTTTATGTCACAGATCTTTTTTGTAGCCCTGCTATGTTTTGCCTCTGCAAACACACTTTAATTTAGGGTGTATTGGAATTACGGTGTATTGTATCAACTATATTGCTTAAATGTACACAACATTTGCATAGCAGATGTTGAGGCAGAAAAAGGCACATCTCCATCAAGTTTAGACTAGGGCCAAACGATTGCAGATCTCAGCCTGGGGAGAAACGCAGACAGAGAATCCACTCCCCTGCTGCTACTCCGCTCCTGCTCTGCCTGCACCCACAAACATTGTCTCCGCTCTGGTGCAGGCAGAAAATAAAGAAAATAAAGAAAATAAAGAAAATAAGGACGTCATTGGTATATGTACCAAAAATGCCATAATGGAAAAGAGAACTGTTTTGTGTGCATACAATCATTAGTGTTGTCAATGCTCACGGAGTAATAAGTGGTCTTAAAGGAGAAGCCTTTAGAGATGTGCACAGGGAGTTACCATCTTGGATATTATTAGGCGTGTCGGTAACACTCACATGCTCAGTGTGCTCTGGGCAACTGTTGACAAGTTAAACTTAGGGGTCATCTCAGATTATCAAGCAGTTAATGAGGTTCACATGTCAGCAAAGTGCACTGCTTTCTGAGCTACAGGTAATAAGAATCCAAATTAATAATCTGTCTTGTATTACTCTGTACATAGAATATTGTGAGTTGGTCCCTAATATCAGTACCTGACAGCAGCACAGAACATGTGATGGGAATCATAAGAAGAGAAGATGGGGTGCTTCTTATCTTCGGAGGCACAGATCTTTACTGCTAAAGGGCTGGGGTTGCCTTGGGCTGGTATAGAAGCTCAAAACATAATATGCGGCATTTCTACCCTACATCTTTGTTAAGTTTTAGTTCTCCTTTAATCTTACTCTCCTTTAGTGTAGTCAAAAAAAGTAATCGTCAGGAAGCATTTACCGGTTAACTGATTGGTTGCTGTTGGCAGACATCAGATTTTTATTACATTGCCCATAGTTTACATACATAAAAATGTAGAACTTTATCTAAATTTATATATATTTACCCTTTAAAAAATGCCAATCATTTGTTTCATGTTCATAATTCTCATCACAAAATAATAGAAACTAAGATGTGCTGTATTTACCACAATTCTTTTCCCAGTCAAAATGGCAGGGGCTGTCTTCTAAAGTGTATTGGAATGTTACGAAAAAAGATAACCCAATATGATACTTTACTGCACACACTATAACATAAACTGTGAAGCACTGGTGCTCGCCATGTGCAAAAGCTTTTCCAAATGAGGTTTACTACAGTACAAAAAAAATGACATGGGCACACAGATTCCTCTTGGTGGGTCATTTCAAAAGGAATCTGTGTACCTCCATCCTATTTTTTGCTGAATTGAAATTGCATGAAATGACCTATCAAAATTGTCAAATGATGTGTAACCCCATCTAGACTAGGCTAGATATTGAAGGGCTAGGAAATAGACAGAGCACCAGTTACATTTGACACCACTCTCCAAAAGATGGGCCTTTACCATGTGAAAGGGTAAAGGGGAGATGGAGTTGAACTACAACCCACTTATGCTGTGTGACTAAATAAGGAACTACATGCCAAAAGGTTCTTAAACAAAACAAATAGTAACAGGCTTTATTCTCTTAAAGCCCCACAACAGGGTTAATGAACTCGCAAATCCTTGAGGTATATCACATATGTAAGGCAAAATAATTCAGAGATACAACCAAATACAAAGAGTGGTGGTATATGGAACATTTTCTGATTGGACCAGTGTTGTTAGTGTGATATCGCAGGGCTCTGTACTAGGTCCCTTGCTTTTCAACTTGTTTATTAATGACCTGGAGGTGAGCATTGAAAGTACTGTTTCTAGTTTTGCAGATGATACTAAATTGTGCAGAACTATAGGTTCCATGCAGGGTGCTGCCACTTTGCAGAATGATTTGTCTAAGTTGGAAAACTGGGCAGCAAACTGGAAAATGAGGTTCAATGTTGATAAATGCAAGGTTATGCACTTTGGCAAAAATAATATAAATGCAAGTTATACACTAAATGGCAGTGTGTTGGGAGTTTCCTTAAATGAGAAGGATCTAGGGGTCTTTGTAGATAACAAGTTGTCTAATTCTGGGCAGTGTCATTCTGTGGCCACTAAAGCAAATAAAGTTCTGTCTTGCATAAAAAAGGGCATTAACTCAAGGGATGAAAACATAATTATGCCTCTTTATAGGTCCCTGGTAAGGCCTCATCTGGAGTAAGCAGTGCAGTTTGGACTTCAGATATAGTTAGTATAGATATGGTTATATATAATTTATGTGAAAGTATGGAGGGGTGTGTGTATGGATGCTGGGTTTTCATTTAGAGGGTTTGAACTTGATGGACTTTGTTTTTTTCAACCCGATTTAACTATATAACTATATGTTATTCTACAGCTTGTCATATTGATAGATGCATTCTCAGGACCTCTGGGATATGACCTGGATCCCCACCCGTTGGATCAGGGAAATCCTAAAGTAAATCCCTATTCAGCTAAATCAGGGGTGTCCAAACTTTTTGCAATGAGTGCCAGATTTGGTGAGGTGAAAATATGTGGGGGCCGACCATTCAGCCTGACATTCTTTGAACCATTAACAGCATTTAACTAATTTAAACAAGGAATCACGTAGCCGTAGCAGTAATATTTGGTCACATTAGTGAAATGGTCTTCCACTTGGTCTATATTGCTGCCTGTGTGCTGAAGGTGTCAGCAATAGACGCATACTGACATCTAGTGACATGCCACTCTCACATACTTTGTATGCGAGAGCAGTGCATCACTATGTGCCAGTTCGTGTCTATTGCCAACACCTTCAGCACACAGGCAGCAGTATAGACCAAGTGGCAGATCATTTCACCAATGTGCCCAAATATTATTGCTACTGCTACGTGATTCCTGATTGCATTGTGCTGGTGGGCCACATTATTATTAATTTCATGATGGAGGCTGAGGGCCGGTGTAAAATGGAAAAGGGGCCACAATTGGCCCCCGTGCCTGACTTTGGACATGCCTGAGCTAAGTGATCCCTACACTACAGGCCAGTGTTGCCTGAGGGGAGAGCTATCCCCTTGATATCCCTCCTAGTTGAAGCACAGGCCGCTCTTGCTCATTATTTCTATCTGCCTCACTTTCCTAGATAGTGCTTTACAGAGAACTACCCTGTCCTGAATCCATGACTCGCACCTAGCACATGTCCTGTGATCCCAGGACCCTTGGGTGTAGGTTCTGGAGGATTTTGGCATCCATAATTACACCCCTGATATACTGTAGCTGCAAAGAACATTGTGGGTACAAGGCAGCCCTGTTCTTGCTATATGTACAGGGTACAGTATGACCTGCTCCTGCTGCGGCACCCTAATTTGGTCATCTGAACACACACAAGTTAGGGGAAGGGCAGGAGAGTACATCTATGTGCCCAGTTCAGGAAGATCTGTATTCATGGTGAAAACATAGGTATCTGCACTCTAACATAGAGCACAGATACCAGAGGCAATTAGGCTACCTACTGGGCAGGGCTCGCTGCTTAAATATGAAATGAGTATGTGATCCCACTTGGTGCGGGGATGAAGCAAGAAACACACTGGCCCTCAAAGGTAGCAAAAGCATTTCACCCTCATGTCCATTTTGCTGCAAACAAAAACAATATTGACCCAGATAGCCACTATATACTACTTTTAACAGGTTTATTACAAGACAAGCTCTATATGTTAATTAATATCTATGCTCCACCTTGAAGTTTTTTTCTGATTTGTTTACGCTGGTGCACCAGTATGCCCTTCTAACTATATTCCTGATGGGTGATTTTAATTTAGTTATTAACCCTATCATTGACCATAAAAGCCCCCGGTTTCTACAGCAAATGACAAAGCTAAATTAGTGAAATTTCTTTTTAATGAAGCACACTTAATTGATGCTTGGTATTATATAACATAACATCCAGCTGACTTCAAATTCAGTTTCTACTCTTTAACTCATTAGTATTATTTCCAGAAAAGATCTTTTTTGGTATCACAACACGCTCTCCCCTAAATTTGAGGCATTCTATACTACCTTATATTGACCACATACAGTGGTCCACCCTATATTAAAGAATGGTTGCTAGATACTATTACACTGCCTAGGCTTACGGCCTCATTTAAAGCTACCCTTAAAGTGCATGTAAAGTCTAAAATAGAATAAGGCTAGAAATGCTGTATTTTGTATACTGAATATAAACATGAACTTACTGCACCACAAGCCTAATCAAACAAATAATTTATGCTTTCAAAGTTGGCTACAGGGGGTCACCATCTTGTAACTTTGTTATACCTCTTTGCAAGACTAAGACTGTCCACATGCTCAGTGTGGTCTGGGCTGCTAAGGGATCGTAATAAACAAAGCTGCTTGAGTTCTGCATGGCTGGGAAGTAAGGCGGGGCTTCCCCTGCTGTTCATGAGTATGATTGTTTCCCTGCTCAGCAGTTAGGGGCCATCTGACAATTCCTATCCACAGCAGTAAATGAAGGGAGAATTTCACTGCATACAGTCAGGTTTCTTATAAAAACGGTACACATTTTTTAATTAAAGTATATTGGAGATAGGTATTTTTTTCATTAAAGAAAGTAAAAATGGGATTGTATTATTTTGCCTTTACATGCCCTTTAATGCCCCAATAACTTTAAAGTGGTCATGCCTATGGACTGATGTTATGTCAAATGAAAATTCTTATCTTTAAATGGCTTCATGCTAATACTATCTGGGTATTATGCTTCTATCTCCATATGAATGCTTCTGTGATCAACGCTTCTTACATGCGTCTGTGTGAGTACAGCCACATTGAAAATAATTCAGCGCATCTGCTCCCACGCTCCCATGCAGCTGAACGCATATAAAACTGGAACGCAGGGGAGCACAGCTTCAAACGCCGTGAGTAAGGGCCCTAAAGGATTTTGCTGTCTGGCCCTGGAAGCTATAGTGTTCTGGAAGGAACAGGCAATCCATTCCAGTGGTCCAGTTAGCATGTTGGAGCTCACTTTCCACAGGAAAACTGCCCTGTGGAAAAGTATTTAATAATAGTTAAGTGTTAGGAAAGTCTCTCAGAGCAGGAGAGGTTACTTGTCTGAGTTAGGAACAGAGGGACTGGGGTGCTGCCTGCCACTACTAGGATCAGAGGGAGACGTGACCAGGTGATTGAGATTGAGTCTAAAGTTGTGGAAATCCAGAAGGTGAACCAGGCCGATGACCATAGTGCACTCACCCTTAACTCAGGTTAACTCAACTCTAGCAGGAAGATGTAAGCCCCAGCCAGTTAATATTCACCTTTAAATAAGTCATATTTGGCTACTAAGTACTCTGCTTAATCCACACTGTCGCGTTGACCAGCTGCTAGAAGCACCCCTGTGCCAGCACTTGGTCTAACCCATATTCTGGAATTGACCAGAAAAAGACAATATTTGTACATAAGAGAAAGATTGCCAGCCCATGGCTTGCCTTAAAAATTAGGTGTTAGTACCACACTTTGGCCAAAATATGTAAACTCACATATAATAGTAGTAAATTGTAATCTAGCAGTCTCTGGGTCCTGAAAATAGACTTGCACCCTATTTATTGCAATACTAATTTTTTTTTTAGGAACTTACGAAAACAATTGGAAGATACGATAAATGGAAAAGAATTGGGTTTCCCTCAAATCGGTTCTGCTAATAACTACCTATATAAAGGCAAAAATTATTTCCTTAAAACACTTTCCGCTGTAAATATTTCCAATAGGTAGCAAAGTGTTTATTACCTGTCCAAAATTTGCTACTGATAACCTTTTATGATTTCCCAGTTTCGTTTTTAATAAATATTCTCCATAGTTTGAAGATCAGTTTTCATTGTGTAGTGTGTTTGGCCTTGGGAAAAAGTTTGCTTGTTTGTCTTGAAAATCCATGCTCTTATTTGTATTCAAAAAGGTGCCCAGTAAGTGCTACCTGCCGATTAGCTGCAATGGTTTACAAAGCTGTCAACTCCCACAATTTTGTTGGGAGTTATTGTTAGAAAACAACAGACAGAGATTGTTCCAGTGCATGTTACTTAATGTTACAATGACTATTGTTGTTTAGCAATGTGATGTCATGTTTGACCTGTAATTCCCTGTGTGATTTTCTTCTTCCTCTTCCTGTGTATGCTGTCTATGAAAAGTTCCTGTTGCAGACATGTTGTGCTGAAGTGTTTATGCTGAGTTTTATAAACAACCAAGTTACTGTTCACACAGAAGTTTGTGTGTCTGTCCTCACTTACAGAGAAGCTGCACATGCAGCTCAGATCAGCTCTCTGCTAACAGTTATATGATTTTGGTCACTTTTCCCAATTCTCCTGTCATACGCAATTTCCCCACTTTTAAAGGGTCATTGGTGAATGCTGTGCATGTTCAGTGATGAAATTGGAGGCATTTGATGGCTTTAGAACAGCAATTGTGAGCGCAAACTGGTGTCAATTCCACTGTCAGACATACGCAATGATATCACTTCCAGTGAAGTCGAGGGGGGAAATTTACTAAAGGGCGAAGTGTCCAACGCTGGCGAAAATTCGCCAGTGTGACGTCATTTCGGCACTTTGCCGATTTACTTACGGTAGCTGACGTAAATTCGCTGGCATAATTTCGCCAAGGAGATAGACTCTGGCGCAACTTTGGACTCTAACGCCAGATGAATTTTCGGTCTGGCGAAAGAGCGTTACTACGCAAATTCACTAAGTTTTTGATTTTACTGACCGTTACCTCTATCACCAGACTTGCCTTCGCCACCTCAGACCAGGCGAAGTGCAATAGAGTAGATAGGAGTTCCTCAAAAAAAAGTTAAACATTTTTCTAAGTCCCAAAAACGCTGGTGTTTTTCCTATTTAAAGGGTGATAGACTGAAAAAGATCTAGGGGGTACTCTCCTTCCCCTCTACATTTGCTAACATATGGCACCTAAACTAAACTGTGGGCACATGTGTAGGGCATTATAACAACTTTGTATAATTTTATTAAGGTTCCCTGGCCTTGTGTAGTGTAATGTATTTGCTGCAGCATATACGTCCATTGTACTTTAACTGCACGCCGTATGCTAATTAGCCAACGCTACCGTAACCTCGAACTGCTGAGCGTAATTTCGCCAGCGTTCGGTACCCTTGGGCAGGTTTAATGGATCTCATTTATCAACAAATTTGCATCTGGGCAGTAACTAGCAGAACCAAAGAGTGGCTAGATTTGTTTTTCAGTCATCTGCAGGTAAAATAATAAAAACAAAAATGTTGTGCCCAGGTTCAAATTTGCCCTGTGTATTTATGATATTGTCATATTAAGGCCACACTGTTATTTAAAGTCAGATCTAATATTTTTAGAGTTAAACTTGCATTATAAAAATCCCTTTTTTCTTATTTGCAAATTGTAATTAAAAGACACAACTGTTGAAGCACCAGAAAACAACCTGAGATCCCTCATACATGAAAGAGTTGGGTTTACCATTATCAGCTATGAGCCTATGATTAAGTGTCCTTGTGGGACACGAAACGCGTCAGGCTTTTATCTTTTATACATAATGTAAAATAAAGACTTTTTGTTCTATTTGAAAATTTGGGCTCCTGGATTCTGACTGCGTTTGGTGTTCCGGAGTGGTGACTGCCCGTTATTCCAGTTTTCTGTGTCTTACCATTATCAGCACTGATATTGCATTGTCCACCCAGTTAATTGTTTTTCCATAATAAACTTTGCAAGGGCTGATCCCTGCTTGCATAGGCAATGGTACATAGGTAGAGTGGCAAAATTATTTGCACTTCATTGTAGGCCATTTTAAAAGTCCCAAAAAAATAATTGAGTACTTAAATGGAGATAACAAGGGTTAGATGTAATTCATGGCTCTCTATGCACATACAAGTGAGAATATTGTGTTTTGACATTACATGGTATGCATGTTATATAGGAATGGGACCTGTTATCCAGAATGCCCGGGACCTGGGGTTTTCCGGATAATGGATCTTCATACCGTAAGTCTACTACAAAATCATAAAAACATTAAATAAACCGAATAGTCTTTTGTTGCTTCCAATAAGTATTAATTATACCTTAGTTGGGATCAAGTACAAGGTACAAGGAAATTATTTTTAAAAATTCGTATTATTTGGATAAAATAGAGTCTATGGGAGACGGCCTTTCCGTAATTCAAGAGCTTTATGGATAACTGGTTTCAGGATAACAGATCCCATACCTGTACTATATATTGTGCACAGCAGCACGCTACAAAACAAGTTCTAGACAAAATGTTCTAGCATTCATTTCATTGGGAAATGGTGTTACATTTAGTGACCTTGTGGACGTGGTTAACCATCTAAGTTGAGTGTCTAGCTAAAGTTTGCTTCAAAACTTTAGGTAATATTTATATTGACATGATGTATGATGTTTAAGCTTACATAATATAAAGTAGAAAAAATACTAATTTAGAATTTTTTTATAAATAAGGTTCCCTACATGCCAACAAAGCCCCATAGAATTCACAGTACTTCACCGAAGAGATAACCTATGAGGATCAAAGAAAGAAATTGGTTCCATTACTTGCATTAGCTTGAACAGCCTAGCCTGAGGCCTTCAAATAAAGTAAGAAATGTATTTCTAAAGCACCTGAGTAACACACTTTACTCATAACATTTTGTATTATATTGCTTGTTTGCTGTTTCAAGTTAGCCTGTATCTGAGCACTTTATTTTAAGCACTACAAAAGTGGATGACATGTCTGGTAAAAGTAGAATCTATTCTGCATCTAGCAAATGCATCTTCAAATAATGCTTTTAAACTGGAAATTAGTTTTCAAAATAGCATTTGTACATTTTCAAGAATGTGGCATTCAAGCAGTTGCATGACATGAAAACAGTTCTATTATGATCCGAATCATATTAAAAGTAATTGTTTTAAAGCATTAATATCATATCAAGGAAACAAAATGGAATCACATACGACTGAAAGAGAATTGCAATCGATAATTTCAAATGACAAAAACTCTCAGTTCCATTTAACAATAATATGTAAAATTGACCAGCTCCAGATTTCATGGAAATATATCCAGTGGCTGGGGAAATGTTTTCTTGTTTTTAATTATTTACCATATAGGCATCTGAGGGCTGCCCCCTTAAAGCTACCTCCCTAGACACAAGCCATGTTTTTATACTCCAGACTAGTGATGGACGAATCTCTCCCGCAAAATTCGCGAAAAATGAGTGGAAGCGGAAATTTCACGAGAAATTCGTGAAATTCTGCCATTTTCACGAAAAATGTGTGAAATTCGGATGTTTCACGCAAAATCAAGCAATTCAAACCTTTTCATGAAAAAAATTGAGCATTTCAAACGCATTCACGGAAAAAATCGGGAAAATCGGAAATTGCCGCAGGCAAATTTTCATCAGCAAATTTTCGCGAGAGATTCAGGAATTTATTCACCGGCGGCGAAACACAGGAATTCGCCCGTGAATTCATGCCTGGCAAATTTATTCGCCCATCACTTCTCCAGACAAAGGAGATGATTCTGATAACGTCGACAAAGTATCAACAAATGTGTTGAGTTCCTTGGAGATCCATAGTGGCAGAACAGCAATCATGATAAAAAAAAAAAACTGGAGACAGAAAAACTAGCCCTGCTGACACTTTGATCAGGAGAAATAAGGAGTGTAGCCCTATATGTAATGGAAATTAAAAAAGACCTATGTAGACTTTGTAGAGTTCTGAAGAATTATCTCTTGCTGCAAATCTTTGCGTTGGTTTTGAGTTACTTGACAATCTTTTAACAAAAAATATATACAAAATCAAATACTATAGGGTACTACACCCATTCTTACATAGGGATTGGGAATCATACTGCACAAAGACACTACATTTCACTGTGTTAGAGAATGACAGTAACAGAATCAATGTGACATTTACAAGAAAGTTATTTGGTCCTAATTTTTTTGAAAACCATCATCATCATTTATTTATATAGCGCCAACAAGATTCGCAGTGCTTTACCATGTGCAAGCTTTAAAAGGTATCACTGCAGAGATTAACTGGCCCCTGCATTGTACTCTGCCTACGCTATACTCCCTTGGTGTGCCATACTATACCTGCCCTATTCTCCTTGGATGTGTCATACTTTGCCTGTGTGTGCCCTGCTCTGCTTGTGGAACATAAGTCTGGTATTTGTTCTGGGGGTTTGTTAGGATTTGAAAATTATTGTTAGGGACCCCTAAGGTATTTAATCATGTGCTGGGGGGGTACTATGTTATTCACAGTGAGGAGGCGGCATATGGATTTACGGGTATGTCTTAATATGACTATGATGCAGCAGGTGAAACATCATAGTCATTCCATATGTGGCTGGAATATCTGAGAAATTTAGAAGATTTTTTTACAATCATCCAATCATCACAGTCCAGTGTTTTTCAAACTAAGCAAAACCCTGAGACAGAAGCTAGTACACCAAAAAGACTCAACACAAAAGTGCATGAAAATTAATGTGATCTAGGATGTTTAGTGTAGTAAACAGAGCACAGGTCTATACATTGAGAAGACTAAACAACTGTTCTGTAAGTGAATGGTCCAACATAGGAGGGATGAATCCTCAGGGCACGACTGAGTAGTCTGAAGTAAAAGGACAATAATATACATATTTTGGACAGAGAAAACAGATAGTTGAATGAGGCCATTTATGAGAAACTGGAACAACCATCCCTAAACAGAAGAGGTGGTCTTCGTATCAGCATTTACAATTCACATTTCCAGCTATGTACATTGAAGAATGAACACCTGCCTTAGTAAGAATCATGGTACCAAGCTGGTTTACACTTTTACACCACTGCAATATGGTGTGGTGCAGGTCTTAGCCAAGGGACTAAACTTTGCTGTGGCACCATGGTATGTCCCAGGGGTAGATTTTATCACAGCCACTCTTCTATCCTCAATAATAAGGTACCTTCTAAAGAGATTGAAAACATCTGGTTGAAAGTATTGACAGCCCTAGCTAATGCTAAAGCTCCACCTTCCAACCTACATTTGCAGGAGAGGAGGGCTCTGACATCGCTTGCTAAAGACTACGGTGTCACCATCTTGCCAGCGGATAAAAGGATAAGTACAGTAGTTCTGAACACTTCAGACTACCACTCTAAAGTGGCCACACTACTCAGCAATTCCAATACATATGAACAACTCAAGAGGGACCCTACAAGGAGCTACAAGAAAAAGGTTATAGACTGCTTGCAGAAGCTTGAGAACAACAAGGTCAACAGTCCGACATTGTATTGTCGCCTCTACCCAGGTGAAACCACTCCATGCCTATTTGGACTCCTAAAAATATACAAGGATGGAGCCCCTGTGAGGCCAGGCAGCATTTCCTATGTTTGATGCAACGATTGGCAAATCATAGCCTGCAACTGATGCCATGACCCCCCCCCGCATCATCACAGCCTCACCCCCTGCCTGGATTCAACTGGGCCAAAAGGTGGCAACCCTACCTTCAATACCACATAAAACATCTTCTTACTAGGAAATTATTTGCTTTATCAATCAATGCCTATTATATAGACACAGCAATGAATGGAGAAGCGGAGCACATTTTTAACTTCTAGACCCTGGCCAGGAGCAGGATTTTTATATAGGTAAATTGTTTTATCTATATGGGGTTTCTTAGTTCCATTTTAAACAGCAAAAAAGGGATTTATAAGGGGAACTCTGAATAAGTGCCCCTATATAGATATAAAAAGTGTTTTATGGTTCTAAGTTCTATGTGCAGGAAATACACATTATAAAAGCTGTGATTGTGCAATTGTTATAATCATTTTAAGAGAAATGTTGTCACATAATCTGTTTGGATAGTGGATTTCATAGTAATGTCTGATTAGTACAGTTAACTGATCACCCTGAAAATATCTTGTGAATATTTAAATATACCTGGGAAATTGACATTTTATTAATGTGTGGTGTTCTGATAGAAAGAAGCACTAACCTGGTAAATTGTCACATTGTAAATTGGAACATTGTTTTGTTTGCGTTTGTATATAGTTATATATGTTCTATTGAACTCATTAGTATCACTGGGGAGAGTCACAGTTTATCTAGAACACACTGAGTAATTGTATATATAAGTTTAGCGGAGATTAGGTAAACTTGACCAAAAGAGCCATTCCACCAGAATATTAAGAACTAAGGAATCTGAAGAAAATATGTGTAAGACTGGCTATACCAAGGATGATGTAGTTGGCCAGATTGAATATATTGCAATATAACCCTGTTTTGTTTAAAAGTTATTTTATAAATTTATTTTATAAATAGCTTTTTGCACAAATGTTTTAATGCCATAAATATAGTCTATCTAGTCTATCATTCTATCCAAATATCTATCTGTTATAATATATTATAGGTTTAGAGCCAAAGAAAACACTGTTGTAGAAGTCACCTTGTTATATTTTCAAATATATCTAGGTTGCTACTTTGCCTTTCTAGGATGTTCACCCATACAGTTTTGTTGCCTATACTTTATCCTACAAAATCTTCAATGAGTTTGAGATGTGCACTCCTGGTTTTCATGTTTAGTTTGCCATTTGTGTACCTTGAATGGTACATATATTTCATTTTGAAAATAAGAACATTGCAACTCAGCTAATTATTAATAAGAACTTGAATTTACTAATATTTAAAATTTCTGTGAACTGAGTGCTACATTTTACAGTCACTGAGCATTATTTGTACAACCCATAACATTTTAACTGAACTATATTCAGTATTTACAGTAAATGTATATAAAAGAGTTAATCCATCTTTTTTTGCCTTGTATATTGAATTAGTGTGTAATGTATGTGGCAAAGGTAAGAGGAAAAAAAGTGAAGCTTTATGTTCTTTCAGCATTAGATGGCAATAACCTCAGAATGATGGAAACTAAATTAAAGAGGATGCTCTGGTAATTTCTCCAAACAATCACTTAATGTAAGCAGTAAATTTCTGGGGCATGGATGAAAAGAACACTGATACATTATGTTGAGCTATCAATAAAATAAACCTTGTCTGCTTTTAAGATGAGAAGTAGTATTTATCTTCACACACAATATTTATGTGCCAGCAAAGTGCAGGAAGTGACAGGAATTTCAATTATTTAATCAAAGAAGAAATGAAGAGCTTAAGTGAAATGATTAGAGTCAGGCTTTTCACAGAGATAGCTAATGTAGGCTTACATTGAAAATGAGTGGAAATGGGAAGAGAATTAAAGTGGCTTCTGCTCAAATCATATGGTTACAAATTGTAAATTAGTTTTCCGATGCTTTCATTTAAGTATTTAAGTGGATGGTTTTGTTATTAATGTGACATAAAATAAAACACTTGTTCTTATGGGCCTTGTTCATGTTGTAGACTAAAAATAGATGAAACTTAAAGAGAAATTCTCCATGGCTGTTTAAAAGCTATGGCTCCTAAATATGTTCGAAGACAAAGAAGCAGGGCTGACCGGCACTCAAACAGATCCACAAGACCAAAGATGCTCAGTTAAAAGATAAATTTATTGGTAGAAAAATTAAAAATAAAGCTTCATCTCCATCCACCCTACGCGTTTCACACCCTTCATGGTGCTTAGTCATGGGCTCCATGTTTGCACACTCATGGGCTCCATGTTTGCACACTCACTGACTTGTAGTCATTATGTCGGTACTGTTTCCTGCAAGTTTCTTAATTCAATTTCTTGTGATTAACTGCTGGAGCAGAATGGAGTAACTGAATATCTGACAATATGGAATAATAATAATTGAATTCAAAGGGGAACTATCGCGAAAATGAAAATTTAATATAAGCTTCCCCATACTGAAGTAAGAAACTTCCTAAATACAATCAATTAAAAATTCGGTGCCATTTCTGAAATAATCAAGTTTATCTTCAGTATTCCTCTCTCAGCATCTGTTCATCTTCATTGTCTTCATGCAGGAGTTGGGTGTCATTGACAGTTATATCCAATATATCTTATATTGGGGGCTCCTTTTCTAGCAGATGAATTAGAGCTCACTCAAATAACTGTTTCCAGTACAAACAAAATCTAACAAAATAACTGCCTTTTGCACAAAGTCTGCATGTAGAGAGACATGATGTCTGATGATTTTAATAGAGTGAGCTCTAAGACATCTTCTAGGCAAAAGGAGCCCCCCTATAAGATATATTGGATGATTCATCTGACACCCAACTCCCAAATGAAGACAGAATGAGGAGAAACAGATACTGAGAGAGGAATAGTAAAGATAAACTTGATTATTTTAGAAACGGTAATTGATTGTATATAGAAAGTTCCTTATTTCAGTATGATGAAGCTTATATTAAAATTTCATTTTTGCAATAGTTCCCCTTTAATAATAATTCAATAATTTTACATATTTTGTTAATAATATGCCCAACTGATACTTTATTAATAGCAGCATTTCTAACAATATAATTTTATTCTTTTACCTTTAAATTGATAGTGCATTATGATCGTTCTGTTGTATAACATGTCCAGGCATCAACTGTACTGGGTAATTTTGGTTTTTTATGTGTTATCAGTACTTCATATTTGCATGCACTTTTTATGTCATTGGTGGACCCAGAGCAAAGATCCCTCTGGTTGGCCCCTGCAGCCAGCCCACCCACCAATAAATGTGTTACTGTGCAATAACCTTAATACTGACAATCCACTCCCCTGGTAGCAGTGCATTTAATTAGGTTACTACCTGTCTGAATTCAGCAAAATCTAACTTGTATCACAGTTTCTGTATAATGTATATAACTGGTGTATACGTGATGCATTTGTTGCAATCTTTTAAAATAATGTTTGAGTCAATTTGTAAAGTGTTAATGTAGTGTGTTTTAGTTTTCAGGTTGCTATAAAACCCTTCACTATTAATCTAAATATGGCAATAATCTTACAACATTTATGCCAGAAGCATCCTAATGTGTTGTCCCATAAATATGTAGATTTCATTGGCCTACTCTCAATTGTGCCAAACAGATGGGTCTCCTAAAGGGTTGGACGGAAGCTGCTGCTCAGTCGAAGGAATATGGATCTGCTAGTACTATGCCTGATGCATCGCATTTTCTGCCTTTGTTTATTTCAGTATGAGAAAGCTTATATTAAATTTTAATTTTTGTGATAGTTCCCCTTTAAGTGAATATACAATACACAGTTTTTTCCAACTTCTTATTAGAAGGCATTGAGGATTGAAAATGTAAAAGTAAAAATTTAAAAGATATAAGGATTTAAAAGGAAATTATTTAAACAGGGTTTTAGTAATCAATCACACTGTCTTTAGGACCAGAAATACTCTTCAACCATGGAGTAGTCATACAAACGTTAGGTTCATTACTCTAAACTCGTCCTCATTCTCTTCAAAACACACATCTGTATATACTGGAGGGTGCTACATTGGGCAGATGTCAACTGTATATACAGTGGATTACAGATATTCTTTCATGCAATGTCTTAGAATGTATGTTTTTATTAAACATAGTTTTTTGTTATCTAAAAGTGAGATATTAACCTTTATATTGACTACTCTGGTATTCAGGTTCTTTCTCTACTTAAAATGATTGGTTGGGCACCTCCATTAAGACATTTAGAGCACCAGGAACTAGAAGTAATTACTAGTATGAATTTAGCATTAAAAAGGTATCAGTGACTTATAAGCAACACAATAAGTGACTTGACGGCAGCGCTGAACTTAAACGGATGGACTTTGTGTTGTTCAGGTTATATACAGTAGAAATTATTATTATTATTTGTCAGTGCAATACTCGCCTTCATAAGAAATTGGTATAAATTATGAATTTTGTAAAAGGGCTATATTTAATATATATTATATTTAAAGGTACTTGTCAGGGCATCACGGTCCAACTAGCAGAGAAGTCCAGACCAAGGAGAAAACACTAAGTACAAAGTCTAATACGTGGTAGCCAAGTGGTAAAACGATGATCGTGGTCAAGATTTAGGAAGAAGATTTGGGGGCAGGCAGCAAAGGATAATGGTCAGGTATAAAGCAGAATAGCAAAAGTCCAGTAATAAGTAAATACAGAATAGCAGCGCAGCCAAGAAATGCAACCAATATTCGGGCATTGAACCTGCATCTTGGTGTTCCTTTATTTTAAATTTTCGCGCCGCTTCCAGTGAAATGATGTCACGCACATGGTTCAATGACATCAATGTGATGCCCTGGGTGCCTCTATCTCTGCAATGGAGTGCTTCTGACAGCACTGTTATGAAAGTGAAAAACATGTTTCTTGTTTCTGGTTTAATTATCCAATTCTGTTATTGAGGGTTTGGGCAAAAGAAATACCTGACATCAGGGGCGTAACTACAGAGGAAGCAGACCCTACGGCTGCAGGGGGCCCCATGAGCAATTTCAACATATATTGGTAAAACAGGACAACTTCTGATTTTCAGTGGAAGACTGTCACCAGCTTGTTAGGTTCTTTAATGCTTTATTTGGTCTGAATGGTTAGTGGCAGGTCGGGAGATGAGGACATACGATCGTTCATCCGATATTGAGGTAAAATCTTTGAGTCTATGGCCAGCTTTAGATATTGCACTCATCAGTGACCTTTAATGTAGTATGCTGCTCCAATAATACTCCTCGCAAACAGGATTGCCCCAGTCAACTTGCTGTTGTCCATCATAAGAAAATTATTAGGAAAATTAAGAACAAACGGTACAATAAACCTTTTTTGAACCCTCCATAGCCAGCAGCCTTATTTATACAAGAAAATGAATTAAATATTTAATTTGATATACATATATCTATATATACACACCATCTACAAGTACTGTCCACAGGCTCCAATAGTATACAGCAAATAATTAATACAACATGCAGGATAGCTCACTTCAAGCATTTATTAGTGCAAAATAACCACAGCAAATAATATCAAAACGTGAATTTCAATATAAAGATATTGCATTGTAATATCCCATATGGAAGTGCCCTTCCTCTGTCTGCAGATCTCATGTCAGCCATTCCCTCCTGATGCATTTTGCTCTATTGGGCACGTCATCAGAGGGAGATGCTTCACTGATCTTATTGGACCTCTACATCAAATCAGACTTTTAGAAGTTTTCGTATTTTTTTTCCACTAGGAATTGTCAGAAAAACTTGACCCAGAGGCAAACTATATTTACTTATATCTATAAGAGAAAAAAAGAACGCTTACTTTTTTCCTTACAATTTTTTAAAATATATTTAGCAATTTATTTGTGAGTTACTCAACATACATTTTTTCCAGTTGCAAGCATCACTGACGAATTTGAACAAATATGGACTATTCACCTGCAAAAAAACCTTCAATTTTTTTAAAAAATTTTCGGTTCGTCTTTTTGAATTTTTATTTCAAAGTTTTTCAAATTTGAAGTTCGACCCTTGATAAATCTGCCCCTAAATGACAGTGTGTTGGGAGTTTCTTTAACTGAGAAGGATCTTGGGTTTTTTGTATATAACAAGTTGTTGTTCATTTGTGGCTACTAAAACAAATAAAGTTCTGTCTTGCATAAAAAAGGGCATAAACTCAAGGGGTGAAAACATAATTATGCCTCTTTATAGGTCCCTGATGAGGCCTTATCTGAAGTATGCAGTGCAGTTTTGGACTCCAGTCCTCAAGAGGGATATAAATGAGCTGGAGAGAGTGCAGAGACGTGCAACTAAACTGGTTAGAGGGACGGAAGACTTAAATTATGAGGGGAGACTGTCAAGGTTGGGGTTGTTATGCGCTTGCGAGGGGACATGATTACACTGTACATTAAAGGACATTATAGACAAATAGCAGGGGACCTTTTTACCCATAAAGTGGATCACCGTACCAGAGGCCACCCCTTTAGACTAGAAGAAAAGAACTTTCATTTGAAGCAACGTAGGTGGTTCTTTACAGTCAGGACAGTGAGGTTGTGGAATGTACTGCCGGGTGATGTTGTGATGGCTGATTCTGTTAATGGCTTGGATGATTTCTTGTATAGACATACTATCCAAGGCTATTGGGATACTAAAATCTAAAGTTAGTTTTTAAGTATATATAGTTTATGTGAGTTTATGGAGGGGTCAGTGTGTGTGTGTATGGATGTGGGGGTTTCATTTGGAGGGGTTGAACTTGATGTATCTTTTTGCAGCCCAATTATGGAACTATGGAACTATATGTCACCCACCTCCTGCTCCTCACCAATACAGCACTGATTAATGCAGCCAGCTTTGTATTCATGGGGTCTCTGTACTCTGAAGTAAAGCAGAATGCCGTGTGCATATGTTTAGGTAATATCATAATAACTATTATTACCTAAAATTATGGGTGACTAGAAACTTCATCTCAATCACAAACTTTTATTATAGAATAATTACTTTTCATGGCTTGTGTCATGTACTATAGTTTCTGTTTAAAAAAAAAACAAAACATGTGAGGTTAGAGTTTCTGAAAGCTAATGAAATGATTGCTTTTTATGGATTGCTCATAGCCATTTCATTGGATAAAATTAGCTTATATTGATTAAAAGCTTGACAGATGGGCCATCTTTCTACTACAGAAAGGAGAGATTACTGTAGCTGTGAAGGGCTGTCTCCATTAAATGATTCTCTTTGTTCTATTTGTTGCAAGGAGTCCCAAAATATAATATACTTACTATAATGCTAGAGAGCACTGAACAGTGACTAATTCAGTCTATAAGTAATAACTGTTGATGACGGCAAATGTTTTTTGACTGGAAATAAAAAAATAAAAAACAAACACACACACAATTATATATAATTTCCCTTTAACTTTAATCATATACATCTGATTGAAGACAAATAAGGAATATGGATACTGGAAAACATCAGCCAAGTTCTTAATAATAATGCATTTCCCTGATTTTACCTAATGCTATTACACTATTTTTTCTGGTCACCAGAAAAATAGGGGGTTCTACTGTATATCATTAAATACATTACACAGAAAGAAATATTTTTAAAACTTACAAAACTTAAGAAATGAAATGTGCCCAAAGTGTTACGTTTCAAGCTTGTCGCATGCAAATTAGACAGGTGTACGTCTATGGACTAAGAAAGCTTCTTAAAATCATTGTGTTACATACTAAGAAAGCTGGGGATTAAAGAATTACAAAGAAGTCATTTCACTTAATGAAATCAGTCACCAGTCTGCTTACATGATTCAGAGACACAATTTCCATTAACAAGCCTTACAAGCAGATCAATTTCATCATCATTAGGTCATTCGAATTCTTTTTACTTTGGAATAATTGTGGCTTGCTCACTTGTCATTACAAATAACTGCTACACATTGAAAACACAAATACAGGAGAGAGGAACTTAATAATATCAATAAAAAACATTTACGTGTACACAGTGGGCATGGACAGATATATCTGGGGAAACTTATATGTTGGCATCTCGACTTTTAAACTTTTAAAAAGTTGACTAAGGCATAATTAACCACCCCAACAGTTTCAACTCATACAACACCCACATGCTCGCCTTCATCCTCCCCAAAAGCATTGGTGTCACATTAACTGATAATAGTATCCCAGTTTGGGGAGCACCCACAGAAGTATATTACAGTACCTTTACAAACTGACAGTAGTACATATGCGCCTGCCCAGTGCTGCCTAAGGAATCCATAGAAAGTAAGGTAATTATGGAAACTAATGAAAACTTTCTTTGGTCATGAAGTATCTGATTTTAGGTCCCTGGGGGCCAGAAGGACTAGATGGGCTTCCAGAATTAATGCCCTGCTTCACAATAATGCCAGGAAGCTAAAACCAGATATTGCCCTACTATTGTACATTGATAAAATCAGATAGCAATTGTGTAAAATACAAGGGAAACACAAATACATTGTGACATTAAACAGGGTGGCATGTCGTTGAACTATATATTGTAATGAAAAATTGGTGGCAGTGATCAAAAAGCACTTTTATAGCATGAATGGTGGTGTACTTCAGAGAAAGAAATCTAACAATTAGATTTACAGACTTGAGACACATTATTGTGTCTGTAAAAGTTTACAAGGGCCTAACTAGAACAATATATATATATATATATATATATATATATATATATATATATATATATATATATATATATATATATATATATATATATATATATATAAAATGAACCACTAGAATATATATAGTATCATGGCAGGCTGTGCAGGCCTATACTGGATGGAATATATGTATGGAGATGTACATGGTGCCATAACATATTGTGCATTTAGTGGAGTGCTGTTCCTAGACCGCACTGGACCCCCTTTTCCTGCAACAGAACTTCAGAGGGTTCTGGCACAATTCAACCTTACACCAAACCCTTGGCCGGCAGCCCTCTTGCTCATCTATTCTCTCGCTAGCATCCCCTCTTCCTAGCATGTCCCTAGCTACTCGTTGGTCACAGTGCTGGCAGTGAGTGGTGATTTCTTTAAAGTTATAGAGGAAGCAGACACCGTGATCCAGACCCCACCGACTTAGGTTCCTCTATAGTTACGTCACTGGTTGTATTAATGTGTGTAATAGAGTAACTTTGAAAGTACTATACTCTAAAGTTCATGACTGTTGTATCAGACTAACCCCTGTAGCATCCCACACTACTTCCTAGTGGCTGTTGTCTTAGAACTGCAGTTTCATGAAGTTAATTGAGTGACACCCCTCACTATTAATTTCAATGTTTTTTGTTCCCTGCCATTGTAGTTTTTTGTTCCCTGCACCCATTCAGTTTTCAATGACTTTAGAGTACTTTAAGTTTCAGAATGTAACAAAAAAATTATATATATATAAATTAAATTATTATAAATTATATTAAAGTATTTTAAAATTATCAACATAAACAGAGAGCTAATGTTAATGGATAGGAATGGAAAAACAAGATTCATCCAAAACATAGTTAGAACAATTTGAGCACATTAAAGGAAATTGTGCAAGCACTAAAGTGCATGAGACAGAGACTTGTTTTTAAGACAGAATATCCTATAAAAATACATATATATAGACACGGCTAGAATTCCTATCGAGGAAAATAAAAGTAAATCAATAGCATAATTTTCTAGCTTCAGTACATCTAATGTGATTGCTGCTGATATCAAAAATAGAATAGAATACTGAAGTCCATTTTAAAGAAAACTTTTCTTTTTGGCTGTTTAGCTCATTTTTCTTGATCTTCTTTTAAAGCACCAGTAGCAGCATTCATTAAATGCTTTCAAACATTGTCTGCACTGGTAAGAGGTGTGTTTTTGATTCAGAAGCACTGTTATAGCTATAACCATGAGCATGTGTTTTAGATATGGAGGCAGCAGTTCAGGTTTCAAGTTGATATTGGGCTATAAGCCATATATTTACAAATCAGATACCCGATAAGCTGTATAGAATATACTGGTTATAGAATTTACAAATGGAGATAAACAAGTGCCAAATGCCATTCATGGGTCTCTACAAAATTACACACTGGAATACCTTTCTTATATAAATAGGTTATGAAGTTGACAAATATTTTGGTTTTAGGTGCTGGTTTAACAGGTACAAACTTTAAAAATATATATATGTTTACTTGAAGGTGTACTGATGTTATGAAATATACAATACAATTAAGCACCTAACTAAGAGGGGAAATTAATATAGGGGCCTATTGAACCTTGCTCATGCTTTTTGGCAACATCCAGGAAACCCCCCATGAGTTTCCAAATTAACGCAGGTTTTCAGACTGAAAAGGAACATCAATTTCCACAAATTTCTGCAAACACGCTTTAATAACAAAGAAAAAGCTTTTCATTGCCAATGCTTTTCTTTGTTCCAAATTATGGAAATTGCCAAGCTTTTACTTACAAAACGCATGTTGAGTTTCTTAAAATACAAGCAATCTTAAATAGGCCCCTTAGTGTAGTAGAGATATAGGATCTTTTACTGGCTTTTATTGGCTCACCTTGTGGTTGTAGCTTGCTAAGCTGCCATGGTCTCTAAGGATGGACACAAATTTCCTGTTCACCTCCTGTAGCCTTATACTGTGGTATAGACCACCAACAGGATTCTAGAAGGAGCTAAAGCTAAGCAACTACTGAGTCATTATCAAATATGGGGTATATTTTTCAAAAAGTGAAGTTAGATTTCAATTAGATTTCAATAGAGTTTTCACATGATAAACAGTAAGATATGTTTTTCTGAATTGAATTGTATCTCAAATTGAATCCCGTCCATGACTTTTCAAGTGAAAAACCTTTTTCTCACTGAATAGAATCTGGCCCATCATTGGGGTAGTCATAACAGGAATATACAGTATATATATATATATATATATATATATATATATATATATATATATATATATATATATATATATTATATATATATATATATATATATATATATATACAGGGTAGTCATAACAAGAACAATTCTCAATACTTCTTCATATTCTTACAGAGACGCACTGTATCATAAATCTTTGCCAGCATATCTATTCTCCTGGGCAGTGTAATTGGCACACATCAGAAAAAGACATGCAGGCATAGTGGGCTTTTAATCAGAAATAAAATTACAGAACCATGTGCCAGATTTTACCTCCATCCCACTTGTTACTCCCCATGCTGGCTTAGTAAGTCTTTGGGTCTCTCAAGTGCTTAACCCTTCTAGTGCCATAAAACATAAAACTTGTGGCAATGGGTAAACATGAACTAGTGTGCCAATGCTTCAGATTTTATGTGTGTGGCTTCTGCTCATGATTTGGTGTAGCATGGCAAGAACAAAGTCCTCCAGCACTTAGCATTAATGACCTAAGTGAAGGACATTTAAACAATTGGCCATAAACATATATATAGAAAAAATGTATCAAACATCAAAAGCTGTATATGTCCTAAACATAAAGCAGGGGTGTAATGAGGGATGCCCTCAATACTAGGGATGCACCGAATCCACTATTTTGGATTCAGCCGAACACCCGAACTGTGCAATTTCTTTAATTAAATATTAACAAAGAACATGACAATAACATCTTTCCACTCCCCACCATATATAATTTGGGGATTAAAGAACAAGAAAAGTCAGATCCATATGGGGATGCCAATATGTGCCAATTTGCTAAGACTTTGTCAACAAATTTGATAAAATTCCTACTTGGTCTTCCCTCTTCCATAAATCACATATACCTACAAAACAGCAGCCATCCTACATATCATTTTCACACGATAATCATATTTTTTCTATATTAATTGATTATAATTCTGATATAAAAGAAAAAAAAATGCCCATAAACACAACAAATACAAAGGGTCTTGAAAATTTTAGTGGCAATAACTAAATTAACATATTGATAAGCTGTAGAACTAGTGTTGAACATTTAACTTTTTTTTTTTTAATTACAGGTAAACCATACCTTTAAAGAGTCACTGACACCTGACTTTAACCCAGGGCATACCAAACCGATTTTGCCAGTATACTTCATCAATGCATTTTCTTACAGTGGAATATCCCTGCAAAGGAAAGTCACATTTTCAGTTCTAAACGGTACCACACTAGGATTTGTTTTTTTCCAATTTAGGCACTTTCCCTTATATGAAAATCAGGTTTACTCTGCTGATAGTACCCTACAGCCTATAACATATCCACACAATGAAACATTTTCTAGCCTCAAAATCAGAAGGCAAAGTCAGAAGTACCTCATCTCTCTCTTGTTAAACAAAATAGAAGAACTTTGATGGTCCCTGTTTAAACCTAAATAGGAACCATTGAGCTACAGTACGTGGCAGCTTATCTATATAAACTGTACTTTTTCTAAAGGAAGTAACTGGTTGTGAATGATATTGTTGGAAATTTAACTGGTTGTGAATTAATTTTTATAATGGTATACTTTTTTAAGTCATGTGGACTTATCAGGGCACAAATATTAACACTGAGGGTATTTATAAAAGTCATGGAACTATTAGTTGACTTTTACTATTAATGTCATCATCATCACCACCATTTAACACAGTAGTGTTAAAACATCTTCTTTCAGCAATGGGGCAAATGTTATTCCATGTCATGATTATTATTATTATTATTGTATTTTTTTTGAAGACATGTAAACAAACCAAGCAATGAATTCACATATTATTTCAATGGGCCATTTATACCCATAAATGGGAAATGGGTTGACTTTTAATATTTGTGTTCTCACTGGAAATAGTATACAGTGCTTTAATTAGATGAAAAAAACACCAATACGGGAACAAACACTGACAGGTACTATTATATGGGACTATTGTAGTATTTGAAATGCATGATAATGTAATTTGAAAGGGTAAAGCAGGCATACACATGAGAGCACATTGTAATAAATTCTGCTCTGATGTAATTTTCTGCCTATTGAATCCTAAAACAATAGGAAGGTTTGTTAGCCTTCCCTGTGAGAATGTATAACCCAATCTATTGTGCTGATAGGTGCAGCAGTTTAGAATATGCAACACTGACCCCATGTTATAGGTAGGTGGTTCTTTAAAATGATGCATAATAACTTACAATTTTATTCAACCCTATAGAATGCAGTAGGGAACTACCTTATTATTTCATTTAGTATTACAAGAGAATGCATCTTTTACAGCTTTTAAAGTGATACTGACACGTTCCTTAGTAACGGCGACCCTCCGACACCATTAAATCATCTTCCTGAGTTGTTTCAGTCACACTGAGCTGAGGGCGGCGCAATCCCTCTATAGGCTGGAGTCCTGTTTTAATTTGTAAATAGCCTATGGGGGGGGTTGCACCACCCCCAGCCCAGAGTGACTGAAACAACTTAGGAAGATGCTTTAATGCTGTCGGGGGGTCACCGTTACTAAGGTTCTCCAGGCTGGGGGTGGCTTTGGGGAGCTTTTAGCTGCTTATATTTCGTGTGCAGCTTCTTTTCGCTCATACAACACGTTCTTATTTTTCTAGGAACATGTCAGTATCACTTTAAGGTGTGTTGGACTGAGGAGAGAAATCCTGTTTAGATCATAACTTTTGTGCAGTCATTTGTATGAAATCTTCATTGAAGTGGATGAGGCTAGAACAAACCTGCACCCATACAGAGTATCTGAATGTTCAAAACACAGGGGTACTCATCTCTACCGTTGGACAAAGCCATCTAATCCTTTTATCTGATGACATATTGGCTGACCACTTCTCTATGCAGCGGTTTGGTACTGTCCATAAACAAATGTTGAGAACTGGCTACCCCTTGTTTTTTGAGGGCATTACTCCATGTAGCACATTAATCAAACATTTAATACATATTTACACTTTTAATTCAGCTACTTTTCTTTGCTAAAAAATAAATAAACTTAACTTCCACTGTACAATTTTGAGTGCTCTATTAGAATAAATGATAATCTGGAAATCTAGACACAAATGTATATTTTCCACTGTTCATGTCACCTCCACCTACTTCTGCTACTGTCTCCTACTGTATTGTTCCCATAGTTATTCTTACCCTGTAGAGCCTAAGGTAGTCTCCATGTCTAGGTCCTCATTGTAGCAACAATATATCAGGTGGATGGTTGTTGACAAATTAGCACTTCTTAATGTACTGACCCTGTAAAATTACAGCAAATGGGACACATGATGAACTGACCAAAGAACTGGTGGATGTGTGACAATAAAGAACCAGTGTCATCTACCAAATAGCCTACTTTTTTATCTCCATCATTATGCATGTCCTACATTTAGAAGAGAAAAAATTAAAATATAGAATAATATCAAAACAGATTAATCCAAAATGGCCACTAAAACTTTGCATACTTAAAACTAAAGTGTTTGAAATACTATGTAATGGGCTGGTGTTTGTACAACACCCAGAACTATACATAATTCCATACATCTCTCTTGACATTATGCAGTTCAACCCAAATTAATATGCTTTATTTAAATGGAAAAAGAGGCCAGACTTTAAAGAAACAATATGATATAATGTTGGGGAAAATTGTGATTCCCAAGAAAACTAATGAGAAAAACATATTAATGTATCTGTGTATTGATTATACATAGCTGTTGAACTGAGACCATGGAATAACTTGCAGATATGGCAATTCATCAATGCCCTTCAAGAATCTACACCCTGTTCAGATTACTAAAATATTTTCTAAATTCACATGCAATGCTCCTATATCTTGTCTGTGTTTATAGCACACCTAATTTCTAATCAGTGGGTTTGAAATTCTGTTTTTATTGCTAATTTTAGACATGCCTATTCTTTACTATCACTCTGTAGCTTGTAATGCATAATGTAAGATTCTGCTGTCTATCACACAGTATCCATGGAAGTTATGTTTATTGCACTAAATAGACATATATGAATGCAAGCACACTATCACTTGTAGAAATGTGTTCTTCCACATGCCATTTGCCATCAGTCTTATACAATACAAGATGGAAAGCGCATACTGTATTTGAGAAATAATGATATGGAATTGTTGGGAAGTTTTCCTCTGAATACCACGTAACAGGGGAACAAGTAGCTGTATGCAGACATAAGCTCGCTGGCAGAAAACTAATCACTTGAGTTTTCCCTCTTGTGATTTGTGTGATACTGAAACCACCCAGTATGAAATTCACTCTCATTAATCCACTTTAGCCTCTATATAGTAGAGTATAGATAAAAGGGAAGAGAGAATACCTTGTAGAATTGGCTCGTGTTCTTTTCCTGGCAAATTCATTAAATCTGTGATTGCCATTTCTATTCTTTTAAAGGTTTTACATCTATTTACAATTTAACAGCTCATACATATGGAAGACGTGGCTCACATTCAGAAGAACTAGACTTTTTAGAACTAATTGATTCTGGTAATTAATTTGTCCTACCTGCTGGAGCAGATAGAATTCATGTCAGCAGCATAAGGATTAGCACTAGACTCTAACATCTCCTCTAATTATCTAATAGCATGGCTTCTAGAATTCCAGCTCTATTAAAACACTTTTATCTATTAACAGTAGTGATTGGAATTGTAATGATGACTTGATTTCAAGAAGCTTAAAATCAAGAGATGGATGCAAAGCACTCTTTTTTTTTAATATCCAGGAGTTTAACATCAATAATTAGAGCAATTTGCAAGATGCAAGCTCATTTTAAGTTGGCTGTGATGTTGGATATGACGCTAATTTGAGAAAATTGACTTTGGGGAAATGTTTTAGATTAAAAATAGCAAACACAAAAGCCCAGGGATAATGAAATGGGTTTGAATTAACCCAAAGTGCCAAAAAAATATCTGTGTGTGTGGTACAAATGAGTTTGCCTGTGTGTGTATATGGAATGCCCACACACATAGACACCAATATACAAGTATAAATAAAATATGTAATAACTGATTGCTTGTGTTGTACCTTTGTGGTGAAATATGTGGGAAATGTGTATTATATTATTTGAACCAGTAAAGAATTGTTTTCTTTTCTGCCCATTATATCTCATTTGGGTATACACTGTGGGGCACATTTACCTAGGGTAGAATATCGATGGTTAATTAACCCTCGATATTCGACTGCCGAATTGAAATTTAGCGCAATTCGTTCGATCGAACGATCGAAGAAATAATCGTTCGATCGAACGATTAAATTCTTGGAATCGAACGATTGGAAGGATTTTAATCCATCGATCTAACGAAATTCCTTCAATCAAAAAAACCTTGGAAAGTCTATGGGGACCTTCCCCATAGGCTAACATTGGCCTTGGTATGTTTTAGGTGGCGAACTAGGGGGTCGAGGAATTTTTTAAAGAGACAGTACTTCGACTATCGAATAGTCGAATAGTCAAACGATTTTTAGTTTGAATCGTTCGATTCGAAGTCGAAGGTTGTAGTCGAAGGTTGAAGTAGCCCATTCGATGGTCGAAGTAGCCATATTAGACCATTCGAAATTCAAACTTTTTTTCCTCTATTCCTTCACTCGAACTAAGTAAATGGACCCCTGTATGTGTATTATACATATGTATATATATATATATATATATATATATATATATATATATATATACACACACACACACACACACACACACACACACACACACACACACACACACACACACACACATTGGGCATATACATGTAATTTACATGAACACAAAAAGAAGCTATGAGGATTAAAATGTAAAAGACGATTGCTTCTAATAAATAATGCCTGGTGTGCTTTCCATCCCTTCTGATTTTGAAATGCAAATGAATAATTACAATAGAGCATGAAATGATGAACTCGTGCGCGTAAAAAGCGCCTCCCGGCAGAGCATCATATAGTAATGAGCACAATTAATGTACAGTTTCAGCACCTCGGACAGCAGCGCTCTCTGCAATCCAAGCTCTCAATTAGTTTCAATGGAAGGGAAATCGCTTCCTCCCGCCCTGCTCTTCCCATTGGTTGTCAGCTGAGACACCTCAGGTCTCCGAGAAAACAAATGTGATCCATCTAGAGCCACCTACATCCTACCTACTATGCCTGAAGACAAATGCGTTTTGGAGAGAAGAGGAGATTAGAAGATTGACTTGACTACAACTCAGCTTGAATACTGATATTTGTTCTACTCTGGACAATGAATTTAAATTTTACTTCCCCTGGGCACCATGTGTCTACCCAAAGACCAACTTCATTTTTTATTGAAGACATTTTGCTCCACAAACCAAAACCTTTAAGAGAATCTTCTACCCATTTCAGCAGTTCTTTTACTTCCAGAGTTCCTATTTTAGACTACGGGTACCCACTGATGCCTACACCTACAATTCTAGCCCCACATCCCCATCATCTACTACACAAGCCTGAACATCACCATCCTTTTTTTCTTACCACATCAGGTAAGTACAATCTCGTCATTCTTAATATAAGTAATGCAGCAATGCCTTTTCTGTATAACTGTCTCATCTTATTGAGAGAGGAGAAGTCATCTCCGAGACCGATATGAATGGAAATAAAACCAAGACAAACACAGTGGTTGCTACTGGTGCGTTTCAGACATATTTTTTCTACAAGAAAATGAAGAAAAATGAAGTGTAATAACGTGTATGTGAGGAATTCTTTATACCCGACCGATGGATATTGTTCCAAAAGTTATATTTAGGCAATATGTTCATTATTATTGAAGGTCAGAAAATATATCAGTGAGTGAAGCCAATTCAGTGTTTTTACGAAAAGCAGCAAACTGGAAATCTTTATTTCCTGCTGAATTTCACCTGTTTTACTAATATTTTACTACTGAAGAAAACGAAGAACCACAGATTGCTGAAATAGGTCTGCTTTTATTTAGGAACAGAGCAACATATATACAATTCAGTGACTCCTGTAAAGATAAAATACTACAAAGTGTCATTCTAGAAAATTGATATCGATTTAGTACCTTTATTCAATCACTTGAAAAATATTCCCTGGATTATTGACATTTTATATTATATATATATATATATATATATATATATATATATATATATATATATATATATATATATATATATATATATATATATATATATATATATATAAACCACCAATATACAGTACACTTATATTCTGCAAAATTTTAAAGATTTTAAAAATTAATGAATCTGTTCTGGAAGGGTCTGTGCGATTTATTCTTTGCCAATATATATTAAACTATAAATTGCATACACTGTACATACCTACAGACAAGATACGAAAACAAACCCAACAAAAAAGCAAAAATCAAAGGGTACAAATGAATAACATAACTGATTATATTTGGTAGGATGTATGAGCATTGTACTGTGTGTGTGTGTTGTGCCTCAAATCCAGTGCGGGTATTTAAAGAAGTTTTAAACTTAAAATATAAATGGATACTATTGCAAGTGTGGCAGTCTGGAATTAGGCCAAGCACAATTATAATGTATTAGACAAATGTTATATTGTTTTGTTAACTAATTTGAAAAACCTTAATTCCAAAATGGTGTAGGAAAAATACGCATATTAACGCGTGTAGAACAAATGAACAATCATATCTATAATATTTCCCCTTAGGTCTTTACAAGATTGGTTAGATTAGGTTACTGGTAATAAAAATGTCATAGGTTAAATTTAGATAAAACGTTGTCAATCACATGGTTTCTTGTACACAGAACGTTTTTAAATACATGAATTACTCTCCCACAGAGCTAACAATCTAACCCAAGATAAGCAGGATGGTTCGGAGATCCCAAATGCCCTCACCTGACAGTTGCAACTGCTGTACAAGTCTTGTACGATTTTGCCTGAAAGAAAATGTCATTCTCAGTAACTTTGAATTGTACACATTAAAAATCATCAGTGGTTGGGTTGTTCCTCTTCCTCTTTTTTTAAGATGAGATATTATCAGATTTTTCACCATAAACAAAGACTTCTTTCAATTGCTTTTCATCATTTATTTTTTTACCCTTTTCCCAATATTTAAGTTTAACGTTTCATATTCCTGTATCTGGTGTTTCTGTCTGACAGCTCAGTGATCCAGGACATTTCTGAACTGTTCCAATTTGCTACATTTAATTGATACATTTAGTTGATACATATCTCAGCAGCGTCTGTGGAATATTAGCAACTATTGTATCAATTCTGCCTTTAATGAAACTCAGGGATTCTGCTCAACAGAAACAAAGGTAAGAAATGTATCAATTAAATGTATCAATTTAGAGCAGTTTACATGGTCGGCGACCACCCTTCCCAGGGCTGCTTTAGAAGGTGTAAAAAATGAAACGTTATACTGCAATATTAGAAAAACGATCACAAATAGAAAGTTGTCGGAAAAATCCTTTATTTTTGGTGAACCATCTGAAACCAACTGAACTGAAAAAAGTGTTTGAAGGTGAACAACCCCTTAAAGTCGTCAGTGACATTGAGATTATCTGTCCCTTTCTGCACTCCTGGGTCTGACTGTTGAAACTATGTAGAAAGACTGCTTCAGCCTATCATGGTTCTGCACAAGTTTGGTGGCTTCTGCTACATTATTTCAAAAGTCATAACCAGCAGGTCAGGCGACATGTGACGGTTATATTGGAAAAAAAACTTTAAAACTCGCAAGTGTGTGTTGGAAGGTTGCTTTCAATTACATCTTCTTTAATTGGGAAACAAGTCAAGCACTGGGCGCACATAGGAAATGGGGAGATGATGAAAGGATCAAGGAAGAATATATGTTGTTGCTAAACATATTCAGTGATGCTGTAGTCATTTTATTATTGATGATATAGGTTAAAGAAGGAGTTGAATAAAGCTGATGATTATTGATGATGATTTGGAAGGCAATTTATCAGTGACATGACGTCTTTCTCACTTTCCCGTAGGGTTGCCAGTACCAGCATTGTTCCCCCATCACTCGGAGCTGCCGGGCAAACATTGTCGCAGAAGGAAAGCGCGCACTGTGTTCTCCGACTCGCAGCTGTCTGGCCTGGAGAAACGCTTTGAGCTGCAGCGCTATCTTTCTACCCCAGAGAGAGTAGAGCTGGCCACTGCCCTTAGCCTTTCCGAAACTCAGGTAAGTCCTGGGCCCCGGATCCCCATAGTTGTCTGTGAGGGGCCCATAGTCATAGTAAAATAGTAACATAGTACCATAGTAACATTACTGCCCCACCCACCCGGTCCCTCTCTTCTAAGGTCCCCACAAATCACCCCTCAATTAACCGAGCTCCTGTTCTGTCCAAGCTAATGGCATTGAGCATATGAACTATCAGCCAACTCTACCCAACTCCTACTTCTCTGCCTCTGTACCCTCCAAGGAACAGACCAGTGTGTATTTGTACTCATCTAACTTTTGGCTGGAACTGTTCATTTAATGAGACATGTATTTATATTTTAGCATTATCCTCAGCGCATGAGTAGAATACTGAGCCCCAAACAAACCCTCCTCTTACAATAGGATTGTTATGAAATCTTTTAGTTATAGGACTTATGCGACATCTCCCACAAACTTCAGAACTGACAGTCTTTCCATATGGGGCCAGAAAAGCAGGGGATGACGACTATTTTGGGGATCAGTAAGGGGATGTGGACATTCTGCTTTGAATTTCAGGGTCCAACTAATTACAATTTAACGTATAAATGCAAACAACTCCGGTAACACTTGCCCAACATTTCTTTAGGTAAAAACGTGGTTTCAGAACAGGCGGATGAAACACAAAAAGCAGTTAAGGAAAACCCAAGACGACCCCAAAACTGCCATGAGCGACTGCCATTTGGATCATAGCTCCAGTGAAACCGAGTCGGGGGATTTAAATAGCACAGAACGGGCCAAGGGGGGCAGCCAGAACCTCTTCCTCAGAGATGAAGCTGAAGATGATGTTGATATTATAGATGATTTGTGCCCATCGCAGCATTCATCATTATAGTGGCTGTTACCGCTTATTGTGCCCTCATCATCACTGGGAGACCCAGAAGCTGCCGTACAGCAAGTACAGGCCACGGGAAGCCTCTCTAGTACAGCTGATCTACAGAGATCCTGCACTTTCCATTGGCTGACACTGAGCCCTTGCACAGGACTAGGAGGATACAACAAATAATAAAAACTCGGGTTTTGTCGGGTTATCAGGAAGACCTCCTCCCACCCAGTAATAGTATCTCCTCCTCAGTATGCAATGCTTGGGCACATCCATCTAACACCTGTACTTTGTTCCCTCACTCACAGGATTTATCTCCAATGTTTGAGTTAGAAGAAAAATGGAGACATATTAGTGTACTTAAGGTAGCCGGGCACAAAATGGTCTCGGCGAAGATTACCGTATGTACTGGTGTAAAGATACAAGTCAGAATTGAGGTTTTCATATATGCAGCTACTTTCTCTCTGGGTACATTCCTTTATATGCAGTTATTTCATTACTAAATTGGACAATACCGGCTTTAGATACCATGCTGATATGACAAAGGCTGTTTATACCCAGATTTCATGATTCAAATGCCTGTTCACTGCCATATGCCTTATATTCCATTCAACAAAATACTTTATTCCAGTCCACGACATATTATATCCAACTTCCCTAGAACGTGTGTGTTTTCTGCTCCATATAACAAATAGATTTGGGAACACTTGCGTTTTAATATGAAATATATCTGGGCCATTCTGTACCCATGAAATCCCTATCATTTCTGACACTGGCCAATAGAAATCAATGACTTTTTCTGAGGATAAATTAAAAAAAAAAACGAATAGCAAAATTAAACAAGTTATTCGTTAACTAAGAAACCATTGAGCGAAGACACACTCAAAGGGGCGTACAATCGCACTCAATCGCATACACAATTACACACTGATGCAAACACTTTTAAGTAACACACAGACACACACACTAGCCAAAAGCAAAACGCACATCTTGTCATAACATTTATACATTGTACAGACTTTGTCAACGTTTCGCCCAGGGTCCTGCTCTGCATAACGAATGGCTTTGTCAAAGCAGAACTTCTAAAGCTCAAGCTGGAATATTATATTATATGTTATGGAGTATGGATCTATGTAAGCCCTGGTGATGCTGAGTGATGTACAGACACATATATTGTATAGAGATAACCCTTGCTCCTTGTGTACTAAAATGCCCTGTAAATAGTGAGACATATTTATGTGTTCTGCTCTTTTTGAAAAACATGACCGCTCTACCTAACCCTGGCTTTCTTTGTTTTTTCTCTTTATTTATTGTGTTTTACGTGGTATCTTCATATACTTATCTAAGGAGTAAGATCTAACATTAACTTTAAATCTAAAAAAAAAAGATTTTATACCTCCCAGGGTAGTTACTACTATAGCCCTACCTAGATAATGAACCCTCTCCAGCTCTGGTTAATTGTACATTCAGGGACCATCCAATACTTATAGAGCTCTTACTTCATTCCAATGTAATAAATAAATAAATAAATAAATAAATAAATAAATAAATAAATAAATAAATGATAATGGCTACCAGAGATACAGAGTCCCATGTGCCATGGAACTGGATTTATTGGAACATGAAGGGATGAACCGATTCTGCCAACTTTGATCTTTTTAACTCAATTAATCGCTGCTTTGGCTACCAGGTTAAGCAAGTGGCTAGTGAGAGATTGCTTTTGCTGAGCCCTTGTCCATCTGCCTTTTGAACAAATCATGTAGGACTGACATTTGGTACGAGTCCCCCCCCAATGGTGTTTATTTGTCACTTTCCCATGACTTATTCCTGTAAGATTTACTGCTTACTGCAATAATAGGATTATGGGGATTCCAAAGATCATCTGATTTGAACCTTTTCTCTCTCCTTTCAAAAAAGTCAAGCCTACATTCTGTTGTACAGTGAGCCTTTTATTCAACGAATTAACTCCACGTTGTGTCCCAACAAATTCAATTAACAGTATCTGCGGCCACAAAAATACCGGCCGGACTCAATGTTCTCTTTTATCCCAATAATAAATCAATTTTGGCGGATTGGTGTTGTTTTATTGCAGCATTCTTGGGGTTACTTTATCCATGCATCGTTTATATATATATATATATATATATATATATATATATATATATATATATATATATATTGTAATGTTCCCCCTCCAAATAACATGAAAATAAAAAAGCGAGCCTGCACTGTTATATTATTGGAAAAACGGAAAATATTATTTGTTTAGTTACTTCAATTTTGTTTACTTGTGTTTATGCAAATAACATGTAACATACCATTAAAATAAGTTATTCCACAGTGAAAAAGGAGCCAGAGCATAGTGATCGTTTTAGTAAAGGTTCATATCTACTTATTTTCCCTTTTTTAAAAAACAAGGAAATAATAACAAGGATGTGCAAAAGTATTTAATACCCATTTCTCTGAAAATCGTCTGGTCTATCCCAATACTTGGTGTTGATTTCACTTTACTTTAGCTTTGCCAATAGGGTAAAAATATCACTTGTAGAGGGAATGAAGTCGCTATACAATAGGAACAGAACTATTCCGTTAATTCTCCGAGCTAACTCCTCATTGTTTCTTATTCTTCTTCCTACTAAAAGCTTTGTATTTGTCACTTGAAATGTTTTGAGATGTGTGTGTATATATATATATATATATATATATATATATATATATATATATATATATATATATATATATATATATATATATATAATATGTTTGTATAATATTAGATTATGATGTCTAATTAATGTCCCCTCATTCGTCCTTTGTAGTAAATCGTAGCAGCATAGTTTTTTAAAAAATATTTACACATAACGGTGTAATTTAAGAGATATATAGATAGACAGAATCTATAGAAATATATAGAAAGATATATTTATAGCATATAACGAATAGGTGATTCAATGCCCCATGAACACCGTTACATAGAGTGGGAGCGATACATTTTTCTATGACATACAAATATTTTACTCAGAAATTATCTTCTAACCCACGTGTAAAAAAAGAAAAACCCAAATTTAAATCTTGTTACCTTGAGAGATCTACCTGACATTGGTTTGCAGCTTCGGAAAACAAGTCCTAACTAGGTATTATTTTGGCAATGTTAAAGTATTTTGCAGCTGTACAGACAACACCCTGCATTTGGTCACATTTGACAAGGGAATTTTCTATATTACAACTGTATATTCCTAACTGGAATTCCTCGCACCCCAAACCTCTTTCAGTGTCATAAGTTTTAAAGCTTAATACAATAGTTATTAGTTATTAGTCTTGCTTTTTTTAACTTTTCAATATTCTAGGTTTTATTATTTATTACTCTGGGCTTGCAGGTGAATCGTTAATGGAATGTGATATTAGCCTATTAACTCATAATCTGACAAGTCACGAGTCTGGACCAGTTATATTACAAACAATAAAAAGGCCTTGGCAAATTGAAGAATCTCCATAAGAAATATAACAACTATTCTGCCTGCCAGTGCCGGATAATGCCTGCCGGGCGCCACAAGCAACCTGGATGAATCTCCCCCGCGGCAGAGTGTATTCTGCAGCTGAGCTAAATTCAGTTCTAGGACTTGATGGCTGTCACTGAATTCTTAGTGATATAATGCATAAGTAAGCTGAGGCCAATCTACAGCATATAAAGCTGCTTGCTAAAGACTTGCAAGATGAAAGGGGGTGTTTTTAGAAATCGATCAAACACATTTTCTGATTGCCAAATTAAATCACTTTTTCTATGGAAGCCTTCATACAAGCAGCGCAGAATCCTCTGTCCTATTCATTGGGACGATATGCTCATTACTGCATTACTGTCAATTAGGTGCAGGAGGGCCCCATACCTAGTCTCTTCCTCCAACATTTGGGATCTGAAATGGCCTTTCAGCAGTTTTAAAAATGTTTTGCCTGTTTATTCCAATAGTCCCATTATAATCATGCTTACTGTAAAGATTGTTATTGTATACAGTAACTGCACTTGAACCATATGTTGTGAAACAGTCATAAACACAGAGCTCAGCATATTACATAGTAACATTGTAACATAGTAAGCGGAGGGTAGGAAACTCGTAAGATGGGTCATATGGGGTCAGTATGTACTATTTTTAATATACTAATTTAATAAAAACTTGACTTTTTATAATTGGTAGTTCACGGATATTTTTATTATATTATAATTAAGGTTGAAAAGTTTAACCTTTTAACACTATTTTAACCTGCCTAACTGCTAGTTGATCCAGAGAAAGGCAAAAAAAAACCCATCTGAAACCTCTCCAATTTGCCTCAAAGGGGGAAATATTCCTTCCTGACACCAAATGGCAATCAAACTAGTCCCTGGATCAACTTGTACTATGAGCTATCTTCCATAACCCTGTATTCCCTCACTTGCTAAAAAGTCATCCAACCCTTTCTTATGTATCAGCCTGTACCACTGTTTCAGGGAGAGAATTCCACATCTTCACAGCTCTCACTGTAAAAAACCCTTCCGAATATTTAGACGGAACCTCTTTTCTTCTGATCGGAATGGATGACCTTGTGTCAGCTGGAAAGACCTACTGGTAAATAAAGCATTAGAGAGATTATTATATGATCCCCTTATATATTTATACATAGTCATCATATCACCCCTTAAGCGCATTTTCTCCAGTGTGAACATCCCCAATTTGGCCAGTCTTTCCTCATAGCTAAGATTTTCCATACCTTTTACCAGCTATATTGTCTCACTTGGTTTTTGGAAGGCTAACCCATACAAGGTAGGTTTCTTCTTCATGTCATTTCTTCTTCATGTCATTTACTGGTAGGTACACTAGGTCCCTTGCCATTATATAGGCACAGTTGGGATCCCCGGCATACATAAAGCCTTATTGGGGTTTTTGTGCTTGTTCTCCTACTGTTCGATGTCTATCCTGAGACACTGTTATATTCATGATTATCATTTACCTAATTTCCTCTTTATAACAATTTATTTACCTAAGGTGGTGGCAGATAGAGAAATGGTGCCCATGTAACTGTGTTTTAATGTTTATTGTCTCAATTTTAAGGATCTAAGGATGGTAAATAAAGCATGTAGTTTTACAATGATATCCTGTGCTGTGGTTCCCATTATATGGCGACAGGAGCTAGTTCATTCTTTATAAATGTTGTCCTCCCAGGGACCCACACCTTTTGGTTTACTGGTATAAGTTTATATACTGCTGATAAAGGCGAGGGTGAGTTTGCTCTGAGTTGTGAATCATGCTATGTCTGTCCCTCACTTTACCAGCAATCTTATGATTCTCCTGATTTCTGTCTTCTCCTTAAGCTGGCCATAGATGCAAAGATCCGATCGTACGAATCATCGTACGATCGGACTTTCCCATCTCCCGACCCGCCACTAACCATTCAGATCAAAGTCTTACCAGTCAGATTAGTTGAAGAACTGATCAGCAATGTTCTGCCCCTGACAGCAATCGTACGATATCTATGTCCAACCAAAGCTAGAGACAGTCTCCCACTGAAAATCGTACGATCGGCAATACACGCAGAGATATTATCAGCAGCCGACAGAAATTTTCTAACCTGTCCGATCGACCAAACGACCAATCTCCGCCGGATGAAAAATGTCGGGACTCTCCACACACGGATCAGATCTTTGCGTCTATGGCCAGCTTTACTTTCAGTTTGTGTCTCTAGTCTTCATTCCACTTTTGTCACTTTTTCCTGCCATCTTTCATACCAGATATTCTCCCTTTTTTTCCTTTTTCCTTCTATTTCTGTGTATTGCCTCTTCTTGTTTTGCTCCCTCTTTCTTGACCTGCTCTTTTTTCCTGTGTCAGACCTTTTTGCTCTCTGCCTTCCAATTTATTTTATGTATTTTCGTGTTCTTTTCCATGTGCCCTTTGCTTTCCTTTTGTCCCCAGTCCAGTTTTATTGACTTTCTTCCCTTTTTTTCCCTCACCCCTTTTAATGCTCTTTCCTTATAGCACTTTTGCTCTTTCCCAATGACCATTTTCATTTTCTTTTCTTTTTTACCTTCTGTCCCCTAAACTCCTTTGATTTCCCTCCCCCCCCTACTGAGCCAATGTAGCAGAAGGACACTGATTAATCATAGGCAGGTGAAGGAACACAAAACCCATTGTGGAAAACTAATACTTGGATGGAGGAAGCTGGATTCTGCTATATCACATCAATAGTCAGAACTAGCAGTAAATGTCAAAAAGTCGAGGATCGAAAAGTTTTTAAAAATTACAATTCTTCAATTTTATATTTGCATCTACAAAAACAACAAAGTTAATTAGGTTTCACAAATATGGTTTATAGCTATCCCAATCACAGATGTTAACCGTATTAATTAAATGGTAAGTTCTAGCATTCGCCCATTGATACACCCATTTTGATAAATTTGCCCCTAATTCCAACTAACACCATTTGCCAGACAGTGCCAGGCCAAGCCAATCCGGTGCCCTAGGGAAACCTGGTCAGCTTGCACTCCAGTAGGTCCATGGAGAAAAATGGTATACCCCCTTTTTCAACAATGGTTTAGTGAATAAGACTTGTGTTGAACATTTTTTTGCCAATCGTTTTTATTATTATTATTATTATTATTATTATTATTATTATGTATGAATTGTTTTATTTATTGTACTAACTAAGGAGGTCAGAGTGTGCACCATAGTGCTCATACAGAGAGTACTTCTGGATGTGCACATCACGCTGGAATGTTTTTTTAACTTGTAGATGGCACTGACACCAATATGTTTTAAATTGTAGGGGGCACTGACACTTGTAGGGGCCCCTGGCCCCAATATCTTTTTTTAACTTGCAGGGGACACTGACACCAATAGTCTTTCTAAATTTGTAGGGGGCCCTGGCACCAATATTTTTTTAACTTGTTGGGGGCATTGACACCAATGTGTTGTGACTTGTAGGGGAACCTGGCACCAATATTTTACAACTTGTAATGGGCCCTGACTCTAATAGTTTTTTTAAACTTGTAGGGGGCCCTGGCAGTGGTGTAACTAGATGTTATTGGGCCCCACAGCAAATTATTCTTAGGGCCCCCAACATATCCAGACGTTGTCCTGTATTTATCGAAATTGCTCATTAATTAGGGCCTCATGGGGATCCTATACCTCCTGGACCCACTGCAGCCGCATGGTCTGCTTCCTCTGTAGTTACACCCCTGGGCTCTGGCACCAATATTTTTTTAACTTGTAGTGGGGGAACTGGCACCAATGTATTTTTTAACTTGTAGAAGGGCCCTGGTACCAATGTTTTTTTTGAATGTGTAGGGGGCCCTGGCACCAAAGTTTTTTTTTTTTTTAACTTGTAGGGGATCCTGGCACCAATTTTTTTAACTTGTACGGAGTCATGGCCATTTATTCCTCTTGTACTTGTAAGCGAGGGCCCTGGCCACCAATATTTTTTTTAACTTGTACGGGGGGCCCTGATCACCAGTGGAGTGGGCAGGACCCAGAACATTTTGTCGATTTCTGATGGCACCCCTGAGCTCCCCATCTTCTTTTCTGCTGATTCACTGCACACACTCTGTGCTGCTGTCAGTTACTGAGTTTTGAGATTCTCATTAAACTGTTCTAAGTTACATAAGCCATCATCATTTCATGACAGAACAGTTTGATGACAATGAAGTATGTGCAAAGTTATAAATAGATTTACTGTATTTTTTAGGAGTTGGATATGTATATACTATTAATTTATGATGTTGTGCAATAATTAATTTTAGAGATTATGATGTTAACTGAGAATTTGATATTACAATGTATAACTCAAGACTATTATGCATAACTTAAAGGAAGTGGTACAAATACCCTGCATAGGCATTATGGGTTAAAAAAATATAAAGGAAGCAGGGCTAATTGCTTGTGACTTCCAATTGGTTTTAAAAGAAAAAGGGGGAGGGACTACTTAGATTTAAATTCTGCACTCAATGTTTTACTGACAGAGACACCTATGACTAAGTGCCGGAGGGCACGAAACGCGTAAGGTGGGCCATGTGGGGTCAGTATGTACAGAAAACTTTTTAATGTGATTACTAATAAATGACTTGGTTTTACTATAAAGAAGCCTTGAGATATATATCTTTTTGATATAACTTATGTATTGCCTTTGGAACTGGGGCATGTCCCTCTGGCTCAGTTAGAGATCTACGGAAATCAGCCATATGGACTCCCGACTAACAAATAATAAACTACAGACCTTTAGCAGGGAAGATCTGTGTCTCCAAAGATGCCCAAGTAGCTCCCCATCTTCTTTTCTGCTGATTCACTGCATATGCTCTGTGCGGTTGTCAGTTACTGAGCTTAGGAACTGACTCAAAATATACAGTACACATAGAATAGAAATGTCACAATATAAGGCTGATTAGTAATTTATACAGATCATTTATACATGGCAGCAGAGAAACCAGTACATCTTGCATCAGAATTTAATTATCAGATCTGTAACGGCAGCTTCTATTACAGACCAACCTCATTTTCTGCTTGATAATTAGTGATGACCCCTAAGCTTAGCTTCTCAACAGCTGCTCAGAGCCCACTGAGCATGTGAGTGTCACAGACAAGTTCCAAGATGGTGACCCCCTGTGATAAGTTTGAAGTCCTGGATCATTGCTGTTATTGAGAAGCTAAAAAATTAGGCTGGTGCAATAAGTTCATTATTTAAAATATGGCATTTTTAGCCATATTATTTTTTAGGGTTTAGTTCTCCTTTAAGGCATGGCAGAATCCAAGTAGCAAAGGACACCTCCCAAAGTGAAAGGCTGCTGTTATAGGGAATAGAGTGAGCTGTGACTGGAACCTTGGTGTTAGTTTTGAGTTTGGGATAATGTATGTTGGTCTGTTTTAGACCTGTTTAACAGGATTGCCACATATCTGGAGCTCTGCTTCTACTGAAGCTGCCTACTATGCGAATCCTGGAATTACCTCCATGTTCTGAGTTCCTTTGCATCATTATATGCATTTGCGCATGATTCAGCAGAAGAGACATGACAGACTAAATGGCCAATGGTGTAGCTATCAATACATGCAACAACTGTGTCCCTTTTAGCATATCTGCATCTGTTGCAGGCACATGAGCTCTTATGGTCCTACGTTACCAGCATCTGCACATTTTCAGATAATCTGTGGATTCTAGAAAATGCCAGAGGGGCTGCTATAAGATGCCATAAATGCCATTTTTGGGCTGCTGGGACTGTCAAAGTGTCCCATAGTTGTGATACTTAATAAATAACTTTTCAACCTCCCCCCCCCATGGATAGATTGGCAGTGAAGGAGATTCATCTATAACACATTTTAGTCATGCCTGGCTGCTTTATTCAGATTGTATGAACACCCTGGCAATTTAGTATGGTAGGAGTGTGTCTGGTAACTCACTGTAGCCACATTACAGTAGGAGTTTATCATTCTGACATTGAATGATAGATGTTTAATGGCAGTTCTCCTTAAAATATATTTTTTATATGGTGTATCTGATTTTATATGGTGGTTACAAAATTTCACTGGTACCCAAATTGTGGGGCTGGAGGCAAACCTTAAAGAAAATAAGCTTGGGACTTGTTGAAAATTCTCTCACATATACATACCTTTAACGTCACTATAAACTTGTCATGATCTGGTTGGGAAGGGGGTCACAGGCCAAGACTTGAAAGAGTGGGCTACAAACAAAAAAAGTCTGAAAACCTCTAAATCATAGTTAAAATTAATTTTAAAGTGAACTACCCCTTAGCCCACTTGATTTAATCTCAGGTGTATAATTTTCAGTAGAGCTTCTTGAAATATTTATTCATGTAATGGGCCAGAAAGCCCTACAAAGATCAACTAGAAGATGGAATGAAAAGTTAAAGACAAGCAAATTAGGTAGAGTAAAACAAGTGTTAATCAAGGTCCATGCAATCCATATCTATTTTCCTCCTTCACTGGCATGCACAAATGAAACCTTGTTTATCATCACTAATGGGGTTATCTGAAAAGACTTGGAGATTCACTGACTTCTACCATATTTTAATATTGTCTCGTTAGAAATGTATGGTTGTTGTGGCTAATTCTGTCATGCTTAGGGGCACATTTACTTAGCTCGAGTGAAGGATTTTCGAAGTATTTTTTTGGCTCCTTCGACCATCGAATTGGCTACTTCAACCTCTGACTACGACTTCGACTTCGAATCAAACGATTCAAACTATAAATCGCTCGACTATTCGACCATTCGATAGTCGAAGTACTGTCTCTTTAAAAAAAAACTTCGCCACCTACTTCGCCACCTAAAACCTACCGAGCACCAATGTTAGCCTATGGGGAAGGTCCCCATAGGCTTTCTAGGCAATTTATGATCGAAGGAAAAAACTTTCGATTGATGGATTAAAATCCTTTGAATCATTCGATTAGAAGGATTTAATCGTTCAATAGAAAGATTTTTCCTTCGATCGTTCGATCAAACGAATTGTGGTTAATCCTTCGACATTCGAAGTCGAAGGATTTAACTTCGATGATCGAATATCGAGGGTTAATTAACCCTCGATATTCGACCCATAGTAAATGTGCCCCCACGTGTTGATCAGATATAGGGGCTGATTCACTAAAGGTCAATATTCCTTAATGCACAGTTTTGTGCGTTATTTAAGACGCGTTATTTAAGGAATGATTCATCAAAGTATTTTTGCATGCGTTAATAGTCATATCGCAAGCGTTATTTCTACATTTCTGCACATCGGTTTTCTAATCACATTGCGATATTTATAGAATAGAATTAATCCTAACGCATTATTTACTAACATCTTTTAAGCGATAAAAGCAGGAGTAGACGTTACTAAACAACATGAGATGGATTAATAAAGGAATATGTAATGAGGAGCTGTAGGGCAGGAATTAAAGACCTTTATGAGGAACTGGAGCCTTACCTACAGCCACTAACACATTTACATGACACCTTGGGCAGATCCAGAATGCACTACGTTCTGTGTCATGGAATTATATTTTTCCCAGGGAAAGAAATGACTGGAACACTGTAAAAAGAGACTTCTACTCTGCCAGTGGCATCCCGAATGTCTAAGGTGCTATAAATTGCACTAATAACTAGTGATGGGCGAATTTGCAAATTCGCCGGCGTCAAAAAAAAAGTTGCCGCATCCAAAAAAAACAGACTCCGGCGTCAAAAACGAGACTCCGGTGCCGTTTCGACAATTTTTCACCGAAACGGCGCAAATTCGCCAATCGCTATTATTAACTTGTGGCTATATCAAATGCCCTAAAATATCGCACAAAATAATGCATGCTATAAAATACCTCACACAATAACGCACAAAATAAGGCACAAAATAACGCATGCTATAAAATACCGCACACAATTCAGCTAAAATTATATAAAAATATCACTTCTTAAGATAGACAAGTGAACTTTTAGTGAATCGATTGATTGTTAATTCTAAAAATATAAGAAGTGATAAAAATTTTCAAGGCATGCTATAAATAACACTCACTTTTTCGACCTTTAGTGAATCAGCCCCATAGTGTCCTACATTATTAATTATAACATCTTTTAATGACTACACTTACATGCATCTGAATATAGATTTAAATTAAAAAAAACCTTGAACATGTTGGCACCAATGAAGATTATCATTCTCAATTACACAAGTGGTGGTGTTAATGGAAGCTCTAGGTGAGTATCAGAGACCTATTTGCCCACATCTAATATTTTAATTAAACCATGCGTTCACTTTAACCCATTCATCTCTCTTTGAAGACTGTTCTTTAGTATTTAGCCTCAGATGTAAGGTATAACACTGGCCTTTTGATTTAATGAGGAATCATGCCATCAAGATAGGAACTCTTTGTATCCTTTTATTTTGCAAGCTATAGAATTTGTTTAATTGAAGGGGTCTTTTACCAAAACACATTAAGGGCTCTGAATTAGGAAAACCTTTCCTGAATAGAAAGTAGAAGCAGACATGTTCCCTTTGATCTAAAGGACTGATCTAAAGTGGGCAATGGCTCGCTGAAAATGAGCCGATGGCCCATTATTTGAATCAAATGCACATGCTGCCGTGTGTAGCAAAATGCTTAATTTCTTAATTGATCACCTTCTGCTCTGACTATCCAGTCTGCCCTTTTTAAATGACATGGAGCTCACTATCATATGTTTCATTTAAAAGAGTTAATAAAATGGGCATTCTAAGATATTTACATATTGTTAGCAGATTCTGTGAACAAGGGACTGGTTATAACAATACATGGAAAAAAGTGGCCTTTAAAAAGAATGACGTGCAGCATGTGTTAATTGATTTTTTTATGAAATGGAAATTGTTTGATCTCATTTAATAGTTCTGATAATTATTTAAGCATCTTAGTGTAAATGAACAAACGCACTGGGCAAGTAAATAATAGACATCCATCTGCTGCAGCTCCAAACAACTCTGGCAGTGTGAGGATTAGAAATAGAATCATTAATGTTCTTTCCGTGCTATTGTTTTCCTTTATTGGCCTGGCTTCTTTTTAATTAGCGACATTTAATTGGGGTTGGTTACATGCATTTAGAAATAAAACACCTTTTGTAAAACAGTTTTTCTTTCTTTTACAATATACACTGTTGGCGACATGTATGGGAAACCATAAAAGTTCAGGTTTACAAAGCAATGCCTAATTCGATATTTAACCATATTATGTGGATTATTTTGTTTGAGGGTTGTTGTTAATTATACTCACATAATGATACCTGACCAAGCAAAATGTTATAATCCCCTGCTTCTTGCAAATACGCACTTGTGGCAGAGGCACTTACACATCATGTACATCGAGATAAGTGCTGAGAATTAAACACAACAATGGCAGGAAGTCCATGCTTTGAAAAGCTTACAATCTATTATATGATTCACTTAAGTGTAGCCATAAAAATACAGATCACACTATGATAATAATATTGGCCAAAAGAATGAAACTTTCATATCATCAAAACCTGGGCAAAATTAAAAGACGAGCAATTAAATATTTTTTAATATTTTTTTTTACTGTCCAGACACCCTGATATACCAACTGGAAACACATGACAAATGCTCAGTTGCCACAGTTATTTCTGAATTATTCTACACATAAAGGGGCTCATTTATCTTGTATCAAACTGGCAAAACATGAAGGATTTTCAGCAGTTTTATATTCGTCCCTTTTATCAAAACTTTCTTGATTGCTAGGAATATTTTCCTTTTTCTTTTTTGAATTATTGAATTATTATTATCAATATTGTAAAATAAAACAAGCAATAACAATATCTCACTGGGCAGTATTAAGGGAACAAGGAAACACATATTGTTTGTAACTAGTAGAAATAAGTCAAAGGCAATTGGACATTTAGGGGCCAATTCACCAAGCTCAAGTGAAGGATTCGAAGTAAAAAAACTTAGAGTGTTTTTTGGGCTACTTCGACAATCGAATGGGCTACTTCGACCTTTGACTACGACTTCGACTTCCAATCGAATGATTCCAACTAAAAATCGTTCGACTATTCGACCATTCGATAGTCGAAGTACTGTCTCTTTAAGAAAAAACTTTGACCCCCTAGTTCGCCACCTAAAAGCTACCGAACCCAATGTTAGCCTATGGGGAAGGTCCCCATAGGCTTGGATAAGTTTTTTTGGTCGAAGGATAATCCTTCGATCGTTGGATTAAAATCCTTCGAATCGTTCGATTCGAAGGATTTAATCGTTCGATCGATGGATTATTCCTTCGATCGTTCGATCGAACTTTTTGCGCAAAATCCTTCAACTTCGATATTCGAAGTCGAAGGATTTTCATTCCCCAGTCGAATATCGAGGGTTAATTAACCCTCGATATTCGACCCTTGATGCATCGGCCCCTAAGAGTTTTTCTTAAAAACCAGTAGTGATGAGCGAATAAATTCGACAAGCGCGAATTCACAACAAATTTCTGTGTTTCGCCATCGGTGAATATGTTTACGAAGCTGCCAGGAAAATTTGTTGGTGAAAAATCCACCGCATCGAAAAAGTTTGGGCATGTGTCAGAATAGTCGTGCTCATAAAAATTATTTGGATGCCCAATGACTTTAATGCACGTGCATTGACTTCAATGCGTTTTGCTAATTTTTCGGCGAGGCAAAACGGGTCAAATTCACCCATCACTAATCATCAGTCATCCGAGTGGCTTCTTTATTAACATATATGTCTGTGACTTTACTACCCTCAAGGGTTTAAATGCTGGGAAATGCCCTACCACTTCAGTTGAACTGAAGAAGCCACTCAGATGAAATGTTTTCAAGAAAAACTCTAACTGGCAGATTGATTAATATGCCCCTAAATGTCCAGTTGCCTTTGACTTAATTCTATTAGATACTGTTTATCATGATCTGGATAAATGTGACTCTTCATAGACATCTTGTTTGTAAATAAACGAATAAAAGGTATGTAACATAATTTATCACTCCCTTGCTTTATGTTTCTGAGCAGAAGGTGTAATCTGGTAACATTTTAGTAAAATTTTATGCAAATGGCCAATCAAAAAAGAGAAAATATAAACAAGAGACATGTTAAAGGGCAACTCCAGCTTCCAAACCCAAATTTGACAGAAACCGCTAATATACCCATCACAGTTACCTTCAAAAATAATGAATAAATGCCATTTTCTATGCTGAAATCCAGCTGGTTAACAGTTCTTATCTTTCTGCATCATTTGAAATCCTGGCAGGGAAGGAGGGACTAAAACACTGATGTTACAAACAACTTCCCCACAGTTTACAGACATCATGCAGTAACTACATAACCCACAATGCATTGCACTCTGATGTTTATTTCCTCGTTGGAATCACAGGTGCAGGGAATTGTGGGGTTTGGAGGATGCAGGCTGAGGACAGCTGGCTGTCGATACAAAGTAACAGTAGTCAGCCAGCTCAGCAAAGTAGTCAGGGGGCTAGGCTTAGGGAACTGTCAGAAACTATTAAAAATCATGAAAAGTCTGCATTTTTTTAAATTAATGTATATTGCAAAGTTGCTTGGAATTATGTTTACGTTTCAAAAAGCTAAAGTTATGTTTTTGTGGAGTTCCCCTTTAACAACCTATTCACACCAGAGCTAATTTTAGACTTACATTTCAGTGAAATAAATAGATGTTACTGGGCCCCACAGCAAATTGAGTTTAGGGCTACAAAACATTTGAAAGTCCTAAAATGTATTTGGATCTCACTAGTGCCTCTCGACCCCTTCTGCATTTACAGGGTGTCTGATACATTTATAGATTAGCTCTCTGTCTTTGTCTTTTGTATACTGGCCAATGCTGAAGTATATCATTATATTAGTGCCAGGGAGCTTGAAAATGACTCTAGATTTAGTGCGCAAAATTTTGTGTGGGAGGGGTCTGGTAAAGCTTTTTTGCAAGGGGCCTGGGCCGCTGAAGTTATGCCACTGAACTATTTTGACCAATTTTTTACTAACCAGTATCTTAATTTTTATTCACATATGAAGACAAATGGGCAAATTCACTAAGGTGTGAAGCGCCGAACGCTAGCGTTAATTCGCTAGCGTTTGGCATTTTCACTACTGCGCAAATTCACTAACGAACGATGGCGTAGTTTCGCTTGTGTTACTTCGCAACCTTACGCCAGGCGAATCTTCGCTAGCGACGAAACTACCCAAATTCACTAACTTGCGCAGTGTAGTGAACGCTACCTTTTACGCTAGACTTCCTTCGCCACTTCAGACCTGGCGAAGCGCAATAGAGTAGATAGGGATTGTTTAAAAAAAAGTCAAAATTTTTTCTAAGTCCCAAAAAACGCTGGCGTGTTTTCTACATGATGGCTGATAGGCTGAAAAAGATCGAAAAATTTTTGGGGCTCCCCTTCCTCCCCTACATTTCCTAATTCATGGCAACTTACCTAGACAGTGCGCACATGTGTAGGGCAAAATAAAATTTTTATTTGCAGATTTGAAGGTTTTCTAGGCATTTGTAGTGCAGATACGTGTTCCTCCATTGAAATTTGAATTTCGCGCCGTATGCAAATTAGCCTTCGCTAGCGCAACTTCGCTTTATATAGCAAAACAACGCTAGCGCAACTCCGCAACCTTACGCTACCCCTGTGCGCAACTTCGGATTTTAGTGAATTTGCGAAGCGCTGGCGAAACTACGCCTGGCGAAGTGCGGCGAAGTGCGGCGAAGTGCGGCGAAGTTGCGCCTGGCGCAACTTCGCATCTTAGTGAATTTGCCCCAAAGACTTCTCAGGTGCAATAAAATGTAATGCTGTGAAGGGACAACTATTACAAGTACAGGTATGCAATCTGTTATACAGAAACCTGCTAACTAATAAAGTGGAAGACCATGACCCATTTTAATCAAATAATTCTTCATTTTTAAAAATGATTTCCTTTTTCACTGTAGTAACAAAACAGTATTTATTCTGGTTTAATTTGCTGACAAATTCCTTTAACAAACTAACCTCTCCGTGCCAGATGAGTATGATATTCCTGATGTACCTGTGGCACAGCTACTCGAATCCCTCAACTATGAAAACGTTTGGCTCCCATCGCTATGACTTGTATCTGTAGGTAGTGTATTCCATCAAACAGAAATACATTATAAAAAATGAAATTTAAGGCGTTTAAAATTAATTCACGTTGAACTGAAATTTTAAAAACCATTCTCAAGGTATCCAAACCCATTTTGTGGGGTATGCTCATATAAAGGGCCTCCACATCCAAAGACATCCAAAACAGTCTTGATCTACAAAGAGACCATTCAAGATCTTCCTACACATGGCAACATAGCCCTCCGTATCCATAACTATATTTGATCCCATTTCTGAACTTAAAACTGTAATATTGGGCTTAGATCGAAGAAAATCTAAGATTGGGCTTAGTTCGGGCTTGGTCACATAAATGTTTTTGGTTGGTCTTCACCCTATCAAGTTCAGTCATATTATGTTTCTTAAGTAATGCCATGAGCCTGAAAGAACATTTACTGAGAATACACTCACAGTCTGTTTTAAAATCATCTGAAACCTCCTCAAAATGAAATTCAGAATGAAATTTCTCAGTCGGATCTACATTTGCCCTCATTTAAGACGAAGTCTTATAGATATCCTAACATTACTGAAAATTCTGCGGTAGAAACTTTTGTTCAGGGAGTTACACAGGACATACTGGTGACCCATAGCTCCATTTCACAATTCAATATGATTAAGAAGGAATGGCTTGAACTATGGAATTTTAGATCTAAGTGAAATATTACGTTTAAAAGTTCAGATAAGGGATCAAATATCGTTATTATGGATATGGAGGGCTATGTTGCCATGTGTAGGAAGATCTAGAATAACAAACAATGGTATAAGCCTCTGCTATTGCCACCTTTACAGCAGTACCAAAATGATTTATTTTCGTTAATTGATCTCCGGTTGTGGGTCGCTCATGGAACCGATTTGTGAATTTGTGGATGTGGTACTTCAACCTTTAGTTTTACAACTAGATTCCCAACTAGACGACACCACCCAACTCTTGAGGGAAATTGATGGTCTCTTTGTAGATCAAGACTGTTTTTTGGTAGGATTGGATGAGCATACCCCACAAAATGGGTTTGGATACTTTGAGAATGGTTTTTAAAAGGATTCAGAATTAAATGTCAATTCAACATGAATTCATTTTAAACACCTTAAACTTAATTTTACACCATAATGTTTTTCTGTTTGATTGAACACACTACCTACACATACAAAATGTAGCGATGAGAGCCAAATGTGCTCCCAGCTATGCCAACATATTTCTGGGTGAATGGGAAAGACACATTTTCACAGATGAGGGACTCAAGATGTACATGTGTCACATTCTAAGATGGCATAGGTACATCGACAATATCATACTCATCTGGTATGAGAGGTTAGTTTGTTAAAGTAATTGGACAGCAAATTAAATCAGAATACATTTAATATACATTTAACTATGAATTATGACTCAAAACAACTCACATTTTAGGATGTTACTATAAATATCAATGAATCTGGTGCAATCTCTACTACACTATTTCGAGCTTATTTCTTGACTCTTCCATACATCCTAATAGTTGTATTAAAGGGATTCCTAAGGGCCAGTATCTTAGGTTAAGGCTTATCTGATCATCAGATGATGAGTTCTAAAGGCAGAGCTTTGACCTTTACAAGAGGTTCAGAGCGCAGAGGTATAAAAGCAAATGTTTACATTGGGCTTATCAATGGGCTCTAAAATGAGAGAGTCATTGCTATATACACCTAAAAAATGTTTTGAGTTGCAAAAGGTGGCATTAATATGAATTCCAACCGACTGATGCTCACTTTTAGTGCCAATGACAGAAAAATAAAACAGTAGCTTGTACTTGATGGTAACTACGCTGCATGAACGCATATTGGAGGCAAACCAATCCTATTGGGTTTATTTAATATTTAAATGATTTGTAGCAGACTTAAGGTCTGAAGTAGTGATGGGCGAATTTGCGCCGTTTCGCTTCGCCGAAAAATTTGCGAAATTCGCGAAACGGCGAAAAATTTGCGAAACTGCGTTTTTTGACGCCAGCGTCCGTTTTTTCGGAAAAATTTTTTTACAACAGCAAATTTTTTCCGCAAATTTTCGTGGGCGTTTTGCGAATTTATTCGCTGGCGGCGAATCACGCAAATTCGCCGCAAATTCGCGCCTGGCGAATAAATTCGCCCATCACTAGTCTGAAGATTCAAATTACAGAAAGTTTCGTTATCCAGAAAATGCCAGGTTCCAAGCATGCAGGATAATATATCCTATCCATATATATAGATTACAAGCTGATGCCATAACCAAAATGTTATTCCCTGTGGTCTAGTGGGCCAATGGGGACTTTTACTTGCTGTGCGTATGACATCATCACGTTTTGGCACAAAAGTTTAAAGGGGCCTTGGCCCAAACATTTTAACTGTTGTTGGGTCTAATTTTGTTAATTCCTGTGTGAGCTTTCTGTCTGATGTCCTCTGGTTTTGATCTCTGCCTGTCTGACTTTGCTGAATTCTGCCTATACTGACCTCTGCCTGCCTGACTATTCTTGAACTCTGCCTATACCGACCTCTGCCTGCCTGACTATTTTTGAACTTAGCCTGTACTGACTCTGGCCTGTCTGACCCCGTTTGAACTCTGCCTGAACCAACCCGTGCCTGCCTGACCTTGTTATTTCTCGTTATACCATGGCAGGTTGGTGTTGCCTTCTGTCCTAGATAAGATAGTGCCCCTTTGCTTGTCCAGAATACTTGCTTTGCTCCTCTCATATTAAGATCAGAAACCTAGCTCTTGTTCTGAACTTAGAGAGCCATTTGTGACACAAATATAAGAAATGAACAATTTTGTTAATTCACGGAAGGCTAGATTTTATGTACAATTTTAAATAACTTAATGTGGTGTTAACTTGAGATTGCGTTTGCTTTTTTGAAGATATATTTTCCCCATGGAAATTATCTTTGGGTAAGTCCATACACAACTAACAGTATTAATGTTCTGTTCTTTGTGTATAGTACATATGGAGCAAACTGAGGGGCCGTAGACAATTTATCTGCTATGTGGTAGATAGGGTGAGAAGTCAAATCAGAATAACAAATAATAATTGATAAATACCAGAGATGTTATTTAAAGTAGACCTCTATTATTCCCTGATTTTGGGCATATAAATGGTGTTTCTCAATGGCAAAATAACTTTTTTTGGTGCATCAATGCTACACTAACATTTCATTTACATTTAAGACAAACATAAGGCAGTATTCCGATTCTAGACTCAAAACTTTGAGAATGATTAAATGAAAAAAAAAAAAAAACACAAAAACCTCTAAGACAAAACATTGCCAAGTAAGAGTTGTAGAGGTGCTATTGAAGTCAATGGGAGTTTATTTTCAAATTTTGACAAACTACTTAAACTGAATGGCAATAAAAAAGGTGAGATTAGATAATAAAAGCCCTTTTGTTTAAATACAGTTTTCCAAGTTATTGCTTTGTCTCTCTACTACAAATTTATTTTTATAGAGGCAGTATACCCCCCATGTCCATCTTGAGTTCAGTGAATGGGTCTTGCTCTGAACATACGTTTTGCCTTTTGTTTTAATTAAAAAATATCTATAGTTTTTTTTATTTTTCGAGATAAACAGGACAAACAGGAAGTGGGAACAGAAATTGAAGCTACTGCATGTCCTTGCAAGGTAGATAATTAGACTACCAGTGTAAAGATAATTTCCCCGTATAATGGCCTCTCAATTTGCCTTTTGGCAGAAGCGTTGCATACTTCTTTACTTCTATTGACACCTTCAGCCATAAAAAAGTATGTGAGAGCAGCGCGTCACTATGTGCCAGTACGTGTCTATTGCTGACACCTTCAGCACACAGGCAGCAGTATAGACCAAGTGGCAGATCATTTCACTAATGTGCCCAAATATTACTGCTACGGCTACGCTATTCCTTATTTAAATGAGTTAAATGGTGTTAATGGTTCAAAGAATGTCAGGCTGAATGGTCGGCCCCTACACATTTTCACCTCACCAAATCTGCCCCTCGTTGCAAAAAGTTTGGACACCCCTGATCTAAAAGCTTGAGAGGTCATTGAGAAGTCAATGGGAGCTGTTCTTTACAAATTGTAAAATCTTCCTTTGCTTTGAGCTTTTAGAGTTTTTTTGCAGTGGTTTTCACTTGTAATCAAATGAAAATTCTTCATTTTTGTATTCTTACACAAGTTTTTCTGCATTTTTATCTGTTTGTGTTTTTTTATATTCAGACCTTTTAATAAATAAGAAGTCATTTCGGGCATTTTAAAAATATGAGTTAAGTTGAGGTTGAAAAAAACCTTTAAAACTACACAAATTAATTTTGATAAATAGACCTAAAATAGCTTGCTCTGAGATCAGAAGTTCTATTGAACAACCTTTGAAAGGATACTGAAATATTTGAGTCTGCCTTTTCCAGAAGCCCATACTGTTAAAGGCAGGTGCAGCTACAGCAAAGCTGATGCTTTTGTATTAATAAAAATGATGATAACTATCTCCTCAAAGAAGGAGCCTACAATCTTATATTTATCAAACAAATAAAAAAAAATCATCCTAATTATTGAGTGCGCAATAGACGCAGCACTCATGCCAAGTAGACACGATGCGCAATAGACGCAATGCTCCACGACATTAACAATTTTCCTTTCTGGGGCAGCTGGGAGGAGCAGGTCTAGGCCACTGGCCCAGTCCGACCCTGCACTCAACGCATTTAACCTGCGTACACCCTACCTATACTATGGTTTTGCTTATATTGCACGAAATGGAAACAGATACTTGGTAGTCATTATATTTGTGATTTCTGTTATGCTGAGCAAAAAAACAGAGGGCATCATTTGTTATTTTGCTTGAGGAAGGAAAAAGTAAACAAAAAAGTGAAGTTTGCTGGCCATAGAAAGGGAGAAACAGCCAGTTTACAAATCACTATGCTTATGCAATATGCTGTTTGAAGGAAGAATGTTTGCATCTACCCTTCCTTATACTCAACCCCCTCATTCAGACACGCAAGTCTGATTTTTGGAAGGGCTTTATGGGTGAAAACTGCTTGTCTGGATTGCCAAATTAGGAATCAAATAAAATTAATTGATTCATAATAATCAGCACTGGCTGCCTACACTTAGGGGCAAATTTACTTATGGTCGAATATCGAGGGTTAACTAACCCTCGATATTTGACTGTCGACTGTCGAATTAGTTCGATCGAATGAAAAATCGTTCGATCGAACGATTAAATCCTTAGAATCGTTCGATTCAACCAAAAAAGATAGCAAAGCCTATGGGGACCTTCCCCATAGTTTAACATTCACTTCGGTAGGTTATAGGTGGCGAACTAGGGGGTCAAAGTTTTGTTTTTAAAGAGACAGTACTTAGATTATCGAATGGTCGAATAGTCGAACGATTTTTAGTTCGAATCGTTCGATTTGAAGTCGAAGTTTGTAGTCGAAGGTCAAAGTAGCCCATTCGATGGTCGAAGTAGCCAAAAAAAACATTCGAAATTCAAGTTTTTTTTATTCTATTCCTTCACTCAAGCTAAGTAAATGGGCCCCTTAGACACATACTTGGTTAAAGCTAAAAACATTCAAACTGAGAACAGCTTGTAACTGATGGACAATTCAGTCAAGTTCAGCCAATCACTTTTGTACTGTAAATGAAATCCTATGCTTTTGCAAGTAACAAACAGGAAAAAGGTCTATAAGCACAAGGCATCAGCACCCCAAAGAAAAAACAAGAAATTCTTAAATTTTATTTTAATTTGAGCATATAATTTTTTTCTTCATAATAGAAAGAGCCCACACTTTGAGTCTTTAAGAACAACCCCATTTGTTAGAACTTTGCATTTCATGAACACAGCATATTAGAGCTTATTATTACATCTTCCATTATTAGTGGTTTCTCCCATATAATAGATAAAGATTTTTGTGCCAGGGGAACATTTGAACACTTCAGAATAACAGTAATGTTATTATTTACCCTGCAGATAAAGGTGGAGTGAGGGCTAATTAATGAAGAATACTGCCAGCATGAATAGACAGCTTCGGAATGGCCCTGTTTATGGAAGCTAATCGATTAACCTGCCAAAAAATAACTGTAAATCAGTCAATTAGTTAATGGGTTAGTTGGTTAGTACAGTAATTTATCCTCAATGTCCTATAATCTCTGTGCAGCCCTAAAAAACCTATACTAGGTTAGGTGCCCTTTCCAAATTGAGGCACTACAGGACTACTGGTTGTCTGACCTGCATTGGCTTGTCCCAGGGGCTGACCTCCACCCTCCCTCACATATAAATAAAGGATTTATCACAGACTCTCCTGTCTCAGTGTACCTTTCCTGGAGCCCTTGTTGCTTAAACGGGAATGCTGATTTGCCTATAGCAAATATTATTGGGCCAGCATCTGTCACCAAATTTCTGCCATGTAGTTATTGACCATGTTCCCCCTCTCAAAAGAAGTGGGGACAGAAACATTGAACTGCTACAACTAGTAACATTGGATACACAAACTGAGATGTATCTAAATGTTGGATGTTTTGCAACTTCTACTGTGTAAATTAGATACAGTGCTTCTGTTTTATTGTTTTGTTTTTTTACTTTTGTTCTTTTCCCGAAGTTTTTTCTTTTTCCCCATTATCATTTTTTAGCAAAGTTGTTTGTGTTTTTTTGTGTTAATTAACAATAGGCAATAGTGTGTTATGTTAATGTGCTTTACCCTCCAAGTTATCTGATTCTTGTTCAAAATGCTATTTTTTGGTTCCACATATAATTGCTGATACTCAGTTTAGCATTAACACTTTTACTGGATCCCTTATTGACCCCAGTACTTTTTCCAGACTCGGTTTACATATTTATTTTTTGCCCTCTTTTTTCATTTATTTTATGTGCTTCTATAACTTTTGGATTGTGCAGTATCTAGATTGTCTAATATGTCCATCTGATTTCTGAGTGGCCATAAGAGTCACCATGATAATGGTGTTTTAACACTGATCATTGGAAATTATTAAACACAAGGAGACTTTTTTTGCCTGATTTATGGCAAGATTCTGTGCAAATCAATCATAACAATAATAATAATTTTGTAAAGAGAACAAAATAGAGACATTAATGGTTGCCAATATAACAGGTCAGTTAATAAGCCACAAAGGGGCTTCCAAAATTATACATACATAGGCAAAAGCAATCAAACAATAAGTTGAAACAAATATCAAAGATATTGGCATGGTCAGCAATATGAAATGCCTTGATAATAGGTATGGGATCTGTTATTCGGAAACCCGTAATCCAGAAAACTCTGAATTATGGAATGGCCATCTCCCATAGACTACATTTTATCCAAATAATCCTCTACTCTGTAGTAATAAAACAGTACCTTGTACTTGATCGAAACTAAAATATAATTAATTCCTATTGGAAGCAAAACCAGTGGGTTTATTTAATGTTTACATTATTTTAGTAGATTTTAGAAGATCTGAATTACAGAAAGATCCTTTGACCGTAAAAACCCCAGGTCCCAAGCCTTCTGGATAATAGGTCTTATACATGTAATGAATTTAAAAACTGACCATAAAATGCCATTATAAATGGATCATTAATCAATTTAAATCTGTTAAAACTAGCGATGGGCGAATTTGTGCCGTTTCGTGAAACGGCGCTGGCATCTCGTTTTTTTGACGCCCGCGTCCATTCTTTTTGGACGGCGACGACATTTTTTGTTACGCTGGCGAATTTTCTCTGCCGTTTCGCAAATGTATTCGTCGGCGGCGAATCACGCAAATTCACCGTGAATTCGTGCCTGCCGAATAAATTTGCCCATCACTAGTTAAAACTCATCTGCACAAATCCAGCAGTTAATAATCAAGGTTAGGACCATGGCACTACTCTATAACCTATGCTTTAAGATTTAAGATGACTTGTATCTAAGTTATGGACCCCCTGGCAATGTATTTAAATATATAATTGCTGAGAATGTATCTGTATTCTATGAGCAGAAAGGGTCTGATTGTACATCGTATCTAACACAAACCACATTTACACATCTTCAATTAATGCCAGAGCCCAATCACGCACCAGGAATTACCGCACATACTGTACCTAAGTTTGCCAAAGGGATAATAAGCATATACCCTTATAAAGGTCAGGATAAATGCACTGTGTACCTATGGAATTTTAGAAAATGTGTATTTAATACAAAATTAATTGTTATTGCTGTTTAAGACAGCAAGCCCCCGTAACATTCTAAACATACCCCTCCCTATCCTGTAATATTAACCTTGAGAATGTCCAACTCATTACCTTTAACAGTTGGGCTAAAATATCATCATTCACCTTTTACACTTCAAGCAAAGGATGTCTCTTTTTTCTGCGAAGGCACATGACCTGATTCAATCCATTACAAACTCAAGGGAAGAGCGATTTCAATTCACAGTGAATGAAAGAGATAACCTTCTAGCTAAATCTTTCCTAGCTCTATTTCAGGCACAAGGCTGTACTATATTAAAGATTACCTTAGTTAAAATTGCCAACACAGAACCAATAGAAGAAATATAAATATATGAGCAAAGATCTGTGAGTTAAAAAAATATTGTTACCTTTTTACCAAAAAAAAAAATTAACAATTGTTAGCCTGATTGACATACCACATAATTACCTATTATTAGCTAAGTGGAAGGCCTCAGGTCACATGTGTCTATCCAAGAGATTTTTAAAATGTTCAGACCATTCAGGTGCTCCATTGATGTCATTGGACCTCATGATCAGTTTAATATAAGCTGACACTCAAATATATAGTATATAGAGACAGCTGGATCCCACTGATCTAGAGGTATTTCTAGTCCACACTATACAACCATTACAATTGTGTCTGTGTGCAGTTGTTTCTTTCCATCAAATTAAATGAGCTAGAGCAATTGTTCCAGTCCTTAAAAAAAGAAAATGTCATGTATGATTTATAATAATGAATCCAGCAGAAAATAGTTTTGAGCATTAACATTGTAATTGCTGTATAAAGTTATTTGTTTGCTATAAAATGAAAAACGTCCATTTAAGAGGTATGCAAAAGCTCCAGAATTCAGTATATCTCTGAAGGAAGTGTGGAATTGTGAAAAGGCTTTACCCTGCTAATATCGAAACCTTTTACAATCTCAAATAAAACTACATGAAATGGCATGCTTTATAATTGTGACGACGAACAAAAAAACCCTAAAAAGCATTGCTGTTTTCAATGAGCGCACTTTTGTTAGCAGCTCACAATATGGCACCATCAGGTTGAAACGGGTAACCATTAATTGTTAATGCATTTTGCATTAACCCTGGGAGATCCCAGCCCCTGTGGTCGCAGGATTAAAAAATGATTTCCAGCATGTTGTTAAAATGGTTGCAAAGCAGCAGGACTCAATTACTTTCAAAGTAATATACTGTGACTTAAATGGCAATTTAAAATTAGGCCATTAACAATTTGAGTCAATTACTAGGCTCTTTCAATAATATTATTTTACATTTTGAATTAACTGTCAAAATTAGATTAGCTATAAATAGTTTGTATATTTATCTGATAGGTTATTTATTCGCTACATGAATTGAGTTGAGAGTTTTAATCTAAGTGCATCTGCAGCAGAAAACTAGTAATCATGTCACTAAACTATGCACAAAGAGGGTCAAGCAACTGGCTATATACCTTTTCATTTGTGCTGCTTAGAGCCAAATTAATTCTGCTTTAATTGTTCATTATTATAAAAGAAAATGTAAAGTTTGTTGGTGTTGATCTGTAATGTTTTACACTATTTTACTAATACAAAATAAAACAGAACAGGACTGACATAAATATATTGATACAGGTGTGTATATAAATAATATATAAAATAATGACGTAAGTGCAAAAAAACCCTTACCTATTTCCTTGTCTGAACAAAATCCTTTGAGAACTGGATGATCCAAGTGGGGTATGAAGTGAACAACAAATAGCTTGGGGTGACAGTTATTTATACCACTTTTTTTGCCACATTAGTGTTTAGAAATCAAATTAAATGTATTTTATCACAGGACGGCCTATTTGCCGAAATTTGTGCAATTGTCAATGTTTTTTTATACTTCAAATCAACTTTAAATGATAAAAAAAAACATGAACGTTACCTTATTTATTTAAAAAAAAAATCAGAATATAAAAAACTTGAATTCATAAAATTGTGTGGGGGGGACTTGAATACCTCATGTGGTGTCGTTTTTATTTCTAAATTACAATGTTTACATTACAAATAATTCACTTTACCATAACATCTCAGGTCATTGTGCCTGATAAGCGAAATTAAGCTATTGTTTCTCCTACTCAATGTAACTGGAGGATTTGCAGTGGGACTTTTACTATTGAGTGCTATTCTCATATCTACCAGGGAGTTGTTATTTTGAGTCAGGGCGCTGTTATTTGTTGTTTGTTGCTTGGGGGGAGGGGGTGATATCTTGCAGCACAGCAGTAAAGAGTGACTGAAGTTTATCAGAGCACATGGCTGAGTGTACCTAGGAAGCTAAAAGCATGTCTATCCCCATGTCATATTTCAAAATTAAATATAAAAAAAATCTGTTTGCTCTTTTGAAAGATGGATTTCAGTGCAGAATTCAGCACTATTAAAGGAAAACTATACCCCCCAAACAATGTAAGTCTCTATAAAAATATATTGCATAAAACAGCTCATATGTAAAACCCTGCTTCATGTAAATAAACCATTTTCATAAAAATATACTTTTCTAGTAGTATGTGCAATTGGGTAATCATCAATAGAAAATTGCCATTTAAAAAAATAAGGACCGCCCCCTGAGATTGTACGATTCACTGTGCACACAAACAAACCAAACAAACTATACTTCTTAGGTCACATGAGCCAAAAAACAGACAGAGTTGCGTCTTTTGCTTCAACACTATTAACTAATGTTGGCCAGTGTACAGCTACTGTAGCTTTAGAATGCAGTTTCTATACCATATAAAACAGGGATCCCCAACCTTTTGAACCCGTGAGCAACATTCAGAAGTAAAAGGAGTTGCGGAGCAACACTAGCATGAAAAATGTTCTTGGGGTGCCAAATAAGTGCTGTGATTGGCCATTTTTGTAGCCCCTAGGGATCACTGATATAAAACATACATTTTTTAATAATGAATTGTCCCTTTAAGTTTCAATACCTACAAGGTATGTAGGTATTTTGTTGTGTATTTTCTGCGACTCTAAAAGAAGGCATTGAAGAAATCATAGATGAAATGAAATGGCCAAATTTATGACAAATTTGTGGTTTTATTATTGTTTTTAATTCACACAGTGTATGTTTTAATTCACTACGACAATGTAAGTAAATTATATTGTAGTATATGCCACATAAAACCATCAGTCCTGATTTCAGACTCAATAAGTTGGATAAGAACTTTTTAATAGGCAGCAGTGTGTCCTTTACACAATATTGAGTCACAAATAAAATGACTGAATAACAATGTTTTATTAATGAAAAACTCAATTAAATAAAACATAAATAAAAAGAAAATACTGTGTACTACTATATCACTACAATGCAAAGAAAATAAAAGCAACATTATTACTAGGGTTGCACGGAATGATTCTGTTTGAATCTAACATTTTTAGATTCAACTGAATGCCAGTTCTCCTACAAAAGATTTAGTTGAATACTGAACTGAACACAAATCTTAAATTCCGCATTCCAACTTGAATAAAATAAAAATGCAACAGCTTTAATAAAAAAAAAGTATCACCTTTATAGAAGAATCCAGCTTTAAAGGGGAAGGAAACCTAGTTGGCGCAAAAACCCTCCCCTCTCCCGTGTGTTGTCCACCCTCCCTCCTCCCCCCTGGCCTTCCCGTCCCGCTGGGCAAATGCCCCTAACTTGTTACTTACCCTTCTGCGCAGGTCCAGTCCAGGGAGTTCACAGACGTCATCTTTTTCCTCGCGATCTTCTTCCTGCTTTGAACGGCGTTTTGGCGCATGCGCAGTAGGAGCATTTCGCCAGTGCGGATCTACTGGGCATGCGCCAAAAGTCACAAAGTACTTTTGGAGCATGCGCAGTAGATCGTACCAGCGAAATGCTCCTACTGCGCATGCGCCGGTCAAAGCAGGAAGAAGATCGCGTGGAAGAAGATGTCTTCTGTGAACTCCCTGGACTGGACCTGCACAAAAGGGTAAGTAACAAGTAAGGGGCATTTGCCCAGCGGGACGGGTAGGCCAGGGGGGAGGAGGGGGGGTGGGCAACACACGGGAGGGGGGGAGGGTTTTTGCGCCAACTAGGTTTCCTTCCCCTTTAAGGGATTCAGTGCACCCTTACATTTGTTTTGAAAGGCTCTATTGCTCTATAGGGGAGCTGAAGAAATTCTGGTCTCACATCATTTCAAACAATCTTGCATGTGGCCTGGAGTTTAAAGAATTTCATGGAAGCTGCATTTAAGGAATAACTAAAAAGTCTTCTGAGTTTTCCCTCTCTTAGCCAGCAGTTCATAGGTAATCGGCAAAGCAGGTATTTTGATGACATTGATACACTCACAGTTAATGTCTCTGCCAGAAATGAATGCCGTGAAAATAAACAAGTCTATTTGTGTTATAAGATTGTGCTCTTTTACTAAATGTTCTGATAACTGTCCAGCATCACAAAAGGATTGTTTATAATAAAAATAATGGCAAAATACATAAAATATTGGTTCACATTTATGTATCATATTCAATACTCTCCTATAGATGTTAGAGTTCAGCAAAGAGTATTGAACTCTAACACCCTACCGATTAGGTAAAGTTTCATGCATGCATCTATTGATTAATGCTTTTCTGACTCTTTGAATTGTATACAAGCGGCTGGTAAGTGCGTTCAGAAGTAAACCATGGTTTGGTACCGGAATAAAAGGCTAAAAGCTAAGTGTAAATATTTTTTTTTGCACTGGATAATCCAAGAATGAAAACATTCAGATTTCTGTAATAAACACATTATAGCAAATGCAATGCCATCATGGAGCCGTTAAGGTTTGAAATGTAGCTATATCTACTGTATGTCTTTTCCTGACCTGCAGCTTCTGCAGTCTTAGACAGCCTTAATTTCAGAGAATAATAACTCAATAAAACATTGTAAATCTCTTTTGGCTAAATCTAATGGTGCTTTATTCTACAGCATAGAATGGTGTGCTAACATGATGGAGACTTGTTATTGAGTGCAAACTCTGCATGCATTTACTTTTGCAATATAAAAAAAACATTCAGAGAGAAAGGATGCTCTTTAGAGTTACTCATAAAGAAAGAAGCTCAAAAGAATAACGTTAAAGGACTTGGAAGGGGTATTTTCTCTCCACTAAGTGCATCCTTCCCATGAAATCTTTGTGTTGATTTGTATCGTTTGGTTTCATTGGTGTCCAATTTAGTTATATTGGAACAAAAGCCATAACATTTCATAGGCTATTTTCTAACTAATTATCAACTAAAGGATATGAAGAGCACTCAAAGCTGCAACTGCAACCTTTTCTTGTTCATGCCTCATTTGAAGCGCTTCCAGCAACTTTATTTGGGAGGAGAATTGATCATGAACTACTGGCTGTGTGGATCTTTCTTCTTTCTTCTGCTCAGTAGGCTTCGGGAAAGGTTGGGGCTTTGGGATATTCTTTGCATATTCCAGACCCTGTAAAACAAAGTTATGGTATTTAAAATGGTCAATGCTCTAAAAAGAAACAATGTATACATTCTGAAAAAAGGGATCTTGGTTTCAAGCAATGTCTCTTGTTTAGGATGTCACATTTTGCACTTTGTGCTTCACTCTCCGAACTTTATCCTGAATTCAGTTGCAGAATCCACAAATCCAGTGAAAGGAGTTCAAAGAAAGATAGATGAAAAGCAAAATACAGTAATTGCACACTTGACAGCAACGAGCCATTGACCACAACTGTTGTTTTCTATCAAGAACTGTTTGGGTCAACAAACATTTTACATTTTTGTGCTGTAATAAATCATTGAAAACCCACAGCTCCTCTGTAAACACAAACACGTGGAACCCAGCTATGGCATGTGTCAAACAATATGAAAACTTACTTGAGTTGTAAAGTTGTACAAATCCATATCATAAAAGAAGTACATCTTTTGCCAGCCAGGCTAAAACCTATTTATATAGTGAGAGCACAAACTCTGAACATTTTGAAACTCTGAATAAAGCTGCCAGCTAGTATGATTAGTCATATCAGTATCTGAAAAAAATGTATGTCCCCATTCCATTATGTCATTTGGCTCTAACACTTGCAATGTGCTTGCACTTTATAGGAAGGGGCTATATTTGTGGCAAAACAATTTTTCTCTACATTACTATATTTCCAGTAGTAATACTGAATATTTTTCATGTGGGGAGTATTAGTATTGTGGTTTGACCAGAAGGAATCCAATCGCCAACCACTGTACATAATGAAATCTGGCCATTCCTGTGTTCAGGGTATAGCTATAAACTTGCTTATGTTTGTAGGTCTTGCTTATCTTGCTAAACATACATTTCATTACACCTGCAATAAGATGTTTCAAAAACCATAAATAGAAAGTGTTTTATAATGTACTTTGTGCCATGCTCCCTTATTTCTGTCATTTTGCTCTGTCTGCAGTTCAGGAGCTTTTCGAACAGTAGCAGTTTTATTTCTGTTGCATTCTTGTATAGCTTTTGCATATTCCTTCTGACTGTGTAGTTGTTCTTTCTGGAAGAAAAAATAGATTTCTCTGTAAACTTAGCAACTCACCATATTGTTAAAAAAATAAAATCAAAGAAAGGAAATAAAGAGTTAATTGCGATGGAGGTGAAAACTAACCCTAAAAAGTTTTTTAAATATATTTATAGTAAGAAGATGCAGGTTGAGAGTGTTGCTCCATTAAATAATGGTACCAGTATGGTTGTAACAGATACAGATAAGGCAAATGTGTTAAATCAGTTCTTTTCTTCAGTGTATACCAGGGATCCCCAACCTTTTGAACCTGTGAGCAACATTCAGAAGTAAAAGGAGTTGGGGAGCAACACAAGCATGAAAAATGTTCTTGGGATGCCAAATAAGTGCTGTGATTGGCCATTTGGAACCCCTTTATGGATTGTCAACCTAAATTGAGTCTCTGTTTGGCAAAACACTTGGTTTTTATACAACCAAAACTTGCCCCCAAGCCTGGAATTCAAAAATAAGCTCCTGCTTTGAAGCCTCTGGGAGCAACATCCAAGGGGTTGGAGAGCAACATGTTGCTCACGAGCTACTGGTTGGGGATCACTGGTGTATACAATAGAGGAGTCTGAATTCCCAGGCTTACTTTATAGCTGCACTAATGGCTCAGCTCAATCTAGTCAGTGGCTGACTCAGGATATGATTCATAAAGCTTTAATAAAAATTAATGTAAACAAGGCTCCAGGGCCTGATGGCATACACCCCCGGGTTCTAAGAGAGCTTGGTTCAGTTTTAGACCAGCCCTTATTTCTGATTTTTCTCAGATTCACTTTCATCTGGTATGGTGCCTATGGATTGGAGAAAAACTGATGTTATTCCAATATTTAAAAAGGGATTACGATCTCAACCTGGCAATTATAGGCCAGTAAGATTGACATCTGTGGTGGGCAAATTATTTGAAGCCTTGTTAAGGGATCACATTCAAAATGTTGTCCTAGTGAATGGCATTATGAGCAGCAATCAGCATGGCTTTATGAAGGATAGGTCATGTCAGACTAATTTGATTGCTTTTTATGATGAGGTAAGTAAGATGCTGGACAGTGGGGGGGCAGTAGATGTGACCTATTTGGATTTTGCCAAAGCGTTTGATACTGTGCCCCACAAACGACTGCTTTCTAAACTAAGGTCTGTTGGGCTTAATGAAGTCGTTTGCACATGGATAGGAAACTGGCTACAGGATCGAGTACAGAGGGTGGTTGCTAATGGGACATTCTCTACTTGGAGTAAGGTTCTTAGTGGGGTCCCTCAGGGCTCGTTATTGGGTCCACTTTTATTTAACTTGTTCATTAATGACTTAGGGGAGGGTGTTGTAAGTAATGTATCAGTGTTTGCAGATGACACAAAACTATCCAGCCCAATTAATTCCATCCAGGATGTGGCATCCTTGCAACATGATCTTGACAAACTAGCAATCTGGGCAGTTAAGTGGCAAATGAGATTCAATGTTGATAAATGTAAAGTCATGCACCTGGGATGTAAAAATATCCAAGCCACTTATACCCTTAATGCACTAGGCAAATCCATTATGGAAAAGGAACTTGGCTGTAGCAAGCAATGCCAGTCAGCAGCATCAAGGGCAAATAAGGTCATGAGATGTATTAAAAGGGGCATAGAGTCATGGGAGGGAGGGTCATTCTTCCACTTTATAGAGCACTTGTAAGGCCCCATCTAGAATATGCCATTCAGTTTTGCTCTCCATCACTCAAACAGGACATTATTGTATTAGAGAGGGTACAGAGAAGGGCAACTAAGCTTGTGAAAGGTATGGAAAATCTTAGCTATGAGGAAAGACTGGCCAAATTGGGGATGTTCACACTGGAGAAGAGGCGCTTAAGGGGTGATATGATAACTATGTATAAATATATAAGGGGATCATATAATAATCTCTCTAATGCTTTATTTACCAGTAGGTCTTTCCAGCTGACACAAGGTTACCCATTCCGATTAGAAGAAAAGAGGTTCTGCCTAAATATTCGGAAGGGGTTTTTTACAGTGAGAGCTGTGAAGTTGTGGAATTCTCTCCCTTAATCAGTTGTACAGGCTGATACATTAGATAGCTTTAAGAAGGGGTTGGATTGCTTTTTAGCAAGTGAGGGAATACAGGGCTATGGGAGATAGCTCATAGTACAAGTTGAGCCAGGGACTAGTCTGATTGCCATTTTGGAGTCAGGAAGGAATTTTTTCCCCCTCTGAGGCAAATTGGTGAGGCTTCAGATGGGTTTTTTTTTTTGCCTTCCTCTGGATCAACTGGCAGTTAGGCAGATTTAAAAAAAAAAAAAAAGTTGAACTTGATGGACGTGTGTCTTTTTTCAAACTTACTTACTATGTTACTATGTTACAAAGAAACACTGTCAACAACAATGGCTCTAAATTTCAGAAAAATAACTTTAATACCTTAGAGCAAAAACACAGGAAAGAAATGTAAAAGTTGTCAAGAAACAAAAAATAAGCAACTGATCACTTAATACAAAAACCATCCCCCCTCTAAATATGTACAGTAGGTATATAAACAGAAAAAGATGTATTGTGCCAACCCAGTTCTTTTTCGCAGTGTATACAATACAGCAATCAAAATAAAGTCTAAAGAATGGTGACTGGGAGTCTTATTTATTAAACTTTATTTAGAATTTTAGAATTTTTTAAATTCAAATAAACTTACTAAATTTGAATGTGTGTTTATTAATGAAAGAACTCAAATATAAAAAAACGTAAAAACCCCAGGATGCAACAAATTTATATTGTACTCATCATTTTCAGTGCGTCTACCAACTCTCAAAAAAATTTGAAAAATTGCAAAACTTTCCTTTGAATTTACCAGCTTTTAGATGCCAAATTTTACATTTGAGGGTTTACATTTAGGGGCCGATTCATCAAGGGTCGAATATCGAGGGTTAATTATCCCTCGATATTCGACTAGGAATTGAAATCCTTCGACTTCGAATATCGAAGTCGAAGGATTTAGCGCAAATTCTGCAATCGTACGATCGAAGGATTATTCCTTCGATCGAACGATTAAATCCTTCGAATCTAACGATTCGAAGGATTTGAATCCAGCGATCGAAGGAATATCCTTCGATCCAAAAAACTTAGGCAAGCCTATGGGGACCTTCCCCATAGGCTAACATTGACTTCGGTAGCTTTTATCTGCCAAACTAGGGGGTCGAAGTTTTTTTTAAAGAGACAGTACTTCAACTATCGAATGGTCGAATAGTCGAACGATTTTTAGTTCGAATCCTTCGATTCGAAGTCGTAGTCGAACTAGCCCATTCGATGGTCGAAGTAGCCCAAAAAACACTTTGAAATTCGAAGTTTTTTTACTTCGAATCCTTCACTCAAGCTTGATGAATAGGCCCCTTAGTGTTTTTTGACCGTACTAAATCTAAATTTTGAAAACTCTTATTAGAATGGAGTAAGGAAGGTCTTAGTTATGAGAACAGATCAACTGTGGTTATTTAACAACAAGATTCCCTGTCAAGTGTACTACATGGTACAACTAAAGGATTGCAGTTTGATAGACAATAGGTTCTGTTCAGATCTTTGATTTTATGTAAAAAAGAGCTAAAAACTATGAGAATATGCATTACATTCTGGGGGTTATTTACTAAAATTCAATTTTTTCTCATATTTTACCAGAAGCAAACTCTACCTAACTCCCATCCACAAATTTTGCTTATTTACTAATATATCAGGTAAAAAAATCGGATTAAAAGAAAACTAAAACTTTTCGAGTTTTCCAAAAAAACTTGAAAAATTAGCGTTTCAATTTGAATCGTATGTCTTTATCGAATTGCCACTCAAAGAACTGTAATTTATCAAGTTTTCGAGCGAAAACCGATGTCAAACACCCCAAAATTCGTGAAGGTTGCCATTGACTTTTACATGAATTTGACAAGTTTTAGATGGCGTTTTTTCAGTTTCAAACTTTTTGCAGCTTCAGGGCATAACATTTTTTTCAGCAAAAATTAAAGTTTTTTCACAAAAATTCAGAGTCGCACTGATGCACTGTATGAAGCACATCATCAGTAAAAAGGGTTATGTAGCTTATCCTAGGGGAGAATTATTAAAATCAAATGACAGTAGTGTATAAATACATACATATTTTGTTAGTTACAAGAAGAAATGGAACAAATGTGTGAGCAAGGTAAAGAACCGGTGGATAAATTGTTATGCCATTTAGTTCATTTGGCACAGACTACCAATCAGCCATACTTGCATAATTATACGTCAGAAATAAAATCTAAAACGGGCTATGCCATGTTTCAAATCCAAATCAGAATGAAATGCAACACTTACTTTCTGTTTGCTAATTATATAACTAGGGCCAATGCCTCCCAGCTTTATCTCCTGGTTTACATATCCTTTAGGAATCTGTTATAAACAAAGAAAGAGTATTCATTACTTTGCAAACGTATTTCATTTCATTTACATTTTTTTCATCTGGATTTTGTTGGACTCTGTTCACAACTCAGTATTACAAATTACAAAACTTTCTTGAGTTGGGAACAAGTTATGAAATTATACAACTCTGTAAACCACTGAAGAGTCTCTGGGTTTTTTCTGTGATATATAAATAAGAAATAGTAACAAGGTTTGGCCGCGTAAATAAAGAAAAATCAAAATACATTTTTATGTCTCTAGACATTTGTGATAAAAGATAAAAGATAATTCAATATTTCAGAGGATTTAAAGACACAGCAGCAAAGGGAGAGAGAAAGACAGCTGAAACCTTGATTTTACAGAGAGACGTATTACTTACAAAGACGGATACATGATAATCATTCATAATAAGACCTCACTACAGAGACTAAATTACTTTAATGTGGATAGCTTTTGGAAGAAAAAGGCAACAAAGAGCATAATGCTCATATACATTAATATATTTAACAAAATACAAGAGCAAAGTATGTTAGAGAAAGAGCCCATCTACTTAAGTACAGAACTAAAGATCTGAAAATAAACACAATTAGCTCACAAAATTTATTTGGGATTACTACATGATGGAAAGGATATTACGATTAAAAAAACTCCACCAAAAGCAACAGGTGCTAATGCAGTATGGTAGTTAAAATGAATATGTAGGGATAGATATGGATTGATCTTGACTATATAGACAGAATGTATTTAATGTGAACTAGAACTTTACAAAAAATTAGGATATGATACATCTTATGTTTTGGACCTCTGTAGCAGCCTGAGACCACCACAGCCCTTCAGCAGTTAAAATCTGTGCAATTTAAAGGAGAAGGAAAGCTACTGAAGCAGTTTATTGCCAATAGATTAGCCACAATAGTGCAAGCCATAACACTATATTTATTCTGCAGAATGTTGTACATTCCTGAGTAAACAGCTCTAAAAGTTTTCTCTGTTTGTGTAGAATAGCAGCTGCCATTTTAACTTCTTGTGACTTCACTTCCTGCCTGAGGCTCTTCCTGGTCACTCATAGCTTTGGGCTCCGATTACAGCAGGGAGGGTAGGAAGGAGGGGGAAAAGGGAAGGGGATAGGGAGAGAGAAGCAAACTGAGCATGCTCAAGCCCTAGCCCTGGTGGTTTATGCTGAAAACAGGAAGTCTGATACAGAAGCCCATGTGTACACAATAGAGGGAAAGAAATGCTGAGTTTCTTTTAACAGAGGATTCAGAGAAGCACTACTTTGAGGGATTACTGATGTATTTATATAGGCCTTTCTGAGAAAGCTTTCTTAGGGGCAAATTTATCAAGGATCAAAGTGAATCGAGGGAATTTTCGAAGTTAAAAAATTCAAAATTCGAAGTAATTTTTTGGATAATTTAACCATCGAATAGGATACTACGACTTTGAATTTACTTCGAATTCGATTCAAAGTAAAATAGTTTGAATATTCGAATATTCGATAATCTAAGTACTGTCTCTTTAAAAAAATGTCCACTTCAATAGTTCGCCAAATTAAACCTCCCGAAGTGCTATGTTAGCCTATGGGGACCTTCTAATGCATTAGTCGAAGTAAAATCATTCGATCGATTGCTGAAATCGTTCGAATCGTTCAATTCGAACGATTTAATCGCTAGGTTGAAGATTTTACTTTGACCGCAAAACGGTCAAATTCGGTAAAGAAAACTTTGACTTCGATATTCAAAGTCGAAGTATAGCCATTCGATGGTCGAATTTCGAAGTATATTTCATTTCGAAATTCGACCTTTGATAAATCTGCCTAAATTCAAAGTAAATTCAAAGTCGTGGTATCCTATTCGATGGTCGAAGTATCCAAAAAATTACTTCGAATTTCAAATTTTTTTACTTCGAAAATTCCCTCAAATTCACTTTGACTCTTGATAAATCTGCCCCTTAATGTTAGCCTTTCCTTCTCCTTTAAAATCCCATGATATACACATCTTCGCATATAATCTGGGTTGCTGTTAGTTAACAGGGCACAGGGAGCGACAATACACAATAAATATCCACTATACAATTCATGATAGAAGCCTTAAACAATAATTCAGATTTACATAACAAGGCAAAAGAAAAACTAATTTAGCATTTAAATTCAGCTAATTGTCATTTCCACATATGAATATATGCACTTGCTTCTCATGAACCTTACAATAGCTAATATTATAAAAATTGCCATTTATCTCAATGGGGCAACATATTTCACAATTTTACCTGGTATTTTAAAAACACAATAGAGTTTCTTTTAATTATTTATATACATTTCAATAAAGACTTCTGTAATTCAGTGCCATATGAAAGGTTTACAGCTGTGAATAACAAAAATCCATAGACCGGCAAGACCAATTTCCAACATGCATTAAACTACAGTCCTTAGCCAGCAACAAAATCAATAGCTGGAACAAAATGAGAAGTGGATTATTAAGCAAATATAAGTTATGCCTGCGGATACATAACATAACTTGGTGTATTATAGCAGATTTTGTCCTAAATGGTATTGACAAAGTAGAGTGGGTACATTTGTTTAATGTGATACAGTCTAATGAAATAAAGTGTCATTCATTATTGTACTAAAATAAACATGTTCCTATCACAGTTAAATAGTGTTGTAACTCAGAATCAATATGAATAATAAGGGAATATTTAAGAACACCTCTGGTATTATAAAATACTGGCTAGACTATTCAATTTTAAAGTCGAAAAAGTAAAAATACTGTATTCTGCATGATTGTATCACTGTATTATGTACTCATTAAATAAAACACAAAATGCATGCACTTAATTAAATGATTTTGAACATATGAATTAAAACTTTCAGTAGAAACCTTTATTTTAAAAAAAGTTAGGGCATGATATATGTGTGTTAAAAAGCAAATGTCTAATTATTTCTAAACCATTTTCTCCAGCTTCCCTAAGGATAATGGCACCCACTTTGATCAATGTAGTTCCTTCAATGAGATTTGGGTGGTTATTTACCAAATAAAATAAAATTTGTTATTTTTTTAAATAAAATTTGACTTTTAAAATATCACAAATTTTTCAGAATTTATTAAACCCTGAGGATGGAAAAATCAGAATCTGAAAATCCGGCATCTCAGACTTGTCGAGGTTGCATGTAAGTCAATTGGAGAAGTCCCAATGATTTTCTGATGTGTGCTGGGTTTCGTGCAATACCCTGAAGTTTTCGGAGTTTTCGGGTGAAAATTGAGAAAATCGTGAAAAACGGATCGAAAAATCAGAAAACAATCATGAAAATCTGATTGTTTTCCTGCAAAGCAAATTTTCAGGGAAATGTAATAATAAATAAAAATAAAAACCCGGAGTGGATTTGATCAGAATTTGTAGCAAAAAATATTGAGATAAATTTGGCCTATTGATAAATAACCCCCATAATGTGGTCAAAATGCCATCCTTTGCTTGCAGCTGCCTTTTGTGTTCCCAAGATACATTCTACATATTGAGGGTACTAATGCTGAAAAGCTGGGTCCTCTGACAAATAATTCTGGTAAAACGCTGCTTATAAATTGGAAGGGTCTGCTTTTGAAAGTGCCTGTTTGACAGATTAACATATATATATATACATTAACATATATACTGTACATATATGTATCCATGGAACTGCCACCAGTGTGACTTAGATATCTACTGCCATGCATCAGTAGAGATATTAAGTGAACTTATCTAAAACATATATTGAGACATACAGTAGATGGTTGCAAGGTGATCCTGAGACAACTGCTCAATAAGATGGAAGGGAGCTTATTATTCATGTAATCCATGTAAATAAATACATCATTAATAAATCAGACTGGACTCATATTAAAGACTTATTTGCTCTAAAGACCTTTTCTTATAACAAGGGCACGTGTTCCAGTCTTGTTACTTATGGCAACCAGTCCGCAATTGGCTTTGCCTGCTAATAGGTAAAAGCAATCATCTAGGATCTATTTATTAAAGGATCTATTTATTAAAGGTCAAGTTTCTCTGGTGAAAAAAACTCTGTATTAAACTGTATTATGCCCCAAAGCAGCAAAAAATCCAAATCTGAAAATACTCCAGCTTAAACCTGTTGAACCTGTTGAATTCATGTAAAAGTCAATGGCAGAGGTTCCTTTAACCATTTAAAGATGTTTTTGCCTTCATAATTTTCGGGTGTTTGATGCTGGTTTTGCTAAATAACTCGATATATTCAAATTTGTTACGTAACAGTGACAGTTGTGTAACAGTCAATTGTCTCATTATTTTGTCATGACTTTTTTGTCTATTTTTATGTGAATAATTATTAAGTGAATAATTATTAATAAATGAAGGGGATTTGGGTTTGAGAGTTTGGTTGAATTTTTTTTAATAAAGTGAGAAAAAGTCAAGTTTTAGTAAATAAACCCCTAGACTATGGTAATGTTTTTCCATGTTATGTTATATCCCTGTGTTTGTGTGCATTAATAATCTTTTTCCATTTCACAATGGGTTGTGTGCAATATCCTTTATTGTATACAAAAATGTATCCTTTATAGGTTACTTTCCAATGTACATTCATTAAAAAAATGCAGTGATTTTAAAGTTATTTAAAAATGTGTTCAATGTTAAAAGCAAAATATGCACCCCTGGCTCTGACTCCTGAAACAATGCCACAAGCCAGCTGATTAAAACTAAAGAAGAGCTGGCTCCTGTTGCATAGCCTTAAAAGTCAGACTCAGAGATTGGAAAAAGGATAAACATATACTGATTTTAAATTATAATTTACAAATTTAGTGGAATCAGAATGTAGCCAATAAAGTGTTTACCTTGTTAGAAGGTGCAGCCTGCTAATCAGAGAACATCAGAAAGTTCGTAACAAAAATAGAATAACAAAACCAACAATTTAAAGCTATAGTAAAAGTACAGGACTAAGAGGGACATAATGGCTTAGCAACGTTCTTTAAATATCTGCTTATCAATAGACACCCTTGTTGCTTGACAATGTGTCAAGCTTCTGAGCAGTCCATTTTACAAGAAGCAATCAATAAAATAAACAGTTCTCTTGCAAATGCTCTTATTGAACTATTTTGAAGTATCAGCTGATGCCTACAAATAACATCATATGGCAAGAGACATGAGCGACTCCAATGGGAATGAATCAAAATTCAGACAGATTTTGTAGAGATAAGCATTAATCAGCGATTGATTCAAACTACTCTGAACTGATTTAAAATTCTTTGTTGAGTTCATTGCCTGTGATTTATTGTTAACATCCTCTATCTCCTTGGGCCCTTACAGCATACAGATGAACCCAAATTAAGATTCCACTTGATTTTACCCAATCCATGCTGGAGTAGGGGGGGAAACAACACTGGAAACATTAGCTGCTAGGTATCCCCTAATAATCTTCTGTACTGAATAGTGGAACACTTAGTAGTGCAGCCGTTTCACTGTGACCAGTGAGATAAAATGTATAGTACTAGTTTGGACTGTCACCACCCCTTACAGACTATTCTGTGCACACTTCAGAATCAGTTCCAAGGTTTACAGTGAGGATTGATATGTCCCAACTTACATGTGATAAATAGGAACAAGCAGGTCCAAACATTTATTGTGATTTGTGGACAAACCACTAGCTTTCTAGAAAAATCTAACAGGAAAATTATTTTTTTAAGTGCCAATAAAATATATGGAATCCAACGTTTAAAGGCAATGAAAACAACATACAGTTTTTAAGTGATACCACCTAGAGACTAATTACTCTGACTTCTAAAACCCGAGGAAGGGATATCTACATGTAAACCCACATAACAACTGGGTTGTAGGCTTGGGTGAATTTGACACATTTCGTTTCGGCAAAAATTTGCAGCCAGTGAAATGCCACCGATGCCCATTAAAGTTTATGGGCGTCAGAAATATTTTTTTTGACGTGCGACACCATACTAGTCTATGGCCGTCATTTCCGAGGTGAAAGGAGGCGAATAAATTCGGCCATCCCTACTGGGTTGTTATCATCTAGAATGGGTATCACTTTGATTTATATGGAGCAAGTGCCACAATAGTGCCCACTATGGCCAATATAATAGCCATGCTCTCTACAACTAACTGATCTTTGTTTTTTATTAATGAGATCTTATTATAATTTTCTACCTTAAGTTGGGGAGACCTGGGAAGAGGGGATCTGCTATATGGCTCAACCACACTTGCTGTGCTGTTCTTTGCTATAGTTTGTACAGATGAGGACACTTGGGTGTGAACGCAGCTTGGAGGAAGAATTTGGAGGGGGGGGCTGGCCAAATCATGTTATGACACTGGATAACAGACACAATTTTAAGTTTGAACTTCCTGCTTAAAACACTCTGGTGAATAGTCAGTATCAATTGATGGGAGAGTCAGGAATTGATGGGAGAGTTTCAGGTAAATATGGGGTATCTCTTCAGATACTGAGAATTTTAAGATAAGAACGGATTTTGTAGTAAAACAATAGTTTTCCTATCAATGCTAGCTGAATTTATCAAGATATATGCAAATTCATATGGAGAAAAAAGAAAGGCTAATTGTTATAAATGGTTATAAATTCCCTGCAATACAATATTCACAAAAACACTTGAGAAAACAGGAATTCAAAATCGAAATTTTGCGAAGACCAGTAATTTCCTCTTTTGCTCCCCTACTTCTCCAATCTAGGGTTTCCTTAAACTTAATTACAGATGCAAGAGGATTCTCCATCATTAATCATTCCTATTAGTCTTTCATTAGTCTCTATCTACTATTGAAATTACCGTGCAATTTTTCCTTGCCATTTCCTTGCAAATTCACTAAAGTCCTGGGAAGGATTTGCCACACTTCGCGTCACTTCGTCAGACGTTAATTTGCAGCGCATATGTTAATTCATCGAAATGCGAAGTTATGTCTCGGCAGCCGAATACTGGTGAAGTTTTGCTAGGTTATATTCGTCAGTGCAAGCATTTCATATCGGACTTTCACTTGCGTTCATTTCTGCTTGTCGAAACTTCATTAACACACTTACACTTAGGTCAATTTGAATAGGGCAGGTACATATAGGTCTTATATATGTCTTTTAGTGATGTTGGTGCAAATGCTTGAAGTGTCACTTATTAGGACAAATGTTTAAGGAAGCAAAATAAAGAGATCATCTAATGCCCTAGACATGAGCCCACCCTAAAGCAATGTGGCATGACCCTCAAAAGGTTAAAAAAAATATCAAAACAAAAATATTTAAGTTTTAACTTTTAAACACCATCCCACTTTAAAATATGAAAAATCGCCAGTTTTGTTTTTTTTACTTTTCAGCATACAGGATATGATGTCACTGACATAACATTGAGGAGGATTTAGCTTCAGCTTATCAGTTCACCAGGTCTAAGCTGGCGAAGGAAACTCTGGCAAAAGGGGTAGCGTAATGGAAAATTTGCACTTTAGTGAATTTGCAGAGTAATGATCGTTTGCCTGAGCGAAAATTCGCCTGTGAAAATCGTTTTCTTCAAAACTTCGATTAACTCTTTCGGTACAGAATTGCCCTCTACACCTGTAAAATAGTGATGTCCCTGTGGATTGTATTTCTGGCGAATTTTTGTTAGCGACGGCCACTTCAGCCTTTAGCAAACATACCCCTGCATTTCCACCACTCTAGTGTTTATTCTTCTGATCATTTTTACATTGGTATCTGCACATTCTACAACTATCCCTTGTTTCTGAGACTTAAACTGGCCATAAATGTGCAGACTTTATTCTTTGTGCGACATACAAATTTGTTTCAGTCAAATGATATGACACTAACCATTCTGATAAAAATAAGAAGGAAAAATAACAAATGTTCTGGTCATTAATTGTTGTGTCTCCTGCTTGGTGTCTCCTGTGGTCTGGAATGAAGTGGTTTAATGTATGAAAAGGGACAGTTGGTAGAACAAGCACATCTAAAATATAGCATATATAAGTATTTTGAATTCTGTTGTGCTGCCATGTTAAATTGCCGCCATTTGTTTTACAAACATGTTTTATATAGAAAACAATCCATGCTTTATAATATTATGCTGCATAATATATCTGCATTTTTTAATTCCCTCAATTCACTTACTGGATTTCTTATTGTCTGTTTAGAGACCAAACTGTTTCTTCACTTTAAAAAGTCCCAATAGTGCCAGGATTTATTATTTTCTCCATTTTTTGTGAATTGGTCACCCAGGCATCGATTCTTACATGAGAATATGGCTACCTTCTATCAATGGAGTAGGAATGCTTATTTGATAAGCCAGAAATTGTGCTCACTATACAGAAACCTCAAGTATATTATCTAAGTATAACCATATTACAATTAAAAAATACAATCAAAAAAAATTTCAAGCATTGTGAAATTTCTCATTGTTGATAGCTTACCTTTCTTTGGGTTTCATGATTCTTTTTCAACACTGTTTGACATCCATCGGATTCTGGATTGGAATGGGTATTCTGATTTCTGTCTTCTTCGTTTATGAAATTATCATTTTCCATTTGCGATATTGTAGTCAAATACTCATAGACTTTAACTCCATTAAATGGTGCATATCCCATTTCAATATGATTTTGATTCAATAAGATATCATCACTGTGTATGAAAAAAATACAAAAATGTTTGTCTATGTAATTTGGATCACCATATCTTCCCTCTGATTTTGCAACCAATATGGATTTATGCAGCTTAGGTATTGTTTTATTACTACTCAAAAAAGGAAATAATTTTAAAATGGACACTTTAGAGCAGTGATCCCCAACCAGTGGCTCCTGAGCAACATGTTGTTCACCAGCCACTTGGATTTTGCTGCCAAAAAAGGAGCTTATTTTTGAATTCCATGTTTGTAGGCAAGTTGCATAAAACCAGGTGTACTGCCAAACAGAGCTAAGAAATAACCATTCACAGCTCTTATTTGGCACCCCAAGAACTTTTTCTGTGCATGTGTTGCTCCCCAACTTGATTATGGCTCACAGGTGAAAAGGCTGGGGACCCCTTCTTTAGGAGATGGCCTTCCCATAATCCAGACATTTCTGGATATCAGGTTTCCCAATACGAAATCCCATAACTTTATTCACATTCAGGAAGGAAGACATGGTATGGCTATGTGGATCTATGAAGACTTATGGAAATAAATGTCAGTAAATCGTCTTGAACCTTGCCACCCTCCCCAAAGCATATACACACATAGGTACAGGTGCTTAGAGTAGTCTAGAAGTTCTTACAATACCTTGTTATAGAACCGTGTCCTCCCAAAATGATATTTTTCATTTCAATAACATCATAAAAATTGTGTCTGTCTTGATTTGGTTGATATGTTTTGTTCTGTTTTTGTGCTTACCATTTTGTGTCTTGCCATTGGTTGAGATGAAGGTTATCAGTAGCAATATAACCATTCAATACTTGACCAGAAGAAAGAAAATGTTTGTCATAATAATTGTCTTTTGCAGCTGGGAAGAATCCAGAAGGGGACTCCTTGGGAGTAACCTGTTTTGTTGTAGTGTATTTTTGCTTTGATAAATCCATGTTCAGTAATAAATCTGGCATGCTTGTTGAAGATGTTATGTTAATGAATTGTCTGTCTTTGATAATGTGACTTGGAATATATGTATCCTTAGGCATTTCATTTGCTAAAACAGTTTGCTTAAATTTGTGTGCCGATAAATGATGTTCTTGACGTGTATGTTTTGGTTTTCTAGATGGTTTCACCAAATTTGCAACTCGACTTCTAGGCTCTGTTATATTCTTTACAGAATTGATTTCTTTATTTTCTTTAACCTAAAAAATATGAAAGGATCATTGCAATTGCAAAAAAAAAAAGGATGGGTTATAACCTTAATGTAGAAAAGATGAAACAAAGTGATAGCAGTAGCAGTGAGGATGCTGCTAAACAAAAATATGGCACAAAGTCCAGACCACATGAGCAAAATGAACAATCAAAGGTTTAGATCAGAATAGACATTAGGTGAGGTTGATAGGATCAATGTTAGGCACTGCTTGCAAGATACATTATAAAAATCTCAGTTTTCATAAACATGTTTTTAGACAAAGCACGTAATTGGTAACAGGATCAATCTAAGCATTCAGATGGGTCATTTTGAGTATCAATTCTATTCTTAACCTAAGTTCAGCAGGAAGAAGTTCAATAGTCAGACAAGATAGTACGCCACCTAAAATCTGCCGAGTTCATGTGGAAGTCAATAGCAGATTACTATCAAATTCGAGTTGTTCCCAGGGTCAAGGTATGATAAATCTCGAATTTGAATACAATTTTGGATTATTCCCAACTAGAATTTGTTTTTGACCAAATGAGAATGAGTTTTGACCAAAAATCCAACTCGAAATTTTAAATTTGAATTTACAATTCAAACCTTAATAAATCTGCCCCCAAGTATGGTGTGCTTTTCTGCAACTTTGTTCATTCTATAGCTAGCATTCCATGTCCATATCTCATTAAGTCTAATTGACATTTGGTAAGTAAAATCAGTGCTGGCCAAGTCATTTGATCTGTAGTATTCAAATTAATGCCTCCAATCTAATTTGGACATAACATGTGTAGAATAATACTTTGGGAGATGACGCACACAATAGGGGGCAGATTTACCTAGGGTCGAATATCGAGGGTTAATTAACACTCGATATTCGACTGCCGAATGTAAATCCTTCGACTTCAAATATTGAAGGATTTACCGCAAATAGTTCGATCAAATGATCGAATGAAAAATCGAAGGATTTTAATCCATCAATCGAACGATTTTTCTTCGACCAAAAATTTGTTAGAAAGCCTATGGGGACCTTCCCCGTAGGCTAATATTGCACCTCGGTAGGTTTTAGGTGGCGAAGTGGGGGGTCAAAGTTTTTTTTAAAGAGACAGTACTTTGATTATCGAATGGTCGAATATTCAAATGATTTTTAGTTCAAATCGTTCGATTCGAAGTTGAAGTCGTAGTCGAAGGTCGAAGTAGCCAATTTGATGGTCGAAGTAGCCAAAAAAATCATTCGAAATTCGAAGTTTTTTTTAATATATTCCTTCACTCAAGCTAAGTAAATGGGCCCCTTGGGCTTCAATAAAAAAAAAAGTCTGGAATAATGTCCATCTTGTTGTGACCCATTTGAAGATGTTAATAGCCTTTATGACATTCAAGTTATTTTGGAGAAAAACTCGAAACTAGTTTCATTCGAATTCGATTAGAATTCAACTTTTTTGGTCAATAACATTTGTTTGAATTTTAGACATTCGAGTTTTTTCTAAAACAAGAACATTTGAGTTTTAAGTAAATTCAAATTTATTAGAGTAAAAAAAAATCACATAAATTCAAAATTCGGCCTTTGATAAAATGTTCCAAAAAATAAACCCTTTCTAAAACAATAGATATAGAATGCTACAGTTAGCTCACACTCGATTTGAGTTTAGTCGAATTTGATTCAAATTCGATTCGAGTTTTTGGGTCGGTAATATTCGTTTGAGTTTTAGACGTTCAAGGTTTTTCTTAAACAAGATTCTATTAGAGTTTCAAAGTCATTCGAGTTCAACTTTTGATAAACATGTCCCTTGGTGATAATGATTAGTATTTAACACAACTCAGTTGATTATACAAATATGTTGAGATATATGTATATCTTTGTATGCATATATATATATATATATATATATATATATATATAAAATATATATAAATATATATATATATTTTTTTTATTAAACATAATCTACATGGTTAAAAATAAAAAAAAAATCCTTTTGCCATTCTTTTTGTCTTTTTATGATTATATTGTTTTGGAAAACACAGTGCAGTGCAGTGATAGTTTACAGGGCCAGTAAAGCATACATCTACATTATCCCTTTGAAAGTGGAACAGGACACAACCTCTGGTAGCATTTTTTGTGAACTATTCTATTAATACCAATCAAATTGAGAAAATGATCAAATGAAATTGCATTTTGAGCATCATAAGCTGTGTAATGTCTATTCTGTTAAATTGAGGCCTATAATTGTTTCTCCACAGAAAAGGTACAACAAAGACAGCAATCATGTCATGTCATTATCCAAGACTAGAAAACCGGCCTTAGCAGCCAAGACTTCAAAGGCTTTTGGTTCTCGAATTGCATTTGGCTGCTATTGTAGAAGCACAGACAATCTTGATTAGGTGTTTACACGGAGGCAAGCCGTAGTGCACTGAGAGTCTGAGTGCCTTGGTCTAGAGCCATTAAAAATTTGTACATTATGTTCCTCCCTTTGAAGTGATGGTTTGTAGGTAGGAAAGCAACTCATTTTGAGTACAGCTGAGCTAGATTGGACATCTACTTCTCTTTCTCTCAAGAAAAATCATAAGGTTCCTAGAGAATAAGAAAACACTAAAAAGTTGATATTATTTTGAATATTATGAGTTGACAAATGTGCATAAAAATACCCATAAACACACTCAGCAACTGAAAACAGCAAACCTTGAGAACAATTATGATTTTGTGGAATTAAGGTAAATCCCATTTTTGCATGAATGGCAAATATTATGGGTAGTGTAGAATAGCAGAGATATTTATTAATATAGTGTAGTGTAAATATATATATAAAACAGTCTCTGTGATCCACACTCCTATTTTGTACATACCCGGGTGCTGCTCCTGGGAAGTAATAGATACAAGAAAATGTGGTAGCGCACTCCTGGGATTTCTTCAATAAAAAATAGTTTATTTCGACATGTTTGCAGTAATCAACGTTTCGGCTTGTGTCCAGAGCCTTTATCATTTTCTTGTGTGTGTATATATATATAGCTCCCACCCTTCCCAGCTATAGTCAGGTGATCCCACTGGTGTCTAATAAAAGGGCAGCCAAGTTTGGGAGTTTTACTTTGAAAGCAGCAAGTAAGTTGCAGGTAAAACCTAGTCCCTTTGTAAAATGTATAATGAAGCAATAGAATTCTTAATGAATCAGATAAAATTGAGCATAGGACTGGCCAGATATGAGATGACTTTGACGTAGTTGGCCAGCTTAAATATATTGCAATATATGGACAAACAATCCCTGTTTTGTTTAAAGGGTAAGGCATTTTTAGTATCAGTATGCACAAAATGTCTCTGTCTTAAATATATTGATAATGGGTTGAGTGCAGAGGACTCTTGTAGTTGACTATATGTATTTTGTGGTCACAGCCTCATTGCACCCCCGTCTAATGGTTTTAAAAAATAGTGGTGAGCACAACTTTCCCTTGTTTGTTATAGTTATACAGGAGCAGTGACCAGCTCCATGTTGTAGCTCCCACCCTTCCCAGCTATAGTCAGGTGATCCCACTGGTGTCTAATAAAAGGGTAGCCAAGTTTGTGAGTTTTACTTTGAAAGCAGCTAGTAAGTTGCAGGTAAAACTTAGTCCCTTTGTAAAATGTATAATTAAGCAATTGAATTCTTAATGAATCAGATGAAAATGAAGCGTAGGACTGGCCAGATATGGGATGACTTTCCCTTGTTTGTTATATATATATATATATATATATATATCATCATCATTTATTTATATAGCGCTATATATATATATATATATATATATATATATATATATATATATATATATGTGTGTGTGTGTGTATGTATTTTTTTTTTTCTTTAAAAGGGGTTTAAATTTAAGGGATCTTCTAGTTAAGAATGATCCAGTTGGATGCTATCAAGAAAAGCCTATTGGTTGGTTAGCGGGAGTGAAACCTGTCTCGTTTCGTTGCCCTACTTGCACTTCTTGCAGGTATATGACTCTTGACACGTCCTTTAACTAAATGGATCAGACACTGCGGCTAAGAATGGATATACATCTATCAGCAATTAGCACAGTGTTTAGAGATGGTATAACCAATATACCGGTTGCCAAGCATTACCTAGAAATGGGACATAGGTAGTCTACATTTAAATATGAGGCTAGCCTATAGACCATATCCAACCTATGAGGAGAGGAGGTGATAGGTCTAAATTACTCCCCCCAGAGGGAGTCTTTCTGGATACATAAATTAAATACCCTTGCCCCTTTGGGTTTGAATACTGTTCCCTCTGACTGAAAAGTCGATTGAATGTTACATTGATTATAATATTAACGTTATATCATATTTAAGTTAAATACATACTTGTTACAATATATGGATCTCTGTTTCCTGGTGCAGGGTTTCCTCCCAGTCAAATGATCTAGTGGGTGTGCACTTTATCTAGTTAAGTAATGTTGTTTTACTGTGAACAGGTCTTGAGAAAGGTCTTAGAAAGAGACCAAAACATTGGGCAGTTATTTAAAATGTAACCAATAAAATATGAATTTTTAATTTCTCTACAAATCCAGATGTGCACCTATTTTTGGAATTATTGGATAATACAGCTATCTGTAGCACCCTGGAATGTAGTAAGGTGGCCATAAATTAATAAAATAAATTGATAAAAAGCCTAATTAATCCTATCCTAAATAATTTATGGTCACCTTACTACATTCCATACTTTCTTAATCAACTTGGGAATATTTTAACCTACTGCACTTTATATCACTATTATATCATCAACTTGTTAGCACTATTTAGGATTATAGGACCCAATTAAGGGATTTTTATCCTCACAATTGTGTTTTTTTTTCAATTTATTATTTAATGTATTATTCAATCAATTGATGGGACTAATTAATTTTGCACTGCACTTTAAAATATAATAATTAATTAATTGGTGGATACTAAATTGATAATTATTGATTGTATCAGTAGGCTGTATACTTAAGATTTTTCCTAAAGTTGCATTTACAATTGAAGGTGTATGACCAATTGTAATGAGTTAATTGGATTGGACAGGGTTCTTTGTCTTCTCTTTTTATCTTGTGAAACTTATTATACTGACCTTTGGTCAGACCTTTGATACAAAAAAAAGGATAAAATAACTTTAAAGACCTATCAAGGGTGTCTTCCGTTGTCTTTTTTAAATAAATGCGTATCCTTACAGAGCATTTGTTATTAGATGGGGTCAGTGACCCCCATATGAAAGCTGGAAAGAGTCAGAAGAAGAAGACAAATAACTATACTATATAAAAACTATACCAAATAAATAATGCAGACCAAATGAAAAGATGCTTAGAATTGGCCATTCTATAACATACTAAAAGTTAACCTAAAGGTGAACCATCCCTTTAATATTTATGCGTAATTAATTATTTATATGTAAAGTCTATTTTTGATATATACACAATTCTATTGTACAGCACTGCAAATGCATTGACTTTTATAAATAGGTGTCAATATGTGTATGCGTTAATAATATGTATACGTGTTATTAATAATAATAGTGATAGTAATAGTGGAAAATAATAGAATTTTCCTTTTGGGAAACTTCTAAGGAGTATTCTAGCAAAAAGAGAAAAGGCACAAATGTAATTTGGTATATACAGACAATATGGAGAGTATGTATATTTATAGACAAGTAAAATTTAAATATACATATATATATACACTCATTCTCAATAAAAAAAAAATCAGTTACAAATGTTATCTTACCATATCTGGTGCGTCCTCTTTTTTCTTTGTGTACATATTGAGATATGATTGTTTGGTATGGGTGGTATGTGTCCCAAGCGTGAGCTTATTTGTTTCTATGAAATCTTTATTTGACTTAACAGTATTTGATTCTGCAGACTTGAACCTGTGTTTATTGACTTTGGTAACTCTCAGTTCCTCACAAGATTCACTTTTCCTGTTGCTTAAATCATTAGGTACATTGTTTCTGTGTTTATTTGCCATCCTGCATGGCAGTTTGTTTTCAGTTTTACCACTTATAACAAGAACGGTTTCATCATCTGCTTTTTTCTGATGCATCAATCTATTATGTACTGACAGGTCATCTGAGAAACTAGAAGAGACATCAGAGAACTCCTCTTGGTCCGTATAAGCTGCCATGCTATGTTTATGGCTTTGGTGTTTTTTCCAGTTGGGATCATATCTAAGATCACAATAACTGCTATCTTCTTTCTGAAAACTGAAAAAAAAGAACACAAATTTCTGCATCACTGCTACTGAATAAATCGCACACAGAATGATAGAATGTTTTGACTGTCGTGGTAGTAAAGCAGAAAGCAGAGGTACCAGAAGCAACTTCATGTAGAAGACTGGGGGTTATTTATAAATAGGGATGTAGCGAACGTCGGAAAAAAAGTTTGCGAACATATTCGCGAACTTGCGCAAAAACGCGAGCGGTTCGCGAACGGTTCGCGAACCCCATAGACTTCAATGGGAAGGCGAACTTTAACATCTAAAAAAAAAATTTCTGGCCAGAAAAATGATTTTAAAGTTGTTTAAAGGGTGCAACGACCTGGACAGTGGCATGCCAGAGGGGGATCAAGGGCAAAAATGTATCTGAAAAATCTGCCTGTGTGTGCTTGGAAGAGATAGTGTAGGGGGAGAGCTGTTAGTGATTTCAGGGACAGATGATAGTAAGTTTGCTGGCTAGTAATCTGCTTGATACTGCTCTGTATTGGAGGGACAGAAGTCTGCAGGGATTTGAGGGACATTTTAGCTTAGGTAGCTTTGCTGGCTAGTAATCTACTGTTCTCTTTAAACAACTGCCATACGTTGACCTTGTAGGCATTGTTTGCCCAGTTTTTTTGGACGCAGCCACTGAAGCACAGTTGCCAGAAAAAATATGCCATATAAATGCTGAAAATAGTCATTTTTCGCCATACGTTGACCTTGTAGACATTGTTTGCCCAGTTTTTTTGGTTGCAGCCACTGAAGCACAGTTGCCAGAAAAAATATGCCATATAAATGCTGAAAATAGTCATTTTTCGCCATACGTTGACCTTGTAGACATTGTTTGCCCAGTTTTTTTGGTTGCAGCCACTGAAGCACAGTTGCCAGAAAAAATATGCCATATAAATGCTGAAAATAGTCATTTTTTGCCATACGTTGACCTTGTAGGCATTGTTTGCCCAGTTTTTTTGGTCGCAGCCACTGAAGCACAGTTGCCAGAAAAAATATGCCATATAAATGCTGAAAATAGTCATTTTTTGCCATATACGTTGAGTCAACGTATGGCAAAAAATGACTATTTTCAGCATTTATATGGCATATTTTTTCTGGCCTCTGTGCTTCAGTGGCTGCGGCCAAAAAAACTGGGCAAACAATGCCTACAAGGTCAACGTCGTTGACCTTGTAGGCATTGTTTGCCCAGTTTTTTGGCCGCAGCCACTGAAGCACAGAGGCCAGAAAAAATATGCCATATAAATGCTGAAAATAGTCATTTTTTGCCATACGTTGACTCAACGTATATGGCAAAAAATGACTATTTTCAGCATTTATATGGCATATTTTTTCTGGCCTCTGTGCTTCAGTGGCTGCGGCCAAAAAAACTGGGCAAACAATGCCTACAAGGTCAACGTCGTTGACCTTGTAGGCATTGTTTGCCCAGTTTTTTTGGCCGCAGCCACTGAAGCACAGAGGCCAGAAAAAATATGCCATATAAATGCTGAAAATAGTCATTTTTTTGGTCGCAGCCACTGAAGCACAGTTGCCAGAAAAATTATGCCATATAAATGCTGAAAATATGCATTTTTTTGGTTGCAGCCACTGAAGCACAGAGGCCAGAAAAATTATGCCATATAAATGCTGAAAATATGCATTTTTTTGGTTGCAGCCACTGAAGCACAGAGGCCAGAAAAATTATGCCATATAAATGCTGAAAATATAAATTTTTTTGGTTGCAGCCACTGAAGCACAGAGGCCAGAAAAATTATGCCATATAAATGCTGAAAATATGCATTTTTTTGGTTGCAGCCACTGAAGCACAGAGGCCAGAAAAATTATGCCATATAAATGCAGAAAATATGCATTTTTTTGGACGCAGCCACTGAAGCACAGTTGCCAGAAAAAATATGCCATATAAATGCTGAAAATAGTCATTTTTTGCCATACGTTGACCTTGTAGACATTGTTTGCCCAGTTTTTTTGGTTGCAGCCACTGAAGCACAGAGGCCAGAAAAAATTAAACCAGTAGGGTTTGCACCCTAGTTTGTAACGGTGGCGGAGGGAGGAGGAGGACGCTAAAGGACAGCTGTGTGTGGAGTCATGAGGCTTGAAGAGAAGGACAGCTGCATAGAAGTCAGAACAAGTCTTCCGGCGTGCAGTAACCCTCCGAGATCCACCCCTCATTCATTTTAATAAAGGTCAGGTAATCGACACTTTTGTGACCTAGGCGAGTTCTCTTCTCAGTTACAATCCCTCCTGCTGCACTGAAGGTCCTTTCTGAGAGCACACTTGAGGCTGGGCAAGACAAGAGGTTCATGGCAAATTGTGACAGCTCTGGCCACAGATCAAGCCTGCGCACCCAGTAGTCCAGGGGTTCATCGCTCCTCAGAGTGTCGATATCTGCAGTTAATGCCAGGTAGTCCGCTACCTGCCGGTCGAGGCGTTCTTTGAGGGTGGATCCAGAAGGGTTGTGGCGCTGCCTTGGACAGAAAAACATTTGCATGTCTGACGTTACAGACTGGCCAAAGGGCTTTGTCCTTGCAGGTGTGCTCGTGGCAGGATTACTGGCACCTCTGCCCCTGGAATGTTGATGAGTTCCTGAAGTGACATCACCCTTAAAAGCATTGTACAACATGTTTTGCAGGCTGGTTTGTAAATGCCGCATCTTTTCGGACTTGTGGTATGTTGGTAACATTTCTGACACTTTATGCTTGTACCGAGGGTCTAGTAGCGTTGCGACCCAGTACAGGTCCTTCTCCTTAAGCCTCTTGATACGGGGGTCCTTCAACAGGCATGACAGCATGAAAGACCCCATTCTCACAAGGTTGGATGCAGAGCTATCCATCTCCGCTTCCTCATTATCAAGGACTGCATCATCCACGGTCTCCTCCCCCCAGCCACGTACAAGACCAGGGGTCCCCAAAAGGTCACCACTAGCCCCCTGGGAAGCCTGCTCCTGTTGGTCCTCCTCCTCCTCCTCCACAAAGCCACCTTCCTCCTCTGACTCCACTTCTGGCACCTCTCCCTGCGTTGCAGCAGGTGCCTGGGTTCGTTCTGGTGATTCCGACCAGAAATCGTGCGCTTCCAGCTCCTCGTCACGCTGGTCTACAGCCTCATCTGTCACTCGTCGCACGGCACGCTCCAGGAATAAAGCGAAGGGTATTAGGTCGCTGATGGTGCCTTCGGTGCGACTGACCATATTTGTCACCTCTTCAAAAGGTCGCATGAGCCTGCAGGCATCGCGCATAAGCACCCAGTAACGGGGGAAAAAAATCCCCAGCTGTGCAGATCCAGTCCTACCACCCAGTTCAAAAAGGTACTCGTTGACGGCCCTTTGTTGTTGCAGCAGACGTTCCAACATAAGGAGCGTTGAATTCCAGCGAGTCTGGCTGTCAGAAATCAAACGCCTGACTGGCATGTTGTAGCGCTGCTGAATGTCAGCAAGGCGTGCCATGGCTGTGTAGGAACGTCTGAAATGGGCCGACACCTTTCTGGACTGGGTGAGAACGTCCTGGAATCCTGGGTACTTGGAGACAAAACGTTGGACTATTAAATTTAACACATGTGCCATGCAGGGCACATGTGTTAAATTGCCTAGTCTCAACGCTGCCAACAGATTGCTTCCATTGTCACACACCACTTTTCCGATCTGCAGTTGGTGTGGGGTCAGCCACCGATCGGCCTGTGACTGCAGAGATGACAGGAGTACAGATCCGGTATGGTTTTTGCTTTCCAGGCACGTCATCCCCAAGACAGCGTGACAACGGCGTACCTGGCACGTCGAATAGCCTAGGGGGAGCTGGGGGTGCACAGGTGTGGAGGAGGAGAAGGAGGACCCAGCAGCAGAGTAAGAAGAAGAAGAAGACGAGGTAGAGAGCGATGGAGGAGTAGAGGTGGTGGCAGAACCGCGTGCAATCCGTGGCGGTGACACCAACTCCACTGTTGTTGTTGAGCTACCCATTCCCTGCTTCCCAGCCATTACCAAGTTCACCCAGTGGGCAGTGTAGGTGACATACCTGCCCTGACCATGCTTGGAGGACCATGCGTCAGTAGTCATATGGACCTTTGGCCCAACACTAAGTGACAGAGATGCGGTAACTTGGCTCTGCACATGTTGGTACAGGTGTGGTATTCCCTTTTTAGAAAAAAAATTGCGGCTGGGTACCTTCCACTGCGGTGTCCCAATTGCTACAAATTTGCGGAAGGCCTCAGAGTCCACCAGCTGGTATGGTAAAAGCTGGCGGGCTAAGAGTGCAGACAAGCCAGCTGTCAGACGCCGGGCAAGGGGGTGACAGTCAGACATTGGCTTCTTACGCTCAAACATGGCCTTCACAGAAACTTGGCTGGTGGCAGATGACTGGGAATGGGAACAGGTGGTCAAGGTGGAAGGCGGAGTGGAGGGTGGTTCAGACGGGTCAAGGAGAGCAGAGGTAGAGCAGTAAGATGCTGGACCAGAAAGAGTGTGGCTTTTAGTTTGCCTGTTGCCTTTGAGGTGTTGCTCCCAAAGTGCTTTGTGCTTGCCGCTCATGTGCCTTCGCATAGAAGTTGTACCTATGTGGCTGTTGGGCTTACCAAGGCTCAGTTTCTGACTGCACTCATTGCAAATTACAATGCTTTTGTCAGAGGCACACACATTAAAAAAATCCCACACTGCTGACTTTTTGGAAGTGTGCGATCTGGCGGTAACAGTAGAAGTTGGCGGCATTGGCGGCAATGGCGGGTGCGTTGGCCGGCTGAACACAGGTGCCGATACATGTTGTTGCCCTACTGATCCCTGCGGGCTGTCCTCCCTGCTTCTTCTAAGTCTTATTCTCCTACTGCCTCTCTGACTCTCCGTCTCTCCATCTGAACTACCCTCCTCTTGCTCTCTTCTACTAGGCACCCACAAAACATCAATCTCCTCATCATCATTCTCCTCAGATGCATCAATTTCTTCTGACACATCACAGAAGGAAGCAGCAGCGGGGACCTCCTCCTCATCACTCATTATGTCCATCTCTGTCGTGTTCTCTGCCAGAATTAAATCTGGTGTAAGGTCCTCATCTCCTTCATCTTCTTCTGGCAATAATGGTTGCGCATTACTCAGTTCAAGAAACTCATGGGAAAATAACTCCTCTGACCCCAGTGAAGAAGGGGCACCGGTGGTGGAGGAAGTGTTACGTGGGGTGGCCATAGCAGTGGAGGATGAGGAGGATGTTGTGGTAAAGTTAGAAACGGTAGAGGATGGGGTGTGCTGTGTAAGCCAGTCAACTACCTCTTCAGCATTTTGGGAGTTCAGGGTCATTGGCTTTTTAAAACTGGGCAATTTGCTAGGGCCACAGGATTGCATAGCAGCACGGCCCCTAGCACGGCCTCTGCGTGGCGGCCTGCCTTTGCCTGGCATTATTTTTTAAAAAACAACAACAACAACAAAAACTCAGTTGGTTTTTCTGGAAACGATAATACACACAGCTAGATGGCGGGTTGAAGAAAACAGTGTGCAAATAATGCCTACAAGGTCAACGTATACACTACTACAGCGGTGGATACGGATTACGTAAAATATATTATGGCTGCTTGAAAAAAGTCACTCCGGTGTTTTTTCTGGAGACGGTAATATTATGGATATTTAGACAGAATGTGAACAAGGTCACACAGCTAGATGGCGGGTTGAAGAAAACACTGTGCAAATAATGCCTACAAGGTCAACGTATACACTACTACAGCGGTGGATACGGATTACGTAAAATATATTATGGCTGCTTGAAAAAAGTCACTCCGGTGTTTTTTCTGGAGACGGTAATATTATGGATATTTAGACAGAATGTGAACAAGGTCACACAGCTAGATGGCGGGTTGAAGAAAACACTGTGCAAATAATGCCTACAAGGTCAACGTATACACTACTACAGCGGTGGATACGGATTACGTAAAATATATTATGGCTGCTTGAAAAAAGTCACTCCGGTGTTTTTTTCTGGAGACGGTAATATTATGGATATTTAGACAGAATGTGAACAAGGTCACACAGCTAGATGGCGGGTTGAAGAAAACACTGTGCAAATAATGCCTACAAGGTCAACGTATACACTACTACAGCGGTGGATACGGATTACGTAAAATATATTATGGCTGCTTGAAAAAAGTCACTCCGGTGTTTTTTCTGGAGACGGTAATATTATGGATATTTAGACAGAATGTGAACAAGGTCACACAGCTAGATGGCGGGTTGAAGAAAACACTGTGCAAATAATGCCTACAAGGTCAACGTATACACTACTACAGCGGTGGATACGGATTACGTAAAATATATTATGGCTGCTTGAAAAAAGTCACTCCGGTGTTTTTTCTGGAGACGGTAATATTATGGATATTTAGACAGAATGTGAACAAGGTCACACAGCTAGATGGCGGGTTGAAGAAAACACTGTGCAAATAATGCCTACAGGGCAAATAATGCCTAAAAGGTCAACTTATACACTACTACAGCGGTAGTAAAATAAAAAAAAGTAAAATAAAAAAAAAATGAATATTAAAAAAAAAAAATTAAAGTTGGTGCTGCTGAACTACTAGGAGCAGCAGATTAGCACACCAGTCCCACTCCCCAACACTGCTAGACTAATAGCACTGGGCTCTTATAGTAGTAGTAGTAGTAGTAGTAAAACAACAAAAAAATAAATAAAAGCAGTCCTTACAAGGACTACTGTTATTGCAGCAGTCAGTAGGGATGTAGCGAACGGCGGAAAAAATGTTCGCGAACATATTCGCGAACTTGCGACAAAACATGCGAATAGTTCGCGAACGTCGCGAACCCCATAGACTTCAATGGGAAGGCGAATTTTAAAAGCTAGAAAAGACATTTCTGGCCAGAAAAATGATTTTAAAGTTGTTTAAAGGGTGCAACGACCTGGACAGTGGCATGCCAGAGGGGGATCAAGGGCAAAAATGTATCTGAAAAATCCATTGTTGACACAGCGCTGCGTTTTGTGCTGTAAAGGGCAGAAATCACACTACGTCACTCAGGTGATGTTTCTGGACACGGAATGTGAAAAAGCTCACACAGCTAGGTGGCACTTGGTTAAAGACTGGGCAAATAATGCCTGCAAGGTCAACGTATACACTACAGCCGTTGGATACGGAATATATTATTGCTGCTTGAAAAACGTCACTCGGGTGGTGTTTCTGGAGACGGTATTATTATTGATATTTAGACAGCTAGGTGGCAGTTGTTTGAAGAACAGATGCAGATGAGAGATCAGCAGCAGGACAGACAGCTGCCCACAGCAGCTACATACAGAGCACTGCAGTAGAAGGTAGATTACTAGCCAGCAAAGCTACCTAACCTAAAATGTCCCTCAAATCCCTGCAGAGTTCTGTCCCTACAATACAGAGCAGTATCAAGTAGATTACTAGCCAGCAAAGTTACTATCAACTGTCCCTCAAATCACTAACAGCTCTCTCCCTACACTAGCTCTTCCAAGCACACACAGGCAGAATGAAAAAACGCTGCAAGGCTTCAGTTTATATATGGAAGGGGAGTGGTCCAGGGGGTGTGGGGGTGGTCCAGGAGGGAGAGCTTCCTGATTGGCTGCCATGTATCTGCTGGTCTGGGGTGAGAGGGCAAAAATAAGCGCCAGCTAAGGCGAACCCAAATTGGCGAACGTCGCGCGACGTTCGCGAACATTCGCCGAACGCGAATAGTCGATGTTCGCGCGAATTAGTTCGCGGGCGAACAGTCCGCGACATCCCTAGCAGTCAGCAGATGAGATCAGAAGCAGGACAGCTGCCCACTGCAGCTACATACAGAGCACTGCAGTAGAAGGTAGATTACTAGCCAGCAAAGCTACCTAAGCTAAAATGTCCCTCAAACCCCTGCAGACTTCTGTCCCTCCAATAACAGAGCAGTATCAAAACGATTACTAGCCAGCAAACTTTCAACTGTCCCTGAAATCACTAACAGGCAGCAGCTCTCTCCCTACACTATCTCTTCAGCACACACAGGCAGAGTGAAAAAACGCTGCAGGGCTTCGGTTTTTATAGGGAAGGGGAGTGGTCCAGGGGAGAGCTTCCTGATTGGCTGCCATGTACCTGCTGGTCTGGGGTGAGAGGGCAAAAAAAAAGCGCCAACAATGGCGAACCCAAAATGGCGAACGTCGCGCGACGTTCGCGAACTTCCGGCGAGCGCGAACACCCGATGTTCGCCGGCGAACAGTTCGCGACATCTCTATTTATAAACACCGGGCAAATTTTCACCTGGGCAGCAACCCATGGCAACCAATCAGATGATTGCTTTCAGTGTTCAACCAGCAGCTGGCTGAAAAAAGCTAATCAGTGATTGTTTGCTATGCGTTACTGCCCAGGGGCTAATTTGCTCAGTATTTATAAATGAGCCCCAATTGGTATTGGATGTTTACATTTTAAGCTGTTTAAGTTTTTGAAATTAATTCAAAATTTGAAAATAAAGGGTAGAATGTAATATCACTGCTTTCCAGTTGTTTCTTCAAGTTTTTATGCAATTGAGTTTTTCAGTTTTGTGTTTTTTCTTAAATAAGCGGACATTTAAGATTCTTATTTTTTTTTAATATATATGGTGGCCTTTGCATGACAATAACAGAGGTCACCCATTCCGATTAGAAGAAAAGAGGTTATGCCTAAATATTCGGAAGGGGTTTTTTACAGTGAGAGCTGTGAAGATGTGGAATTCTCTACCTGAATCAGTTGTACAGGCTGATACATTAGATAGCTTTAAGAAGGGGTTGGATTGCTTTTTATTAAGTGAGGGAATACAGGGTTATGGGAGATAGCTCATAGTACAAGTTGATCCAGGGACTAGTCCGATTGCCATTTTGGAGTCAGGAAGGAATTTTTTTCCCCTCTGAGGCAAATTGGTGAGGCTTCAGATGGGGTTTTTGCCTTCCTCTGGATCAACTGGCAGATAAAAAAAAAACTAAAAGGTTGAACTTGATGGACGTGTGTATTTTTTCAACCCTACCTACTATGTTACTATGTTACTTTGAATTTTAGTAAATCTGCTCTAAAGATTCAGAGAAAAACATAGGAAAGCAGTAAACCATTTCTCCTGAAACCATTTCTATAATGTTCATTGAGTATAGGCAATGTCTGCTGTGGCTAGAGTTGACAAAGCATACAATAAGAAATTGTAGTTCACAAGCTGCATGAATAATCTAAGAACACATTCCATTCATTTTTTTTCATCATAATCTGATTCAAACCACATAAGAATTATATCCTGCAGAGTTACTTGATATATTTTTTTCAACTGTTTAAGATACAGTTTCACCTGAATTAACATCTGGCCATCTTGCCTTGCAACTATTTACAGGCACAATTAAAAAGGATCTGTACCAAGAGAGTAGCAGCTGCTGCAGTTAGCACCATCTGGATATGCTGTGTTCTACAGCCTAATGCCATACTGGTACACATTAGTAGCTATCATTTTCATCCAAAAGTGGGGCATTTAAAATTCTTCATGGAGAGCTGCTTTAAAATATAAATTCAAGATTGCTGGATTTCTTTGGCTTTAGAAAACATTTTTTTTCAAAACCCTGTCCACGTGAAATCAGTATTTTTAATTCTATTCATTTGCATCCAAATATAGCAAGATGCAGTAGAAATGGTTAAAAAACAAAGTGTTCTTTTTTGTTGAATGTTAATTAAAGGGGTTGTTCACCTTCTAAACACTTTTTTCAGTTCAGTTGTTTTTAGATTGTTCGCCATAAACAAAGACGTTTTTCAATTGCTTTAAAACTTTTATTTTTTACTGTTTTTTAAAAATGTACGTTTAAAGTTAAATATTCCTTTCTCAGCTCAGTGATCCAGCAGCATTCTGAACGGTTACAATTTAGTTGATACATTTCTCAACAGAATCTTTGGAATATTAGCAACTATTGTATCAATTCTAACAGCTGCCTTTAATGAAACTCAGGGATTCTGCTCAGCAGGGACAAAGATAACAAATGTATCAACTAAATGTATCAATTAAGAACAGGTAAAGAGTCGGCGACCTCCCCCCCAGAGCTGCTTTGAAAGGTGAAAATTTAAACGGCAATATTAGAAAAACAGTCACAAATAGAAAATAGAAAGTAATTAGAAAATGTATTTATTTCTGGTGAACTATCTGAAACCAATTGAATTGAAAAAAAGTGTTTGAAGTTGAACAACCTCTTTTATATAATACAAAGCTGACTTGGGTTCCAAAGGCCACTTTGTGACAAAATGAGTCTTGCCCCAGATGATACAGTGGTCCCACGACTGTGAAAAGGACCTTACTGCACCCAGCCAGCCAATGGTTAAGTGGGATAGTGCACATGTATGAGACAGATTAAATGTTCCATATCCAAGCGGTTAAGGGATGAATGGTAAGGATTCAACATGATATTTATCATGACAGTTATCAAAATAATTCGGTGAAAATACACCAAAAGCCCATACAATGGAATTGGGTGCATGTGTGAATAATCTTTTGGAAATGTTATTGCGTCTGTTTAACTTTTTCAAACTTTCATATATATGTAGCTATGCCTGTGTTCCTCCTGTATGAGGCTGGTTAACCAGATGCCACAACTCTGAAGCAGGGTGAAATAATTACTGGTCATGGGGCTGTATAGTTCCTTTTTTAACAGGGTGCAAAACTGCAGTCAACAGTAATAACATTATCTAAATTGTACTAAATGCATAGGCCTGATCCCCGTATTGGTAATTATGTAACTGTCCCTTTTTGAGTACTAGTGTATCCAGTATTACCTCTATTTTTCTATAGTAAGTGAGATTGGTGCACCCCCTGATAAATTGTGGTTTAGATCACCTGTGCCAAATGCTGTAATTAGTGATGGGCGAATCTGACCTGTTCCGCTACGACAAAAATTCAAGAAACGGCACAAATTCGCCAAAATGGATTGAAGTCTATAGGCATCAATTTTTTTTTGTCACATGACAATTTTTTTCACCGATAGGAGTCTATGGGGATCATTTTGTGGCGAAACTCTGCGAAAAATTTTGCTCATCACTAGCTGTCATTTTTTGTTCGATTACTGATTATATTTGCACTATATACACACTTGTACTTATTCTGAACCACCCACTTCTCCGCATACACAGTTTTAAAAGGTGCACACAAAAGAATCCAAAAGGAATTCCTCAAAGGAAAAGATAGTGACACCAACTGTAACTTTAACCAGATCTGTGTCCCATATACAGCAGGGCACCTTCCAACTACATCCAGTATATGCAAAGAGACAAGTAAAATCATATTCTTCTAAAGCGAGTGTTCTACTAGCAGTCTAAAGGTGTTATTTATCCAAAAAGTTCCCACTATTTTCTGAAAACTACTCCGAACAAATCCACACTGAATTTTCCACCCTATTTATCAATACATTTTTCCAAAAAATGTTTTGTAAGGGAAAAAAATCGTGAAAATTGTGAAAAAATCTGCATTGTTTTTTAGATTTGTCATCGAAAACTTCCTCAAAACCACAAATTGAACAAAACCCAGCGCAGACCGGGTTATCAACGGGACACCTGCCATTGACTTCTACATGAACTCAGCAGGTCTGAGTTGGAGTACTTTTTTATTCTGACTTTTAACATGAAACAATGGTGTTTTTCCCCTTTAAAAAAATTGTTCTTTAATAAATAGCCCCCTAAAGATTTAGCAGACCTGTGCCTCAGTCACTATTGAAGTTCTACCAGAAAAGATACAGAGGTTTTGAAGATGATCAGATTTATTTACATATAGGGAATAAGTGCACAACACAAATAACTGGTGCATTTTGCCATACTATTTACCACAATACAGAATTTCCCAAGTATTTATGTCTAGGTCATGCACTCACATGAGGGACTACAATGTTATACTGTATGTGGCGTTGAAAAAAAAGGTGTGCAAGTCCCGTATTTGTCATTATATGCACATATCCATCTCTGAGCAGTTTCAAATATGCAAAAAAGAGGCCACATAGAGGAACCCTGTTACAATGCACCTGCTCAGTGGAGGCTTGCCTTTTGCCTTAGAATAATCTGCAGTGTATCTAGTGGCTCAGTCACAATTGGTAGGAACAAGGCAAAAGCCATACTTAATGTAAGCTTATTCTTTATGGCATTATAAAATGTGCAAGCATTGCAACAGCAAAACCATGTGTGCTAATGTGGTAGCATAAATGCAATCTTGACTTTTGTTCTTTATTTCCAAACTGTAAACCTAAAACACATACTGCCAGCCTGAAACATCTAAAATATCTTGCTTATAATCCATACTTGTCTTTCATGGAGATAATACCCACAACAATAACTGTTTAAATATGCATTTGGTTAGCAATTTCAAGCAATACCCAAATAAGCACGGAGGGGGTGTTATTTCAGGTTTGAGTTACCAAATTTGTTCATATCAATTCAATTTCCTTTTTTTCCTATCTGACAGGAAACAGTGTTTAATGCGCATTACGTAATTAATTTGCCAGCCAAGGCCTTTGATAGATTATGTAATAACTCCATGGGTAGAGAAAATGGATGTGTAAGTGATCATTGCAAGCTCAGCTCCCCACAGGTCTTTTATTCTTTCCATTCCATTAGTCTTCATGAGAGCAATGCTACTCTGCATGTAGCCTTAATGGCTATTTCTTTCATACGGATCTATTCAGCAAATTTTCAAAACTGCGTTTTTTATCGAGAAAAAAAATATCAGACTGTAGCGTACTTTTTATTCTGTATAGTACATTATTTATTCAAAGATTACCGATCACATTCATCTTTTTCAGTATAATTGTGTTTTTATTGTTCATGACAAAAATGGCAGACTAGATTGGTACAAATATATATGTATATTGGTATGAAATTTATTATCTTAAAGCATCTAACCCATAAGGCTCTATACAGCAGGCCACTTCCCATAGTGTTTGACTACTTCAATATTTTTTTTTTTTAATGAATAACTTTTTCTCTGCAAAACAAGGCAAAATTTTTTGGACGCGCGTCTTTATTTGTTTTGTTCACGCATGACGCCATACAAGTCTATGGGTGTCATTTGTGAGCGAAATAAGGTGAAACAATTCGCCCATCCCTACGTATTATAAAAAAATTCACAATTGCAGTACGACACAATGGACACAATAGTTGCATGTCTTAGTGATCTTAATTAAAGGTCCATGCAACCAAAGACAATCCTTGCATTTTGCTATACTTGCGCTAGTGAACGTGACCCCTTCCTCTACTAAATAGCATGCACGTGTTCCTATTTCTGCAGAGGAACCCTCAGTGTCGAACTGGAGGGTCCGAGGCCTTCCAGGGCTTCAAACCAGGGGCCCTACCCCAGCCACAACCAACCTATAGGGCTCCCTCCCCAGCTGCAACACCCCTCCGGGCCCCTCAACCAACATGTGTACCTGTTCTCTCGATCTGGGCCAGGAGGGGGAAGATCGGGTGTAGGTCTGGGTCAGCGGGGCCCAACTGGTATTTACCCATTGTTGAGCAAGCCCAGTCTGACCCTGGGAACCCTGTAGCTATTGCCACCATGAAGCTGGTGGTAATTCCAAGGCTCCCTCTGAAGGCTGCATAATTGACACAGGTGACTTGTATCCAGTGAGTCACACGCAATCCTAATAATGCATAATATTAGAAATTATGATATCCCACTAACAAACTCTGTATGCAATTCCACAAGATTCATAAAAACACCACACAATTGCAGGTGTTGTTTAAAAACAAACACATCTGACTGATTACTATGGGTTATTAATCAATGTCAGCAAACTTAATGGGGAATTATCACGTCATTGTAATATAATAAGAAACTTATTCGATTTTCATAATAATTCCCCTTTAAAGGGCATGTAAAGGCAAAAAATTAAATCCCATTTGAATTTTCTTTAATTAAATGAAACCTATCTCCAATATACTTTAATTAAAAAATGTGTAGTTTTTATAAGAAACCTGACTGTAAGCAGTGAAATTCTCCCTTCATTTACTGCTGTGGATAGGAATTGTCAGACGGTCCCTAACTGCTGAGCAGGGAAACAATCATACTTATGAACAGCAGGGGGAGCCCCCGCCTTACTTCCCAGCCATGCAGAACTCAAGCAGCTTTGTTTATGATGATCCCTAAGCAGCCCAGACCACACTGAGCATGTGCACAGTCATAGTCTTGCAAAGATGTTTAACAAAGTTACAAGATTTTGACTCCCTGTAGCCAAATTTGAAAGCATAAATTATTTGTTTGATTAGGCTTGTGGTGCAGTAAGTTCATGTTTATATTTAGTATACAAAATACAGCATTTCTAGCCTTATTCTATTTTAGACTTTACATGCCCTTTAAAGAAACAGTTCAGTGTGAAAATAAAAACTAGATAAATAGATAGGATGTATTATTATATATTAGAAAGATTTTTTATTTTGCACAGCCTATTTACCCAGTTTTTATTTTTACACTAAACAATTCCTTTAAATGATAACTAAACCCTAAAAATGAATATGGTTAAAAATGTCATATTTTATTTACTGAACTTATCTCACCACCTTAAAGATTCAATTTGTTAATAGCAGCAATGATCCAGGAGTTTAAACTTGTCACAGGGGGTCACCATCTTGGAAAGTGTCTGTGACACTCACATGCTCAGTGGGCTCTGAGCAGCTGTTGAGAAGCTAAAATTAGGGGTTATCACAAATTGACCAGCAGAAAATAAAGTTAGTCTGTAATTTGAGATGATGCTACAGGGCTGATTATTAAATTCTGATGCTAATTGCACTGGTTTCTTCGCTACCATTTAATAATTATCTGGGTTAATTACAAATCAGCCTTGTGACATTTATAATCTATGTGTACTGTATATTTTGAGTGGGTTCCTAAAACAGTAAGTGACAGCAGCACAGAGCATGTGCAGTGAATCAGCAGAAAAGAAGATGGGGAGCTACTAGGGCATCTTTGGAGGCACTGATCTTCCCTGCAAAAGGACTGTGGTTGTCTTGGGCTGGTACAGAAGCCCAAAACATGTACAACATTTCTAGCTACTTCTTTAGTTAAGCTTTAGTTAATGTAACATGTTTCAGTGGCAATAATAATGTTCACAAACACCTTTGCAAACGTTTGAGACTGTTTGTGTCCTTTTATGATTATAGACCTCAATGACTTCCTCGCAATGTTTGTGAACAAATGGCTTTTGCAAACACGCGCATTATATGTAATACAATTTCGTAATCGTAAATATTTAACAAAACTCCAGAGTAGGTGTAAATGCTAACCTGTGCTTAGTGATGCAATATTGCGAGCAGTGCTAAACATTTGCAAAAATGTCATTTTAAAAAATGCTTGCAATCTAACTTTTAAGGGTATTTAGTGAAACTCGACTTTATTTCACTATTATTCTGAAAAAATTCTTGTTGCCTTGGCAACTCGACTATCATTATCGAACTAAAACCAGCGCCACAAAACTATTGTTAGAGAATCAGAAGTGTGCTTGGGTCTTTGTGCCTGACTATAATTGCAATCATAGATATTATTCAGATTTGTTAATCATTTAGAACCTTACCTTATTTCCTTGTGTCCAGTCCCTCCATTTTTGTGGTTAGGCGTATTTGCAATTTTATCATTTTCATCAACAATAGCATCTTTTCTTGCTCTGTCAGAATTAAAATCCTTTTGTTTGCCATAATTTTGGCGTTTGTCAGGCTGTACATCCTTTACAAGTTCTTCGATGTTAAAAATCCTGTCTTGCAGTTGTGACTGATATTGTATCTCCTGGGTTAAGCTTTCAGTGTCAGATTCATCTAAGCTATCTAAACTTAGATTTAGGTCTAATTCCTCTAAGGGTTGTGTTGTTCTTTCTCCCATTAGTAATTTTTAGATACTGATCAGCAAACCAATCCTAAATTGAAGTAAAAGAACATGTTTCTAAAAGTTGCTGTAACCACAAAATGTTTATATACAGAGTGCATACAAATATCAAACACCTAACAAAATGCCAAACTAGTGTTCCCCACATTAAAATAATGCACTTTTTCATACATCCCTATTGCAAAATTTTCACCTGTATTCCATCTGGATCATTTAGCTTGCGGGTTGTCTTACCTCTACTACACATGCTCAGTCCTGAATAGTAAAGGTAACCCATATTTTACCTAGGAGCAAATTGTGGGGCATAAGAATGGGCATTCTTTTAACAAATAAGGGATATGACCCTCAGACCTAAAGGGGGAAATTTACTAAAGGGCAAAGTGGCTAACGCTAGCGAAAATTCACCAGCGTGACGTCATTTTGGCACTTCGCCGATTTACTCACGGGTGCTGGTGTAAATTTGCTAGCGAAATAGACATACGCTAGCACTACTTTGCATCCTTATGCCAGACGAAGTTGCGCTCTGGCGAAGGGACATAACTATGCTAATTCACTAACTTGTGGATTTTACTGAACGTTACCTCTTGCGCCAGACTTGACTTCTAAGACCTCTATTTTATCTAATGAGTGTTTCCCAGACTTGTGTAGTGTAATGTAGTTTATGCTGCATATACGTCCATTGTACTTTAACTTGGCACCGTATGCAAATTAGGCATCGCTAGCGTAACTTTGCTTTGCTTTACAAATTAACGCTAGCGCAACTTTGCTACCCTTCGCCTCCCTGGGCGCAACTTTGGATTTTAGTGAATTTGAGCAGCCCTGGCGAAACTACGCCTGGCAAAGTATGTAAAGTGCAGCGAAGCCGTCACTATTGCATTTTCAGTTAAAGTGTTTATGTGTTAAATGAACAGCTACAAATGTATTTCTTGGCAACAAATGTCCTATTTATTATCTATGTACTATCTGATGCTAAAAGCCCTGGTTTCAGGTAATGAGAATCTGAATCAATTACTAATCAGCCTTATATTGTGACATGACAGTATATTGTGAGATGGCCCCTATCCTTAGATAACTCGCAGCAGCACAGAGCATGTGTTGCAAATCAGTTAAAAAAAGGAAATTGGGGAACTCTTGTGAGCATCATTGGAGGCACAGATCTTCCTTGCTAGGGAAGGGCTGTGGTTTCCTTGGGATGGTGCAGAACCACAAAGCATAATGTGCAGGATTTCTAGCCTACTTATTTGTTGAGTAATATCATATGTCCATAATGTATTTAAAAACTATAAATATGTATTAAAATTAAACACTTTAATAAAACACTAACAGGAATGTATAATCTTACTATAAATGCCAAATTGGCTAGTCCAGAGCTGAGTAAGCTTTGCTACAACTTCACGTAATGAATGGCAACATGAAACTCAACATTTTTCAAGCATGTGGGGCCTCATTCACATGCTGTGCATCAAACTGCAAAAATCAGCACAGTTTGCCATGTTGTACCCACCATATAATAGTTATCCCAAGATTTCAATGTCATCATTCCAACCACAATACTGACACACTAATGTAAGTGCAAATGTTGCATCCCTTTGTAAAGTAGAAATAAATTGCATCACACTACAGGAGCTTGTTGTGAGAGTTTTCTTACACACCTAATATTTACATGCTATTAATCAACAGTCTCAGAAAACCTCTCCTGAAGTATATAGAGAAATCTGCAACTGAACTGGAATATCTACTATATATACTACAGGTATGGAACCTGTTATCCAAAATGCTCGGGGGCCTGGGGTTTTCTGGATAATGGATCTTTCTGTAATTTGGAACTTCATACTTTGGGGTATATTTATCAAAGAGTGAATTAAGAGATCGCCACAATCCTCTAGAGTGAAATTCCGCCACTCTCCATTCATTTCTATTGGATTTCGAAAGGTGTATTTCTGAAAGGATGAACTTTCACTTTCTTTCATTTTGCTCTAGATTGACTTTACTCCTTGATAAATATGCCCCATAAAGTCTACTAGAAAATCATGTAAACATTAAATAAACCCAACAGGATTGTTTTGTCTCCAATAAGGATTAATTATTTCTTAGTTGGGATCAAGTACAAGCTACTGTTTTATTATTACAGAGATAAAGGAAAACATTATAAAAAAATTGGAGTTTTTGGATAAAATGGAGTCTATGGGAGATGACCTTTACATAATTTGGAGATTTCTAGATAATGGATTTCCGGATAACAGGTCCCATACCTGTACTGTCAAATTATAATGGACCCAACATTTGCCTGGCCTGAGTATGACCTTTAAATGTAATAAACGTTTTAAATGAAAATGATTCTCTTGAGAATGAGCATAAGCTCTCATACAAACTGAAACAAAATATATGTTAAAATTATCACTTTTCCACTGAGCGTGTGTTTATCAATATGTAAAATTTGGGAATTTTACCAGTTTTAAGAGATTTTAATCAGCTTATAAATAGGGCCAAAATGCCACTGTGAATGCATGTATATACAGTTATTTCTTACATTCAATATCTGAGTTTATTTATGATATTTAGTATATAAAAATGGTTGTGAATTTGCCTCACAATTTACCTCCCAATACCTCATGCCGTGTTACTACTTATGCAGGTTTATATGTTTAAGGCAATGCTGTTCTTTAACAATTAAAGGAACAGTTCAGTGTGAAAATAAAAACTGTGTAAATAGACAGGCTGTGCAAAATAAAAAATGTTTCTAATATAGTTAGTTAGCCAAAAATGTAATATATAAAGGCTGGAGTGAACAGATGTCTAATAAAACAGCCAGAATCCAACTTCCTGCTTTTCAGCTCTATAACTCTGAGTTAGTCAGCGACTTGAAGGGGGGCCACATAGTACATTTCTGTTCAGTGAGTTTGTAATTGACCTGACCCTCAGCATTCAGCTCAGATTCAAAAGCAACAGATATGACCCATGTGGCCCCCACTCAAGTCTCTGATTGGTTACTGCCTGGTAACCAGGGTAACCAGTCAGTGTAAACCAAGAGAGCTGAAAAGCAGGAAGTAGTGTTCTGACTGACATGTTATACATCAAATCACACATTTTTTTGACATTTTTTATTTTGCACAGCCTATCTATTTAGCCAGTTTTTATTTTTACACTGAACTGTTCCTTTAAGCCTTTGAGGCAAAGTTGTTTTTAAGGGATTTGCTACTGTAACAATGTGCTGATAAACAGCAAACACTCTAACACTTGAAATCCTGAAATAAAGTGTTTTATTCCTTACCTGGCTAGTTTCAAGCAGGATACCAGCAATGTAATGTGCTCTCTCTCCTAGCTGCTTCCTTGTTAGTGATCCCGGGGGTTGCTATGGCTCCCAAGTGAACAACAAACAGCCCATAACAAAGGGTTTCTTTGCACACAACACTGCTGAGGCCTAGGAAGTCATCACTGCAGAATGTGCCTGAATAGGAGAGAGATGATTGAATTGCCAAGCTGGGTTATTTCATTACACTTCAGGAGAGATGTTCAATGTGCTTTGTGCATTCATTTGTCAAACTACTATACGTTGGTTTATGAAGATTTTATAGCAACAGCCATGTGTTTCTAAGTGATGTTTTTTTAAATCCTTTCGTTTACCACAGAACGAGGAAACCAGTGAAAATAAAATGACAGCTTTTATAAACCTAGACCAACTTTTTCAGTAATTCACACTATTATCATTATCGTTATTGCATTATACTAATACAGGGATTAGACAAAATAACCAATAGACCTAACAAAATCAACAAATAGTATGATTTATAACATTTCCGATCAGATTTCGTTGAGGCATTTCAGATTTTTCATATGAATGAAAACCTCAAATATAATAAAGTCACCATCATATTTTGTCTTGATTGTTCATGTTTCTAAACTCGAAAATTTAATTTTTATGGAATATGCTCTAAAATATTGAAGAATAGCCAGATAACATAAGTTTCTACAAATGTTCATCATGAGTGCTGAATCGTATCTTTCACGTGTTCTATTTTCGCAAAGCAATTCCTAATTCAAACAGTAAATGGAATAGGGTTTACCACAAATCATTTTTTGCATGAGGGGATCTTGGGTGCAACAGTTGTATAACTAGATGTTTATACTGGCATTTTCTATAAAATACAAGAACATGTCTGTATAATTTACTTACTTATGAAACCCCACATTCATGTTCTCTGACAAAACTGTCCCAAGCCACCTCCATGTCCAGTAGTACCTACTGCAATAAGACCCAAACTGCCTATGATGGAAAGACGGTTCTGTCACTCATTCACTCAAGTTGGGGTGGAAATTTTTTTTTTGCACAAGCAAGATCAATGGGGTTTCTTTTTATATAAAAAAAGGTTAAAGAGAAGGAAGGAAAAGGAAAGAAAGAGGTGGGAGAGGGGAAGTTGAAGTCGGATGGGAATAGCCTCCATTAGTTGTTAGAAGTAGATGGCAATTCAAGCCATGGAGTCCATATGTTATCAAAGGTAGGTAAGCTTATACAGATCCAGTTGTGAGTTAACTAGAGCAATCCATCAGTTGAGAGTTAGTGGTGATGGGCCCATCCAGAGTAGTGGGATCATCTCATTAGCATAGAATAAGAGTAATCTCTCATTAGATGTCTGGTATGCACTCTGGGCACCAGGGAGTCCAGTAGGTACAATAAGCAAGTAGCTGAGTTAGGCTCTTAGGGAAGTGGCAACTCAGTGGCCATAAAATTTATAACCCATTTCAAAAATGTGTGTATTAGGGGGCAATCCCATAGTAAGTGCAAGAAGTTAGCAGTTGGGGCTCTACATCTAGGGCAGTTGGGGGAGCTAATCCTTTCCATACAATGTAACTTTTGTAGTGTTATATTTGATGGATAATTATGAATTGTATAAGCTTGTTCCTTGAACTTCCTATAATAAAATTAATTCAGACTATGTATGGTTTATGTCCTGCAAGATCTTCTTGGGTGAAGTGGGTGAAGGTTATGTTGTAAGAATAGTGATGGATCTTTGTGTATAGATAACCCCAGAATTTAAAATTTTCTGCCAATTTAAGAGTACATTTTGGGTCTGTCATCAGCGGAGGATGTCCATCTAAGAGAAAAACAATGGACATATATCAATTGATTTGGAGGCCCGAAAATGTACCAAAGTGTTTAATGATATTGAAGACAGAGGTGAAAGAGTCATGGAGGTCTGCTAAATATAGTAACATATCATCTACATATAATGAGATTTTTTTCTTCAACAGTTTTATTTATAAGTTTTCAGACCTGTTGAGAGTGCCTGATTTCTCTTGCCATAGGTTCAATTTCTAACACACATGTTAGTGGGGGAAGGGGGCATCCTTGGCAGAAGCCCCATGTGAGGTGAAATGTAGGAGAGTCAATTCCATTAACCCAGATAGATGTCTTTGGTTCATTATACATTAGCTTGATCCACTAAGTGAAAGAGGGGCTGAAACTTATTATAGTTATGACTTCCCAAAGATGGAAAAGGGTAAAATGGAGCATGGAACAGGACAGCCCTAGGAACTGTGCCTAATCCTGGGTTTGTTTTTGACTTTATCCTCTCTTGACTTTGATCCCAGCTGCCTGCTATGAATTTTGCTGCCACCCAAATATGATTCTGCTTGATTCTGGATCATACTTTTCTTTGGTTATCTCTCTGTGTTTGGGTTCTCCATCACTGCAACAGCAGAAAGTTCCAGGGCGGGGAAAAAAGTGCATTGTTTACATTAGTATTCAATTGTATGGAATGTTCACCCGGCATGAATGACTGAAGCTGCACTCTCTCCACATCACTCCCTCAGGGACTGGATGGGTATGCACTTATCGTCTGAGATGATTTAGGGGCAATTTCATCAAAAAGAAGATTTCTTTGCTTTATTACAAATAATACTGACATAGTCCTATTATAGAAGCCAGTATTACTTTAAGGGACCCCATGACAAAATTATTTTATCTGAAGAAAACTACAACACAACAATTAACATTCCACAGAACACAAAATCCACTGTAACCCATTCAAGCATAGGCAATCAGCATTGTAGAACTACAATTGACAGCATACCATCACTTGCTCTCCACACTTTGGATTTCTAAAAGCTACTAAGGATCCTTTAGTAAAAGGGGCAGTGTACTCACAAGGCACCCTTTGCAGATTATCTATCATTTGTTGCTTTCTTGTAAATATGTTATTGCTGTGCAAAATTAATGAAAGTTTAGAATCTGTGTGTAATTATTATATGCAAGGGGTTACTTGAACAATCCTAAATCTATGCAGGCTGTATGTAGCATGTAACCATGTGAATGCCAGCAAGTCTACAGGGGAGATGTATTAGAGGGGTGATGCACCAATAGGGTAACATTATATTATGGTAAAGTGATTGCTATCAATGAGTGTACACATGTTTACAATATTTACACATGATAGATCCCATTTAAGAATGAGGCATAAACCAGATATGTAATGGAATATGTCTAAATATTCACTGAAGCTGGACTGGATTTGAAGCTATTTCTGGAAGTCAAATAGGTGATATTTGGCCTTCTTGGTTATTTAGTTTTCTGCAAATACCACAGAAGTGCATATGTTTTGTAAAACATCTTTAACCTGATTATTGGCATTAGAACATTGCTAGAGATTTCTGGATAATTTCCTTCTGGATGGTGGATGTCACCTGCATACAGTACTGTATATATGGCAACAAATCACATAAAAATAATTCAGCACTTATAAAGCAATCATTAGCCAGAAACACATAATACATAAGAAAGCTACAGTAACTGTACATCACTATATACAAAGTCATATCTGAATAAAGCTAGCCAAATGTTTGCTATGTTCACAATCGAAGCCATTAGATTAACGTTTCATCATTGCATTAAACAATTGGTTCCTCTTGTACTGATTGATTGATCCTTGCTTACCAACCATGAGAAAACATAACAATTATTTAGCTTTACATGCAGTAATTTAAGTGCTAGGTTAAGTATTAGTTAAGTATGTCTGGTGAATGTGTATTTGAAGTCCATTTGACAAGGGATAGAGTTTTGGTACTGCATATACCAGTGATCCCAAACCAGTGGCTTGTGAGCAACATGTTGCTCACCAACCCATTTGATGTTGCTCCCAGTGATCTCAGATCAGGTTCTCATTTTTGAATTCCTGGCTTGTAGGCACATATATAAAGGCACAAAAATCAGGTGCACTACCAAACAAAGTCTTCTGCAGGCTGCCAGTACACATGGTGCAACCAAATAACCAATCAAAACCCTTATTTGGCACTACCTATGAATACTTGTGTTCAGTGCTGGGCCAGGTTGGCCTGACTCCAAAATGGCAATCGGACTAGTCCCTGGATAAACTTATACTATGATCTTCCATAACCCTGTATTCCCTCACCTGCTAAAAAGCCATTCAACCCCTTTTTAAAGTTATCTAATGTATCAGCCTGTACAACTGATTCAGGAAGAGAATTCTACATCTTCACAGCTCTCACTGTAAAAAAACACTTCTGAATATTTAGGCGAAACCTCTTTTCTTCTAATCGGATTTGGTGATCTTGCATCAACTGGAAAGACCTACTGGTAAATAAAGCATTAGAGTGATTATTATATGATCCCCTTATATATTTATACATAGTTATCATATCACCCCTGAAGAGCCTCTTCTCCAGCGTGAACAACCCCAACTTGGCCAGTCTTTCCTCATAGCTAAGATTTTGCATACCTTTTACCAGCTTAGTTGCCCTTCTAAAACAATAATGTCCAGTTTGAGCACTGGAGACCAGTGGTTCTATCTAAGCTGATCAGATAACCCTGCACTACACTGATGAGCCTCAAGAAAGGCGAAACTGGTCTGTAGTTGGGAATCTGATCAGCTATTATCCTGGCTTCTGCTTTAAAAACCCAGTGGGTGAGCTTTAGCCTATAGGATAAACCCATGTAAATGGGACTTTCTTGGAGCTTGTTTGGAATTCATTCCCAGGATTCCTTTTATTTATTTAGCACTGGAGACCAAAACTGTACGGCATATGAGGTGTAACAGTATGCTATTTAGGCTAAGAGCTTCGCTTTAAATGTGGTATCAGATGCTTATCTACATAAGCCTCAAAAAAACAAAGTAAAGCAAAATGTATAGAATAAATAAAGAGGGGGAAAAATGGATAAAATACTGGAAAGGGTTAATAAAGACAAAATAAACTGAATTTCAAATGTATAGGACCCATTTATAAAATATAATTTATTTTCCAGTGGCCTTTATAAAGCTTAAATTGAAATTAAATTTGAAACAATATAATATCTGACCATTTCTCACTTTGTCCTTTGTCACTAAGGTGACCATGAAAAGAAAACAAGTACCGTATATTAAAAAATGCAATTTGTGTGAAAAACTGTTTTTAAACAAGGTCGCTTTAATATTGCTTAAAAGCAATTAACACCAATTGATACATCGTCACCTTTGGTTCCTCACACCTATTGCCATAAACTAAAAATGAAATAAAAAATGTTAGTTTAAATTAAAGTTAATAATATAGGTAAGTTTTTGCTAACCATGGCCATTTTCTGTTTGTTTTTCATTGTTTGACCTAGATTTTGTGCTTTCTAATGTCTGATCAGAGGTTTAATTTTCTGTTAAAAAAAGTTTAAGTTAAAGACTTTTAAATAGGCAGTTAATGTTGTCATCTGTGCATGAATGTTTGCATTAATAATAACAACATTTTTTACATTATCTCTCAATTTTGATAATAAAAGTCAACCATATAAAGTATTGTTTATTTCTCCAGCTCAAAAGAGTAAGCATAAGAGCACAATAATCAGTCAAAAAGCTCATGGATATTTTACCCAAGTAGGGAACATTCACTTATCAGCCATTTCTAAAGAAGGAAAGAAGCAGGGTTAGCAGGTGTACAGTCCCTGAACAACAAAAACATAGCAAGTGCATAGAATTCCCAGCTGCACGTATGAAAAAAAAGCTTTCGTGTGTTTGTTATTTTAATTTATTTTTTTCAGACTCATCATAATTCCTTGATTGTGTCAGTTTGTGGATTCTAATGTAGGGCCATCTTTTGAAAGGTGGAAATAAACAGCCTTTCTCCATTAATTAATTAAGCTCCCATTAGTAGACATGTGCATACATTTGGAGAATGGTCTGTATTACTTAAGATGTTATTCTGCCATCAATAGTTGGAAGTACTTTACTAATGGTTTATCTATGAGATGCTGTAGGCTTGAACATTACTGATAAGTGAATTGCAGTTACACACAGCTTAAATCAAGTCCTTTTTACATTTCAGCTTTAAAATGCTGTAATTTAATCATTTCTCATTAGAGGAGATGAACTATGCTCTAGTCAAAACATTAAACAACAATTAACACAGTCACTTAATATTCCAAGACATTCATTTTTACTTTGCTTGCTTTTATAGTTGAGCATGTATGTTTTTATTGAAAAATGTAAAAGGAAATATTTAACGAGGTCACTAAGGTTTATTCTATCACTGTATAAAAGTGAAGCAAATATGTTAGACTTCTGCTATTCACTTCATGCAATTATCCTCTAGTATCCTTATATAAAGCTTTTTTCTGCCCTTCTAGTTCATGAACCTTCATGGTTTTATATCAATTAACACAATAGTATATAAAAATAATGTAAGCCAATGTAAACATTTTCAACTAGGATACCTATCTTCAAAGGCACTGAAACAAGATTAAGGAGGTACAGAAAACTTTCATTAGGACCTTTTCTGTTTAGCCGATTACTGTTGATTTCTAGTGATTCCAAATAAAAAATAAAGAATTTAAAATGGATTTGTATGCAAGTTATCCAACACATAAACAAATATCACATCTGCTTATTTGAGCAGATTTGGAGGCGTGAATCATCATTTTCTTGGTTTGTGCTGTAAAAGAATGAAATAATGTACAGAGTATCTAGCTTTGTTCTCTTTCCAGGGGTTATTCTGTTAACATAAGCATAAGATTAGGCAACTGCTCCTAAAATGAAAAGACATTCACTAAGCATTAGACCATTGTCATTTGTTTCAGGACCTTGTATTCCATATCTACATTTGGTTTAAGATGCAGCAAAACTATTTATTTAGACACAAGCATTTATCTTTTTTATTTGCAACAGAATTATGTGATAGAATTAAGTAAAGCTGCAGAGAAGTAGATACGTTTGTTGAGTTATGCAAACACAACTATCATGGTTCTAACCTTTCTTTCATTCAGCATTCGCCTTTTTCAGTTTCAGGGAAAAAAAATGGACTATGATTGTCAAGAATGATATCATAAGGGTGACCCAGATAAGAACAGTATTTGATGTGCAGATACTTTAAAATCTGAAAAACAGTTTAACGGGAGACTTACTTTCCATAATGTAACTATGTCAACTAACAATTCTTCTAAATGATGTAACATACAGACACTCATGCCTTGGAAACCTGGCGGTAATTTTACATGTAATTTTAAAAGTGTAAATATTCTAAAAAATCAACCCATTCTGAAACATTAGATTTTAGAATGCTACAGTTACGTGTAATGTAGGGTATCCCCAACTCAGAACTAACTCAAGGATCCAGTCTCGTCTCACTCTCCTGCCTATAGCAGCCGCCTTTGGCTTAGGGAGGAGCCCTCCGCTACTCAGATGCCACCAGGTCTTAATGTGAGAGGACCAAGTTGAGAAAGAGAGTTCTGAGCAGGCTAGGGAACCAAACGTGTAGTAGTAGAACGGGAAGCAAGAAGCATAGTCAATGGGCAGGCCAGGTCAGTAACAATCAGGCAATGCAGTACAAAATCAGGAACAGAAGCATAGTCAAGGTCACAGCCTGGGGTCAAAAGCAAACAGGAACATGGTACACAATCAGAATCCAAAGAGTGGTCAAGAGCAGGCTAGGGTCAGGTCAGGCAGCAAACAATAGAAGGTCAGGGCCAGGCAGGATCAAGAACAGGTTTAAACAGACTTGGAAACATACCCAGGAACTATACAAAATAGACCTTATGTTTGGCAGCATGTTATGAAGCACAAGCCCTTTAAATATTTGAATTTCACTGCAATGCTCAATGACGTCACGCAGCACGCCGAATAAGGCCGAAGATACCTGACCCCCGATTAAAATTGGAAGCAGCAACATCAGGAGCAGCACACAGCAGAGGAAGAAGACAGCTGGCATCCCTGCAGTGAGTGCTGCAGGCATCCCTGCTTTCCCACTAGACCACCAGGTATTCTTAAGTTAATGTTATGGGTAGAAACAAAAAAACTAGAATTCAGCTCATGTACTTCTTCTCTTCAATTATGGAAAAGTTAAGAAATTACCTGATGTAATAGGTTGGTTGCTGGCTGTATTATAAGTAGGGATGCACCGAATCCAGGATTCGTTTCGGGATTCAGACAGGATTTTCAGCAGGATTTGGATTCGACCGAATCCTTCTGCCCGGCCAAAAAGAATCCGAATCCTAATTTGCATAAATTCTGTATTATTCGGTATTAGTGAAGGATTCAAAAATAGTGGCCGAATTCAAAATAGTGGATTCAATGCATCCTTAATTATAACTGGATATTATTTCCATGTGAAAACTGGAAGCTTTTTGCTCTGAGAATGGAGACAATGATAATAAAATATAGATACTCCATCTATAATTATGTAAAAAATACCAAGAGCAATGTAAATTATATTTTTCATTAAAATTTAAAAAAAATTGCAGTATTTTTTACAACCTGGATATAAATAGGGATGTAGCGAACGTCGGAAAAAAAGTTCGCGAACATATTCGCGAACTTGCGCAAAAACGCGAGCGGTTCGCGAACGGTTCGCGAACCCCATAGACTTCAATGGGAAGGCGAACTTTAACATCTAGAAAAGACATTTCTGGCCAGAAAAATGATTTTAAAGTTGTTTAAAGGGTGCAACGACCTGGACAGTGGCATGCCAGAGGGGGATCAAGGGCAAAAATGTATCTGAAAAATCTGCCTGTGTGTGCTTGGAAGAGATAGTGTAGGGGGAGAGCTGTTAGTGATTTCAGGGACAGATGATAGTAAGTTTGCTGGCTAGTAATCTGCTTGATACTGCTCTGTATTGGAGGGACAGAAGTCTGCAGGGATTTGAGGGACATTTTAGCTTAGGTAGCTTTTCTGGCTAGTAATCTACTGTTCTCTTTAAACAACTGCCATACGTTGACCTTGTAGGCATTGTTTGCCCAGTTTTTTTGGACGCAGCCACTGAAGCACAGTTGCCATAAAAAATATGCCATATAAATGCTGAAAATAGTCATTTTTCGCCATACGTTGACCTTGTAGACATTGTTTGCCCAGTTTTTTTGGTTGCAGCCACTGAAGCACAGTTGCCAGAAAAAATATGCCATATAAATGCTGAAAATAGTCATTTTTCGCCATACGTTGACCTTGTAGACATTGTTTGCCCAGTTTTTTTGGTTGCAGCCACTGAAGCACAGTTGCCAGAAAAAATATGCCATATAAATGCTGAAAATAGTCATTTTTTGCCATACGTTGACCTTGTAGGCATTGTTTGCCCAGTTTTTTTGGTCGCAGCCACTGAAGCACAGTTGCCAGAAAAAATATGCCATATAAATGCTGAAAATAGTCATTTTTTGCCATATACGTTGAGTCAACGTATGGCAAAAAATTACTATTTTCAGCATTTATATGGCATATTTTTTCTGGCCTCTGTGCTTCAGTGGCTGCGGCCAAAAAAACTGGGCAAACAATGCCTACAAGGTCAACGTCGTTGACCTTGTAGGCATTGTTTGCCCAGTTTTTTTGTCCGCAGCCAATGAAGCACAGAGGCCAGAAAAAATATGCCATATAAATGCTGAAAATAGTCATTTTTTTGGTCGCAGCCACTGAAGCACAGTTGCCAGAAAAATTATGCCATATAAATGCTGAAAATATGCATTTTTTTGGTTGCAGCCACTGAAGCACAGAGGCCAGAAAAATTATGCCATATAAATGCTGAAAATATAAATTTTTTTGGTTGCAGCCACTGAAGCACAGAGGCCAGAAAAATTATGCCATATAAATGCTGAAAATATGCATTTTTTTGGTCGCAGCCACTGAAGCACAGTTGCCAGAAAAATTATGCCATATAAATGCTGAAAATATAAATTTTTTTGGTTGCAGCCACTGAAGCACAGAGGCCAGAAAAATTATGCCATATAAATGCTGAAAATATGCATTTTTTTGGTTGCAGCCACTGAAGCACAGAGGCCAGAAAAATTATGCCATATAAATGCAGAAAATATGCATTTTTTTGGACGCAGCCACTGAAGCACAGTTGCCAGAAAAAATATGCCATATAAATGCTGAAAATAGTCATTTTTTGCCATACGTTGACCTTGTAGACATTGTTTGCCCAGTTTTTTTGGTTGCAGCCACTGAAGCACAGAGGCCAGAAAAAATTAAACCAGTAGGGTTTGCACCCTAGTTTGTAACGGTGGCGGAGGGAGGAGGAGGACGCTAAAGGACAGCTGTGTGTGGAGTCATGAGGCTTGAAGAGAAGGACAGCTGCATAGAAGTCAGAACAAGTCTTCCGGCGTGCAGTAACCCTCCGAGATCCACCCCTCATTCATTTTAATAAAGGTCAGGTAATCGACACTTTTGTGACCTAGGCGAGTTCTCTTCTCAGTTACAATCCCTCCTGCTGCACTGAAGGTCCTTTCTGAGAGCACACTTGAGGCTGGGCAAGACAAGAGGTTCATGGCAAATTGTGACAGCTCTGGCCACAGATCAAGCCTGCACACCCAGTAGTCCAGGGGTTCATCGCTCCTCAGAGTGTCGATATCTGCAGTTAATGCCAGGTAGTCCGCTACCTGCCGGTCGAGGCGTTCTTTGAGGGTGGATCCAGAAGGGTTGTGGCGCTGCCTTGGACAGAAAAACATTTGCATGTCTGACGTTACAGACTGGCCAAAGGGCTTTGTCCTTGCAGGTGTGCTCGTGGCAGGATTACTGGCACCTCTGCCCCTGGAATGTTGATGAGTTCCTGAAGTGACATCACCCTTAAAAGCATTGTACAACATGTTTTGCAGGCTGGTTTGTAAATGCCGCATCTTTTCGGACTTGTGGTATGTTGGTAACATTTCTGACACTTTATGCTTGTACCGAGGGTCTAGTAGCGTTGCGACCCAGTACAGGTCCTTCTCCTTAAGCCTCTTGATACGGGGGTCCTTCAACAGGCATGACAGCATGAAAGACCCCATTCTCACAAGGTTGGATGCAGAGCTATCCATCTCCGCTTCCTCATTATCAAGGACTGCATCATCCACGGTCTCCTCCCCCAGCCACGTACAAGACCAGGGGTCCCCAAAAGGTCACCACTAGCCCCCTGGGAAGCCTGCTCCTGTTGGTCCTCCTCCTCCTCCTCCACAAAGCCACCTTCCTCCTCTGACTCCACTTCTGGCACCTCTCCCTGCGTTGCAGCAGGTGCCTGGGTTCGTTCTGGTGATTCCGACCTGAAATCGTGCGCTTCCAGCTCCTCGTCACGCTGGTCTACAGCCTCATCTGTCACTCGTCGCACGGCACGCTCCAGGAAGAAAGCGAAGGGTATTAGGTCGCTGATGGTGCCTTCGGTGCGACTGACCATATTTGTCACCTCTTCAAAAGGTCGCATGAGCCTGCAGGCATCGCGCATAAGCACCCAGTAACGGGGGAAAAAAATCCCCAGCTGTGCAGATCCAGTCCTACCACCCAGTTCAAAAAGGTACTCGTTGACGGCCCTTTGTTGTTGCAGCAGACGTTCCAACATAAGGAGCGTTGAATTCCAGCGAGTCTGGCTGTCAGAAATCAAACGCCTGACTGGCATGTTGTAGCGCTGCTGAATGTCAGCAAGGCGTGCCATGGCTGTGTAGGAACGTCTGAAATGGGCCGACACCTTTCTGGACTGGGTGAGAACGTCCTGGAATCCTGGGTACTTGGAGACAAAACGTTGGACTATTAAATTTAACACATGTGCCATGCAGGGCACATGTGTTAAATTGCCTAGTCTCAACGCTGCCAACAGATTGCTTCCATTGTCACACACCACTTTTCCGATCTGCAGTTGGTGTGGGGTCAGCCACCGATCGGCCTGTGACTGCAGAGATGACAGGAGTACAGATCCGGTATGGTTTTTGCTTTCCAGGCACGTCATCCCCAAGACAGCGTGACAACGGCGTACCTGGCACGTCGAATAGCCTAGGGGGAGCTGGGGGTGCACAGGTGTGGAGGAGGAGAAGGAGGACCCAGCAGCAGAGTAAGAAGAAGAAGAAGACGAGGTAGAGAGCGATGGAGGAGTAGAGGTGGTGGCAGAACCGCGTGCAATCCGTGGCGGTGACACCAACTCCACTGTTGTTGTTGAGCTACCCATTCCCTGCTTCCCAGCCATTACCAAGTTCACCCAGTGGGCAGTGTAGGTGACATACCTGCCCTGACCATGCTTGGAGGACCATGCGTCAGTAGTCATATGGACCTTTGGCCCAACACTAAGTGACAGAGATGCGGTAACTTGGCTCTGCACATGTTGGTACAGGTGTGGTATTCCCTTTTTAAAAAACAAATTGCGGCTGGGTACCTTCCACTGCGGTGTCCCAATTGCTACAAATTTGCGGAAGGCCTCAGAGTCCACCAGCTGGTATGGTAAAAGCTGGCGGGCTAAGAGTGCAGACAAGCCAGCTGTCAGACGCCGGGCAAGGGGGTGACAGTCAGACATTGGCTTCTTACGCTCAAACATGGCCTTCACAGAAACTTGGCTGGTGGCAGATGACTGGGAATGGGAACAGGTGGTCAAGGTGGAAGGCGGAGTGGAGGGTGGTTCAGACGGGTCAAGGAGAGCAGAGGTAGAGCAGTAAGATGCTGGACCAGAAGGAGTGTGGCTTTTAGTTTGCCTGTTGCCTTTGAGGTGTTGCTCCCAAAGTGCTTTGTGCTTGCCGCTCATGTGCCTTCGCATAGAAGTTGTACCTATGTGGCTGTTGGGCTTACCAAGGCTCAGTTTCTGACTGCACTCATTGCAAATTACAATGCTTTTGTCAGAGGCACACACATTAAAAAAATCCCACACTGCTGACTTTTTGGAAGTGTGCGATCTGGCGGTAACAGTAGAAGTTGGCGGCATTGGCGGCAATGGCGGGTGCGTTGGCCGGCTGAACACAGGTGCCGATACATGTTGTTGCCCTACTGATCCCTGCGGGCTGTCCTCCCTGCTTCTTCTAAGTCTTATTCTCCTACTGCCTCTCTGACTCTCCGTCTCTCCATCTGAACTACCCTCCTCTTGCTCTCTTCTACTAGGCACCCACAAAACATCAATCTCCTCATCATCATTCTCCTCAGATGCATCAATTTCTTCTGACACATCACAGAAGGAAGCAGCAGCGGGGACCTCCTCCTCATCACTCATTATGTCCATCTCTATCGTGTTCTCTGCCAGAATTAAATCTGGTGTAAGGTCCTCATCTCCTTCATCTTCTTCTGGCAATAATGGTTGCGCATTACTCAGTTCAAGAAACTCATGGGAAAATAACTCCTCTGACCCCAGTGAAGAAGGGGCACCGGTGGTGGAGGAAGTGTTACGTGGGGTGGCCATAGCAGTGGAGGATGAGGAGGATGTTGTGGTAAAGTTAGAAACGGTAGAGGATGGGGTGTGCTGTGTAAGCCAGTCAACTACCTCTTCAGCATTTTGGGAGTTCAGGGTCATTGGCTTTTTAAAACTGGGCAATTTGCTAGGGCCACAGGATTGCATAGCAGCACGGCCCCTAGCACGGCCTCTGCGTGGCGGCCTGCCTTTGCCTGGCATTATTTTTAAAAAAACAACAACAACAACAAAAACTCAGTTGGTTTTTCTGTAAACGATAATACACACAGCTAGATGGCGGGTTGAAGAAAACAGTGTGCAAATAATGCCTACAAGGTCAACGTATACACTACTACAGCGGTGGATACGGATTACGTAAAATATATGAATGCTGCTTGAAAAAAAGTAACTCAAGTGGTTTTTCTAGAGACGATAATATTATCAATATTTAGACAAAATGTGAACAAGGTCACACAGCTAGATGGCGGGTTGAAGAAAACAGTGTGCAAATAATGCCTACAAGGTCAACGTATACACTACTACAGCGGTGGATACGGATTACGTAAAATATATGAATGCTGCTTGAAAAAAAGTAACTCAAGTGGTTTTTCTAGAGACGATAATATTATCAATATTTAGACAAAATGTGAACAAGGTCACACAGCTAGATGGCGGGTTGAAGAAAACAGTGTGCAAATAATGCCTACAAGGTCAACGTATACACTACTACAGCGGTGGATACGGATTACGTAAAATATATGAATGCTGCTTGAAAAAAAGTAACTCAAGTGGTTTTTCTAGAGACGATAATATTATCAATATTTAGACAAAATGTGAACAAGGTCACACAGCTAGATGGCGGGTTGAAGAAAACAGTGTGCAAATAATGCCTACAAGGTCAACGTATACACTACTACAGCGGTGGATACGGATTACGTAAAATATATGAATGCTGCTTGAAAAAAAGTAACTCAAGTGGTTTTTCTAGAGACGATAATATTATCAATATTTAGACAAAATGTGAACAAGGTCACACAGCTAGATGGCGGGTTGAAGAAAACAGTGTGCAAATAATGCCTACAAGGTCAACGTATACACTACTACAGCGGTGGATACGGATTACGTAAAATATATGAATGCTGCTTGAAAAAAAGTAACTCAAGTGGTTTTTCTAGAGACGATAATATTATCAATATTTAGACAAAATGTGAACAAGCTCACACAGCTAGATGGCGGGTTGAAGAAAACAGTGTGCAAATAATGCCTACAAGGTCAACGTATACACTACTACAGCGGTGGATACGGATTACGTAAAATATATTATGGCTGCTTGAAAAAAGTCACTCCGGTGTTTTTTCTGGAGACGGTAATATTATGGATATTTAGACAGAATGTGAACAAGGTCACACAGCTAGATGGCGGGTTGAAGAAAACAGTGTGCAAATAATGCCTACAAGGTCAACGTATACACTACTACAGCGGTGGATACGGATTACGTAAAATATATTATGGCTGCTTGAAAAAAGTCACTCCGGTGTTTTTTCTGGAGACGGTAATATTATGGATATTTAGACAGAATGTGAACAAGGTCACACAGCTAGATGGCGGGTTGAAGAAAACACTGTGCAAATAATGCCTACAAGGTCAACGTATACACTACTACAGCGGTGGATACGGATTACGTAAAATATATTATGGCTGCTTGAAAAAAGTCACTCCGGTGTTTTTTCTGGAGACGGTAATATTATGGATATTTAGACAGAATGTGAACAAGGTCACACAGCTAGATGGCGGGTTGAAGAAAACAGTGTGCAAATAATGCCTACAAGGTCAACGTATACACTACTACAGCGGTGGATACGGATTACGTAAAATATATGAATGCTGCTTGAAAAAAAGTAACTCAAGTGGTTTTTCTAGAGACGATAATATTATCAATATTTAGACAAAATGTGAACAAGCTCACACAGCTAGATGGCGGGTTGAAGAAAACACTGTGCAAATAATGCCTACAAGGTCAACGTATACACTACTACAGCGGTGGATACGGATTACGTAAAATATATTATGGCTGCTTGAAAAAAGTCACTCCGGTGTTTTTTCTGGAGACGGTAATATTATGGATATTTAGACAGAATGTGAACAAGGTCACACAGCTAGATGGCGGGTTGAAGAAAACAGTGTGCAAATAATGCCTACAGGGCAAATAATGCCTAAAAGGTCAACTTATACACTACTACAGCGGTAGTAAAATAAAAAAAAGTAAAATAAAAAAAAATGAATATTAAAAAAAAAAATTAAAGTTGGTGCTGCTGAACTACTAGGAGCAGCAGATTAGCACACCAGTCCCACTCCCCAACACTGCTAGACTAATAGCACTGGGCTCTTATAGTAGTAGTAGTAGTAGTAGTAAAACAACAAAAAAATAAATAAAAGCAGTCCTTACAAGGACTACTGTTATTGCAGCAGTCAGCAGATGAGATCAGAAGCAGGACAGCTGCCCACTGCAGCTACATACAGAGCACTGCAGTAGAAGGTAGATTACTAGCCAGCAAAGCTACCTAAGCTTAAATGTCCCTCAAACCCCTGCAGACTTCTGTCCCTCCAATAACAGAGCAGTATCAAAACGATTACTAGCCAGCAAACTTTCAACTGTCCCTGAAATCACTAACAGGCAGCAGCTCTCTCCCTACACTATCTCTTCAGCACACACAGGCAGAGTGAAAAAACGCTGCAGGGCTTCGGTTTTTATAGGGAAGGGGAGTGGTCCAGGGGAGAGCTTCCTGATTGGCTGCCATGTACCTGCTGGTCTGGGGTGAGAGGGCAAAAAAAAGCGCCAACAATGGCGAACCCAAAATGGCGAACGTCGCGCGACGTTCGCGAACTTCCGGCGAGCGCGAACACCCGATGTTCGCGCGAACAAGTTCGCCGGCGAACAGTTCGCGACATCTCTAGATATAAATAGAAAAGCTCAAGACTTTACCATTCAGTATTACAATATTAGGGATACAACTAAGAAATTATGAACAGAAGGCTGTAAAGAAAAGTTTGGTAAACACAATGATAAAGTGACAGCAATTATATTCAGAGCTTTTCCACTGCACTGCTGTCCATGTGTTATAACCATCTAAAGTACCATTTATTAATAACCAGCAGACTGCAGTCATATTCTATCTGCCTGATGTTCAATGCTACTACATGAACAGGTTTTTAAGGGTGCATAATGTAGCCCAAAAAGTATTGCATGTCAACTCAACCAAAAACAAATATGGGCCACAAATTAGAATTAAGCATTGGGTTCTTAAAGGGAATGTAAAGTCTAAAATAGAATAAGGCTATAAATGCAGTATTTTGTATAATACTGTAAATATAAACATGAACTTACTGCACCACAAGCCTAATAAAACAAATCAATTATGCTTTCAAAGTTGGCTACAGGGGGTCACCATCTTGTAACTTTATTAAACATCTTTGCAAGACTAAGACTGTGCACATGCTCAGTGTGGTCTGGGCTGCTTAGGGATCGTCATAAACAAAGCTGCTTGAGTTCTGCATGGCTGGGACGTAAGGTGGGGGCTCCCCCTGCTGTTCATAAGTATGATTGTGTTCCAGCAGTTAGGGACCGTCTGACAATTCCTATCCACAGCAGTAAATGAAGGGAGAATTTCACTGCATACAGTCAGGTTTCTTATAAAAACAGTATACATTTTTTAATTAAAGTATATTGGAGATAGGTTTTTTTTTTCATTAAAGAAAGTAAATGGGATTTTTTTTGCCTTTACATGCCCTTTAATTCAGAATTTGAATCGTGAATGGAGCACAAGGACTTGTGCTTTTCATCAATACAGTGCTGACTACATTCAGCAGAACTCTATTCATCTGTATTCATGAGTGGAGGGTTGGAGGTGGATTGTAAGTGCCTCTATCTTGCCACCTAGCTGCAGGAGACATGCAAATTGGGGAATGCTAGTAGCAGCATTTTGCATCTTTTTGATCTGACACAAAATGTACAGATCCAAGTGCTGTGTAAATGAGTACTAATAATTATCCTTTACTGCTCTTGCTTGCTTCAGGGCCATAGGTAAATTACCCCATATAGTTAACTAATACATACTAGCTTTAAGTATTATTTTTATTAACACTGGATGCTTTTTTTTTATCTAGTAATGGAGACAATAATGCACCTTCTATAAAAAGAAATATGAAGCATACTAGCAGAATTTGGTTTTGTACTCAAAAAAGTATTTTGTGCACTTACAATTTACAAATTTGAAATGATGACTGTACTGTCACTCTATAAAAAGTAGTCAGATATGTCTTTGCCATTTTTATGCAAATATAGCAACTGGAAATTGCAATGCACACACATAGTTACCTCCTGTAGTACTGTATATTTGGCTGTTGTTCTCTTATAATCTTTTGCTGTATTTCCATCTATGAACTGCAATGCAGATGTTGCTAAAATTAAAAAATAAACATATATTTCTAATTCCCTTAGAATGTTATGGCTATAGTAAAACTACTATTTAAAGTAAATAAATTACTATTTTAAAGGAATAATTTGGAATATATGTTATGTTAGCTCTTCAGCTAAATAAGTCATCTTTTAAGGTTAAGGTGAATTAAATTGTCCATCACTGCCATCCAGTTAGAATTAGGTGTGGACAAAATACCACTCCCCGTCTGTCACCTCTTCTCATACTAGATTTTTTTTTATTGACCTGCTTACTGGGGGGGGCTATATATATATATATATATAGTCAAATACAAGAGTCCTCTGCACTCAACCCATTATCAATATATTTAAGACAGCGACATTTTGTGCATACTGCTACTAAAAAATGCCTTACCCTTTAAACAAAACAGGGATTGTTTGTCCATATATTGCAATATATTTAAGCTGGCCAACTACGTCAAAGTCATCCCATATCTGGCCAGTCCTATGCTCAATTTTATCTGATTCATTAAGAATTCTATTGCTTCATTATACATTTTACAAAGGGACTTGGTTTTACCTGCAACTTAACTTGCTGCTTTCAAAGTAAACCTCCATACTTGGCTGCCCTTTTATTAGACACCAGTGGGATCACCTGACTATAGCTGGGAAGGGTGGGAGCTACAACATGGAGCTGGTCACTGCTCCTGTATAAACTATAACAAACAAGGGAAAGTTGTGCTCACCACTATTTTTTAAAAACCATTAGGCGGGGGTGCAATGAGGCTGTGACCACAAAATACATATAGTCAAATACAAGAGTCCTCTGCACTCAACCCATTATCAATATATTTAAGACAGCGACATTTTGTGCATACTGCTACTAAAAAATGCCTTACCCTTTAAACAAAACAGGGATTGTTTGTCCATATATTGCAATATATTATACCACTCCCCGTCTGTCACCTCTTCTCATACTAGATTTTTTTTTATTGACCTGCTTACTGGGGGGGGGCTATATATATATATATATATATATATATATATATATATATATATATATATATATATATATATATACACTCAGCATTAGCAAATAATAGCACTCACAGGATAAAAAGGTTGTCTTTATTCAACTTTTCGGCCCCCTTACATTTGGCCGGTCATCAGGATGTGACATTCTGATGACACACACACATGTTAGGTTACCACTATATATACACACACACACACAACACACATATCTTAGGTTACCACTAAATAAATAACTTTGTATACTTTACTAAGCCCTGATTGCTATAAATTTTGCATACTTTTTTTAAGCTCCCAGACTTTTACACTTCAAGTGTAGAGTTTTCCCCTTTGAACTCCCCTTTGAGCTCCCTCTGATACTATCCTCAACTGTTACAATGAACACATTACTTGCTGCAATTTTTGCTGCTGCTGAGAGATGTATCACCTAATGAAGCAAATGTAGCCATTTGGCTGGCTTACTCAGCAGGGCAGGGGGAAACTTTTTTTTTTTGTAAAAAAAAAAAAATGTAAGAATAGTAAAAATCTATTTTTTCTGGTGTGTTTTTTGTAAAAAAAAATGTTTGGTGCTGGCTTGACTATAACAGTAGCTTTTTTCCATTTAAAATTTGTAATTGTTATTTAATGCTCTAGACTAGAGAAACAATAGACGTACTTCCACTTTATTTCAGTTATATGGAAAGTAAGCAATAGGCACAGTAAATATTGATTTAAAAAGGAACACAAAAATGTAAATTCCCCTCAATTTGCTAAAAATAATAAAATCTATAACAAAGATAATTAATACAGTCTACAGAAATGTGCACAATGAAAATATCATATTTGCTGGAACTGGTGAGGGTGTAGAATCCCTCTGGGTACAGATTTTAACTGGGCAAAAGGTTACAAAGAAAATTATCATTGGTGTATGCTATAAACCACCTCGTATAAGTGATGAGTATGAAGCCCAGCTACTCTTGCAGATATGTATAGAAAAATGGATCAGCGCCTCTGGCATCGGAGACAAATAAAATCTTTTGCGGTTTTGCATCTATTTGCGAATTTTTTAACTTTTTTTGCAACCTTTTGCGGTTTTGCATCTATTTGCGAATTTTTGAACTTTTTTTGCAACCTTTTGCGGTTTTGCATGTATTTGCGAATTTTTGAACTGTTTTTGTGTTTACTCTTGCATATAGAAGCGGCTTCAAAATTAGGTCAAGTTATTACTATGGGTGACTATAATTATCCAGACATTGACTGGGGTAATGGGTTTGCCAAGACAAGAAAAAGCTAGTAGGTTTGTAAATATGCTGAATGACAACTTTTTATTCCAGTTTGTTCAATAACCTACTAGGAATAACTCTCTTTTGAATCTTGTAATAACTAACAATACTGAACTCATCTCTAGCATTTGTGTGGGTGAGCATTTAGGGAATAGTGATCATAACATGGTCTCCTTTGAGATTCTGTTGCCGAGGCAATTCTATAAGGGAGTAACTAAAACACTAAATTTCAGACGTGCATTGACAGTATAAGGGCATCTCTGCAACATATTAAGTTTTTGTACACTGAAATGTTATTGCCACCTGAAGTTTTATTCTTTTTTTTTTTTTTTTCCAATTCTTTATTTATAAATTTTTTGGGAATAGGATACAGAAAGTAAGAAGGGGAAGGGAGGGGGTAAATTGGGAAATTTAGCATATGATTCACATAAAAACAACTAATAACCTCGAATTTGAAACATCATTAGGAACACCAGGTTCTTCTATTTACAAAGCCGCTCGTTTATGTTGCTTACAGATTTAATGTTTTGATATAATTCACCCAAGGTGACCATATTTCCCAGTATATTTCACTTTGGCTATGTATTAACCATGTAATCTCCTCCATCTGTCTAATTTCTTCTGTATTTCTCAACCATTCTCTAAATGTTGGTGGGTCAACTGATTTCCATAGTTTAGGGATTAACACCTTTGCAAATTAAAAATTATTTCACTTGGATTATCTATTTTAAATTAATTTTTTGTTATCTCCCCTCTCAATTATATTTTTCCAATATTGCTGTAACCTTGGGCATGATACCCAAATATGCGTATGATTATCAACCTCTCCATGGCACCTCCAGCAACTCCCTGAATTATTCGGATACATCCTTTTAAGTTTCATTGGGGTGTAATGCCACCTTAAGAGCATTTTGTATGTAGCTTCTCTAGTTTTAGCTACTTTGGATGTTCTATAGATTGTTTTAATAACCTCTTTCCATAGATCCTCAGATATCTCAATGTTTAACTCCATGCCCCAATCCCTGCGTTGTGATTCAAAATTAGGATAATGGGTCTCGAGGAGCAACTTATACATTTTGGATAGAGGTTTACTAATTTCTATCTGGGAGATGATTATTGATTCCCATTGCGTTTCCGTTCGCTCCCAATCTTCTTTCAATCTTGAATATATGAACCTTTGTAGCTGGGTATAACACCAGCCATCTCTGGGATGCGAGCTCCATATTTTTTGCATTTCTACCAGGGGAATTATTCTCTTCTTTATAATTAAATCTCTTATTTTCATGGTTTTAGTTCCCCATTCCTCCCATCTACTGAAGGCCCTATACTCCATACTAGGTTTGAACACTGGATTTTGTAACAAGGTTTGTAATAAATATGGGGTTCTTGTCAAGCCATATTTTAATTTGTTTTTATGCCAAATTTTCAAAGTAGTGCCCACTAAGGGGTGTTGTATTGTCTATCTCTATCCATAAATTATTTTCAATGGGTAGCCTACTATATCTTTCTCTAAATGCACCAGTCTGTCGTACCAATCCTGGATTCATACTAAATGGACCGCTACATAATAAAGGTAGGGATCAGGGAGTCCTAGGCCACCTTTTTCTTTTGTAGTTCTTAATACTTCATATCTTATTCTGGGAGTCTTACCTTTCCATATAAACCTAGATATCATTGTTTTGATTGTGGAGAAAAAGGATTGGGGTATTGCTATAGGCAATACTTGAAAGTAATACAGTAGTTTTGGCATAAAAAACATCTTAATCGCTTGTATTCTCCCCAGCCATGACAATAAAAGCTTTTTCCAATTATCTAATAATTTCTGAAGAGTACTTATCAGGGGTAAGTAGTTTTATTGATATAATTTCCCCATTTCTGTCCTTAATTTAATTCCTAAGTAGAAAATTGATGGGGCTGCCCATTTAAATGGGAAGTTTTGTTTAAGTGATTTGGCTCTAACATAAGGGATATTAACATTCAATATCTCTGTTTTGTTATAATTAACCTTAAAGTTGGAGAAATCTCCAAAATTTCTTAGTAAGACCATTCATTTCGACAATGCTAAGTGCGGTTTTGTAATGTACATTAATAGATCCAAGAGTGAAGAGAACTGGCGAAAGTGGGCACCGACCTGAAGTTTTCTTATTGACGAATTATGCCATAGAAATAATGATGTATACTACTAATGTTACATAAAGCAATCGGGTGGCTTCAAATAAAATAATCATTAACGTAAATTTATTGTTTATTTTTACTAGGGATAGACTGAATCCAGGATTCGTGCTGGGATTTCGACCAGGATTCTGCCTTTTTTCAGCGGGATTCCTATTCGTCCAAATCCCCATGCCTGGCCGAACCAAATCTGAATCCTAATGTGCATATGCAAATTAGCGTCCGGAAGGGAAATCACGTAACTTTTTGTCACAAAACAAGGAAGTAAACATTTTTCAAGAATCAAGAAACTTGATTATCTTACATGTGTATACTTTCAGGGGAATGTAATAAAAGTCGCAATGTGAAAAGTTATGCATTTGTGCAAACAAATTTTGCTTTTCGCAAATTTAATATAGCTTTTGCGAACCCGGAAACTGTTTAGCAACCACTTCCGACTTCTATAGTTTGCACCAATGCGCAGTAAATGTAATAAAACTTCTTACTGAAAAAGTCACTATGTTTGCTCCAAAAGATTACAACACCTCAAGCTAAGACTGCGCAATTAAAATTCGCAATGCAATAACAGTTTATGGGACAGATTTACTAAAGGGCGAAGTGACTAACGCTGACGACGATTCACCAGCGTTACCGCTTTCAGGCACTTCGCCGATTTACTATCTGGCACAGGCGTAACTTTGTTAGTGAAAGATACAGATGCTAGTGGTCATTCACACTCTATTGGCAGGTCGAATTTTTGCTCTGGCGAATGGACGTTACTCCACAAATTCACTAAGATGCGGATTTTATTGAACGTTACCGCTTTCACCAGACTTGCCTTGACCAGCTCAGACCAGGCGAAGTGCACTGGAGTGCATAGATCTTCCTCAATCTTCTGCTACTTACATCATATTTTTGGTGGAAAAAGTTTCTAAGTCCCAAAAAACGCTGGCGTCTTTTCCTTTTTTCAGAGTGATAGCCTGCAAAAGTCCTTAAAAATTTTTTGGGTAACCAGGTTCCCCATACATTTCCTAACATATCGAACATAAACTATACAGTGGGCTCACCACAGCATTATGCAAGTACTTTAAGGCAGCTGTTGCCGCAGCTATTTCTGTGAGTATTTGGAAGGGTGAGTGTGGTGAATTGGAAGCAGAATTGGCAGTATTGGCCATATAACCCATTTGCTATAATATAAGATGTGTTAGTAGGGCCAAGGTGCATAAAGAGATCAGCCAGTTGCTTGAATATGCAGGGCCTAATGTAAAATGCACAAACATTGTGAATCCCATTTACTATGAATGAAAGAAAATGTGTACCATTTTGTCCATCTCCCTAGGAAACATAAAAACAACAATCTTCATTTAATTCAAGCAACTAAATCCTTCAGGAAAGGTGTTATCTTGTTACCTGTCCATTAGGGTTGGTGGGAGTATTGATATCAGTTTGCAAAGCAGCAATACAGAAAGACTGCAGCTTATCAAAGCACAGTTCAGTTAAGTCAGGGAGACCTGGAAAACATGGCATGCCTTAATATTGTCTTAATTTTAAAGTTACATTTAAAATATATATTTTTGTACTATTGTACATCTACTGTAGACATAGACAAAGTACAACAGATTTCAAAATTAGATACACAAGAATTCCTTTTGCCTACAGTTACACAACTATGGAGTAGTAACCTAGTTCTACGAAATTGAAATGACCCCAAATAATACATTATACATACGTGTGTGTGTGTGTGTGTTCCATTTACCATATACAAGGTTTAATTCAGCTTAAACTTTAACACAATAATTAAGTCATATAATTGATTTATTTTTGTACAGTGAGACCTTGAATAAGCAATTCTGTATGGTCTACTTTAGAAGCAGTGGCAAAATTAGTTTCAAATAATTCACTAATTAGTCATTTCATTCTCACATTTATGCAATCACTCAATTTTTACTATCATTGGTGGAAAGTGTGTCTTTTATCTTCTTGGTCTAGACATGATCAAATGGTTTTTTTGAAGTTATATTAAAGGTGTTGAGCATGAAAGGAAAAAACTATTTTCTCCTGTGAAATGATTTTGATTACACGCAAAGTTCATATTTATTATGCAAAAGAGAATAACATTTTTAAAATCTTGGCAGCAAAAACAAAATGTGTTCCTGAGCACCTACAAACTGATACAATATTAATCTTTATTCTATAAAGCTTTTGTTTGCCTGTTGAAAATGTGATCTATAGAGTGCCATGTTACAAAATTGGAAGTATACTGCATATATATATATATATATATATATATATATATATATATATATATATATATATATATATATATATATATATATATATATAAATATAGTCCACGAGATAGCCAGCACTCACGAATAAAAGTTAAAGTTGCCTGGGTGCAGTATCAAAAATTTAATACGTAACTAGCACAGAGTATCCGCACTCACAGGTCTTATATAAATATAAAAAAAATTTTATTGTTGTATGCGAGACTAACGTTTCGGCCTCCTCCGAGGCCTTTCTCACTTTGAGAAAGGCCTCGGAGGAGGCCGAAACCTTAGTCTCGCATACAACAATAAAAATTTTTTTTTATATCTATATAAGACCTGTGAGAGCGGATACTCTGTGCTAGATATATATATATATATATATATATAGTGAATAAAGTACCCCCTCTTGTAAAATATAAGGATATTATAAGTTACCGAGGAGTTTCATGACCATATAAAAACACGAGGCCGAAGGCTGAGTGTTTTTATACAGGTCATGGAACTCCAAAGGTAACTTCTAATATCCTCATATTTTGCAACTGGGGGTACTTTATTTATTATAATACACAAATTTCAGTGAGTCATGTGACAGAAATGACATCACTACTCACCGTTTATAACTGATGACATCAGAACTCACCGTTGATAAGGATATAATTTATAGGATATTCATGGCTTTTGTGTATTATATATAATATATATATATATATATATATATATATATATATATATATATATATATATATTGTATATATATATTTTGTTTCAGGCGGGCACACCAAAAGTGAGTATAATGTTTTATTATTTTTTTTTATTACTGATACTTTGTAAAAGGAGTTGGGTGCCAGATAATCACTGACAGTTAGATCCAATATATCTTGTAGGGGGCTCTTTTTGCCTAGTAGATGTCCAGTATTAGATCTCACTCTATTAAAATCACCAGACATCACGTCTCTCTACATGAAGAATTTGTGCAAAAGGCAGTTGTTTTGTTAGATTTTTATTTGCACTGGAATCAGTAATTTGAGTGAGCTCTAATTCATCTGCTAGGAAAGGAAGCCCCCCTATAACATATATTTTATCTAACTGTCAATGACTCCCAACTGATGCATGAAGACAGAATGAAGAGAAACAGATGCTGAGAGAAGAATATTGAAGATAAACTTGATTATTTCATAACTGATGCAGAATATTTAATTGATTGTATTTAGAAAGTTTCTTAGTATGCTGAAGCTTATATTCAATTTTCATTTTCGCGATGGTTCCCCTTTAATTTTTAGTAAAATATGTTGGCACAGATCACTCTTAACAAATAACCTTGGTTATCTGTACATTTTTATATGTGAGGAGGTAGTTGTAAAACTTACTTTGCAGTATAAAATAGATTTCATAAAAACAATGCCACCTTTAACTACATTTTAAAGAAACTGACATGCCAAGTTTTACAAACAGTACTTTTAGACAAACATAGGAAAACTCATTTTTACTTTGGAAGAAAAAAAAACAGTTATTGCCTTCAACACCATTTAAGTGCTGTATATAAGCTTCCAATATATTCATTTGAACTTTTGCCACAGAAGTATGTGTGTGTGAGCAAGTCTGGGAGAAGTCCTAGGGCACAACATTTGGGTCTGTCCACCTACCTCCATTCCGGCCCTTTTTGATGACAAAAAAAAGTACAAAAAGCTTAAATCTGTGCCCATTTATAGAATTAACCTTCCCATAAATTCTGTTATGTTATGCAGTCCTCATTTTATAATTTTTTTGTAGCCATGTTTTTTTAACCCCCTTCTGCTGAGAGTTAGCACATTTACAGAAAATGAAAGCAAATTCATTCTATAAATGGGAAAGTTGACAGTAACATCAGTACCATTACCATTAATGCTGTACATGGCATCCTACTTTTACTAGCTTTTTACCATCTGCCACTTGCTTTCTACCTGAGTACAGACAGGTCCGGAATAGTGGCCTGTGTTTCTTTCTGGGTTTCCCTGTGGTAGAACAGGGGAACATGGGTTGAAATGCCCAATTATAAATGATCCCACCTCTCACAGAACACTATATAATATAGACTTGCTAACTGAATACAGGCATGGGAAACTGGGATTTTATGAATAAGGGATCTTTCTGTAAATTGGATCTCCATACCTTAAGTCTGCCAAAAGCAGGGCCGGAACTAGGGGTAGGCAGAGTAGGCATATGCTTAGGGCGCAAAGCTGAGGGGGCGCCAGGCACGTACCTGCTCTTTCGCCTACCCCATGTCCGGTCCTGTGTCTCCCTGGCTGCCGCTGGTAATTTGCGATTAAATGCGCTTGCGTGCATGCGCGTAATTTCGCGCATGCGCACCGACGCATAGTTTCACACATGCTTGTAGTTTCACGATTGAGCACACACTAAGCCGGCGCCGTGGCCGGCCAGGTTGCCGAGGGCGCCTGGCCGGGTTGGCCCGACTCTGACTAAAAGTCATGTAAACATTAAATAAATTCAACAGGATTGTTTTGCCTTAAATATGGCTTTAATTACTGTTTAACCGATGATTGAAATGAAGTCTAACCTTCCTGTAAGAGCTTTCTGGATAATCGGTATCTGGTCAGCACATTCTATATCTATACTAGAATTTAAAACAAACACCATTTAAAATATTAGCAAGCCATGGCCAATTCTGATTTAAGAAGCTTAAAATCCAATATTTGTTGTTTTTGTATGTTGGGACACGCTAAAACCAGGACATCCTAGGAGCAACAAAGGCATATGGGAACCCTAAAAGAGGAGAATTCTATATGATAATTTAAAAGAGCAGCCAATATAACATGTAATGTATGCTAAGCTGGTGAATATCAATTATATTTTACACCCATTTATTGATAAATATCACCTATAGGTGATTCATACTAAGCATTTAGTAATGTACAGTGTCGGACTGGGATGTTAGGGGCCCACCACAAAACCTTAGACCATGGGCCCACTTTCCAAACTATTATTCCTCCTTTCTGTGAGGACTTATACTGGTGGTCTAGTGGGCCAGCGGGGACGCCCACCGCGGTGATACTCCTCCTCTGTCGCCGGTTCCTCTATGGCGTGCACGGCGCGCACTTCCTGGATTTGTGAACAACGTCGCTGGTGTCATGATGTCATCACACATGGAAATCATTGCCCGTTGTTTGGTTCCATTCGTGAGTTCCTGGGTGCTATTCCTGTTTATTCTGATTCGTGTTTTGACCCCTGCCTGCCTGATTTTCTCCTGACTTCTGTGATCCTGACCATGGTCTGTTATTTGACTATTCTACACTCTATTATCCGACCTGTGCCTGTTTTGACTACACTGATAGATACGGTTTTGACCCTTGCCTGTCTGACTTTTGCCCAAAAGACTTTGCTTAACGATTGTGCCCCTCTGCTCATCCAAAACCTTTGCTTGGCTCCTCTAAGAGCTGGCGACATCCAATTAACTGAGGGCTCTTCCCGAGGTGAAAGGCTGCTGTTTAAGGCAGAAGTAAGAGCCGAGACCAGGGAGCTAACTGAGTAGTGTAATCCTGCAAGCATTCAGTGTAGCTTCTCTTTGCAGACTAATACCGTATATACTCGAGTATAAGCCGATCCGAGTATAAGCCGAGGTACCTAATTTTACCTACGAAAACTAGGAAAACTTATTGACTCTAGTATAAGCCTAGACACAACTACAGCCCTGTCTCCCAGCAGCGCACATTCCACCAAAGAGACCCCCCCAGCGATCAACTGGACTTCTTTGCAAAGTTGATGGTGACAGAGAATTGCCAAATAGATTACTGTGTGCATTGTCCCACTGTCCCACTACCATGTGCAGAGGGTGCTGTGTGATATTGCCATCACTGTTATTCTTTCGTATAACCAACAGAGAGTGCTGTGTGATATTGCCATCACTGTTAATCCTTCATATAACCAACAGAGGGCGCACTGTTATTCTTTCATATAAGCAACAGAGGGTGCTGTGTGATATTGCAGTCACTGTTATTCTTTTACATAACCAACAGATGACACTGTGTGATATTGCAGTCACTGTTATTCTTTCATATAACCAACAGAGGGGGCACTGTTATTCTTTGATATAACCAACAGAGGGTGCTGTGTGATATTGCAGTCACTGTTATTCTTTCATATAACCAACAGAGGGCGCACTGTTATTCTTTCATATAACCAACAGAGGGCGCTGTGTGATATTGCAGTCTCTCCCCAAGCGAACTATTGGTATAGGAATGATTAAAAGTGACTGCAATCTCAGCTACTGCCCCCTGACCCGAGTATAAGCTGAGGTAGACTTTTTTAGCACATTTTGGATGCTGAAAAACTCGGGAGTATATACAGTACTTTATATTGGATTACTATATATATATATATATGTGTGTGTGTGTGTGTGTAACATTTAAATACACCAACCACACATGCCAGTTATAGGAAAATTAAATTAAAAAAAGGAAATTAAGTTACTTGCAGTGACTTCTGCTTCAGTTGTGTGTGCTAAAAAAGTAATTACAATCAAATCAGAATTGTACAAGGTTCAATAAATTACAAAGAGAAGTTATTTTGTTTCAAATTTGCTTAACATACAGTATTTGTTCCATATAATTATGCAGATTTTTTCAGATTTCATTTTAGCTTGTAGAATATGAAGGATTTTAGTATCCTGTACACTACCACTGCCTACATTAAATATCTGTAGCCCTACATGCATGTTTCCATCTATCCTTGAGCTGCATCTCACTGCATACTCCAGGAATTGTACTGTAGCGTAGCAGTTCCCTCTAAAATTATTGCAGTGTTAATAGAAATGCAAGAATTACTCTCCATCTGCAGTTTGTGAAACTAACTACTATTTTTTGTGTATCTTGATTTTGCACCACTAAAGAGCTGATTAGTATCAAGCAAACAGGGATTTGTAACCTAGAGTGGACTAACCAGGCTATGCCATGCAAAGGGTATTCCCCAGAAACAGTATACAGATAGACAAAAATCTGTATTGGATGGAGGCAGCAAAGTATCTACTTTCTCTTGCCCAGCTGGAAGTAACAAAGCATCAAATCTTCATCTAAAAAAATCTGTTTAAAATACCTCCATTTCACCTTTATCTGAAACTCATTTCTTATTATGCTGCCTGCTTTAAAAACTGTTAAAGGAGACAAAGGGGCAAATTCACTAAGCGACAAAAATACGCTAGCGACACCATCGCCGCATTTCGACACATTTCGCCTCAGGGAGTCGAAAGGTAGCAAAGTTGCGCTAGCGTTAATTCGCCAAGCAAATCGAAGTTACGCTAGCGATGCCTAATTTGCATACGGTGCCAAGTTAAAGTACAATGGACGTATATGTGTGAGCCAGTACATTACACTACACAAGCCTGGGAAAGCTTCATAAAATAAAATAAAGTTGTTATTTTGCCCTGTACATGTGCCCACTGTATAGTTTAGGTGCTATATGTTAGGAAATGTAGGGGGGGAAGGAGGGTACCCCCAAAAAAATTTACGATCTTTTTCAGCCTATCACCCTTAAAAAAGTAAAAGATGCCAGCGTTTTTTGGGAAGCAAGCCCTTTCTACTCTATTGCACTTTGCCTGGTCTGAGGTGGTGAAGGCAAGGCTGGCGCAAGAGGTAACGTTCAGTAAAAGCTGCAATTTAGTGAATTAGCGTAGTTACGTCCCTTCACCATAGCGCAACTTCGCCTGGCGTAAGGGTGCGAAGTAGCGCTAGAGTAGGTCCACTTCTCTATCGAATTTATGCCAGCACCCGTTAGTAAATCGGCGAAGTAACGAAATGACGTCAAGCTGACGAATTTGCACTAGCATTAGCCACTTCGCACTTTAGTCAATTTGCCCCATGGTGTGAGTTGGGGTCCTTCAAATGGCATTTAGATAACTAAGTGCCTGTATGTACCAAGAAAACCTTTGGAGCATTTCAGTGATTGTCACTTAGCATCATTCTCCTTTTAAGGTCAAGTGGGGAACTCCTTACATTCTATATTTAGTTTCAACTGGTATTAAAGGTCAGGTTAGAGGTTAATATAATCAGGTTAAATGACAATGTAGAGAGATAAAGTTTGAAAGAGGGATCATAAGAGGGTATTAAAACAGATGGTTGAGACAGTAAAATTATACGTATAGTAGAGGGTAGAGAGATGTGCCATGGACCACTAAATCCAGGTCACTTTAGCTTGCATGTCTGATGTATTGCAGACAAATAAGTTTGGTATTATAGGTGGATGTTCAGTCTATTTTTTATCACAATTTTATTAACCATTCTTCTACTAGATTTAGAATTTTTTTTAAAAATGCTAGCATTAACTTTATCACTTTTTAAAAATATATATATAAAATATATAAAAATATTTTTTATAACTTGGTTGTCCTCCTCTTGCTCCTCACAAGATAAACCCTAGTCTTGCCAGAAAAACTATTGGTCAGTTGCAATTTATGAGGACGAATTAATCCACATACATTTATTGAGTGTAATTGTGTAATAGCATGATATTTGCTCATCAATGGACAGATGAACAAAAACTGAAAATCTTACTCTCCTTTTTCTGGGTTCCAAAAGCCATTTGCACCATAAACAGCAAAATTATTGGTTAACTTTCTAACAATAGCTATGAAAATAACTAAAAATGTATACAATGCTGGCAGTGAAAATCTTTGCGGGTAGCAGGCTGGAACTAGGGGTAGGCAAATTTGGGTCACTGTGCCTTATGATTGAACAGTATCTGGGGGAGATCAGAAGTCTTCCTAATATTTAAGAGCAGCATGGACCCACAGCTGTAGTAGTAAAAGCCTTATGCTGTTCAGAATAAAATAAGGGCAGGGATTTTAATTTGAAGTACTGTACAAATTGTACAGTATACACAAATATGAGTACATGAGTACAAAAGTAGCTACGCTACAGTACAATTCCTGGAGTATGCAGTGAGATGCAGCTCAAGGATAGATGGAAACATACATGTAGGGCTACAGATATTTAATGTAGGCAGTGGTAGTGTACAGGATACTAAAATCCTTCATATTCTACAGGCTAAAATTAAATCTGAAAAAATCTGCATAATTGTATGGAACAAATACTGTATGTTACAACATTGCTTTAAGAATGCAACTTTTCACAAACAGGTATATCCACAACTCAGGTATTTGCTTACATGGATTCTGAAAAATGAAAGATGTGGTATGTTTCCCATCTTGTAGAGCTACGTGCCTTAATATACATTTCATTGTTGAACTGCTTTTAAAAGCTTTGATGTGTAAAATGCTGGTGGTATTATATGTTTTCCCATTATTTTCAAGCAGGTGTTTGGTTTTATCTTTAGAAGAGAGAGAAAAAATAATAGCAATAATCTAGCTTTTTATGAAAAACTCATTTTAAACATGAGCTAGCTCATGACATTTACCAAAAACGTTCACTTCCAGAGGTGGAACAGTTTCGAATGATATGATTTTCAGGGCTTTTTCCAACAGTGTGGTAGAAACCCACCACAGGCTTAGATGGAATACCTAATGAAGAGATATTAATCTCAATGAAGGATTCCCAGCTTATGAGTGTATTCCTGATCATCATTTGGAGAGAAGTTCTGTTTCATAATTAGTATTGAGAATAATAAGAAAGGTATGTATGTTACCTTGAACATTTTACAGTTATTACTACAAATTTGGTACAGCTCCACAAAATCAGATGGCTTGGAATCTTTGAGAAGCATTTATTGTCAACCAGGGCTACCATTAAAAAATAACTTGGCTTTCTGAGGTCTCCTATAAATAGAAAACGTGGTGCTTACTATCATTTACTGACTAGGGAGCCCAAGGAACGGTGCCTGTCCATGAGGCTATACTCCCTCTTCAGTGGCTGCTCAGCAGGTGCATTTTAAGGCAGGACATTTCTACTGGTCCCTAGACTATAAGAAACTGGAGATGCAGTTACCAGCTGCCCCTGATTTCTACCAGTTTGGACACCCTATTACTTTCTGCATCTGCATGTGCTCTTTTTGTGAATTTCCAGATGCCAGGCTACATATTTACATAGCATGACCGTTCACATTTGGAGGTGTCACAGGCATGCCTCTGCCCATTTTGTGGCAACACTAGGAGAAGCAGTGTCCATTGTGTGACATGATGGGGCATATCTAAACCCTTCACAGAAATGTCCATTTATAGTAGATTTATCTTTTTAGACAGGTCATATTGCTCTAGATTACAGTAAATATGGTAAATTAAATGCATTTTTTATATTTTTATGTAGATTGTGGTGGCTTGACCTCCCTAAATTAACCTCTGTAGCTTTTGTCCAACATCATCTAGGCAATTAAGCGACCCAGCGAAGCTACTAACTTCTGCAGTGCGGTGTATTTTTCACTTGTTTATCTATCTCCATAGGGCATATAATTCTTAGACTTAAACTGGCAATACATGGGTCATTCAAAGCTTATTACACCTTGTATGGAATTAGATATCTATCAGGCAGTTGAGAACTCTGGTGAGGAGCTCATTTGTGCACTGATACCATCTTTGTCCAACAGGTCTCCATAGCTCCCCAGCACAATTACAGATTGCACCTTGAATGTTCACCTACTGCCTTAGGGTAAGGACACAATGGACGATTTGTCGCCAACGTTTTTAAAAAGCAAATCGCGGCGAAATATAGCTCGTTTTGTCTCTGAACAAAACCAAATGAAAGACGCCAGCTCCTGTGCCCACAGCACGTTTGTGAATCGCCTGTAGCTCCAAAACGCACTGAGACCCTTTTCCGAGCGATTTATCAGAAATAGCATGTACTTAGAAAAGCACTGAAATCTCCTAGACACGCACACACATACAGATAAGTAGCAGCAATTGTATTCAAATTACAATGCGAACGCAATGACGCAAGAACGTAAAGACGCCAGGTTACAGCGGGAAGCACAAACCGTTTCCGGTTTGGGTGGAGCACGTACCGCACAGAGTAATGGGATACAAATCGCTCTGTGCCAATAGTCGCTGTGAATCGTCTGTTCAAAAAAGACGATCGTCTTGTCGCCGCGATTTACTTTTTTAAAACGTTGGCGACAAATCGTCCAGTGTGTCCTTACCCTTAAAAAGAGGCAATGTATAAATGAATGTGGACAAATAAATTAGTAACTTTCTAACATTCCAGTTTAATGTTCATAATGGTAAAAACGTATATCTTTACACTTATAACTTTGACATAAAGGGGCCCATTTACTTAGTTCGAGTGAAGGAATAGAGGAAAAATAGTTCGAATGGTCGAATATGGCTACTTCGACCATCGAATGGGCTACTTCGACCTTCGACCAAGACCTTCGACTTCGAATCGAACGTTTCGAACTAAAAATCGTTCGACTATTCGACCATTCGATAGTTGAAGTACTGTCTCTTTAAAAAATTCTTCGACCCCCATAGTTCGCCACCTAAAATCTACCGAGGCCAATGTTAGCCTATGGGGAAGGTCCCCATAGGCTTCCTAACAATTTCCTGATCAAAGGAATATCCTTCGATCGATAGATTAAAATCTATTGAACGATTATTCCTTTGATCGTTTGATCGTAGGAATAGCGGAAAATCCTTCGACTTCGATATTCGAAGCCGAAGGATTTTACTTCGACGGTCGAATATCGAGGGTTAATTAACCCTCGATATTCGACCCTAGGTAAATGTGCCCTTAAAATGTAGTTCTATGCACCAAAAGATTATGACAAGGAGACCAGTTTCCTATTCATAAATTATAGCAGTAAAGACATTTCTTTTTTTGGCAGTATGTTTCCAAGTAATTCCGCTTCATCTAAGTCTAATAAAAATGTATTGGAGCAAGATGAAAAAGAAGTCAGTGATTTGCAGTAATTTTTCCAATAGATTCCAGTGACTTTAAAGTGTAATGCAAGAGCAGATGGCATGACACATATGGTAGCCATGGAGAGTGTAGCAATTGGTATAAATTATGCAGGGAGTGGTTAAGTGGTTTGGTCAGAGGATTATCATAAATTACATGTATCTAATGTAGAACATATCAAATACACTGTCAATTTAAAATGTACATGGAGGAAACAAATATGTCACTGCCTAGACCTTCTAGTGACGGCTATTTAGTTCAGTCTGTTTGAAAATTAAATGCTGCAAACAGGATTTTTAGAGCTGCTTAATTGGATAACAAGTTGTGAATGGTATTAGCTTTGTAGAATCAAGCTTATGAAATGACAGACCATGAAGTGATATTATCTTGTGGGAAAGATCATCAGATTAGTAAACTGATCCCTTTGGGCATTGCATGCAATGTAAAAAAATTGTGTGTTTGCCTTACAAACTGCACTTTATATAAACTCTTGTGAAGCCATAGAAGCAACCATCTATTTCAATAGGGCGAAAGGCATATGTTTTGGATAGCAGATAATGAATTATATGTGTACAAATAGACTTGTCTGGGCACTGAAGAATTTGTTGTCAGCACGTCATCCATTGTTTCCCTGTTGTGTATTGAACCCCATGCTCTCGATTATCGTGAAGGTGAATGTTTTACTAGGCTAGTGTACCATTACACAGCTTTCCACTGGAGAGTTTATAATTATATCCTATATATATTGTGATTGGTCTCCCTAATCTGTCATATATCTCCGCCTATGACAAGTATATAAACAACTAGAATTCTAAAAATTTGGATTGGTAAACACAGATTTGAAATCTGAGGGTATTGAAAAGATTTGATCACTGTCAATCGGAATAGTACAGAAGAGTAAATGTCTTTTGGAAGGCCCAGAATTGTTAAGCTACTGTTGTTCATTGGCATTTTGTATTTTCTGGCTAGTAGGTTTTATCTTAAAACCAATTTTCCAGGTAGAGTAGGCATATTGTGTAAAACCACTTTAAACACAGTATCATTTCCCACTTCTAAATTAGATTCTCTTCTTTGTGACCTTATTACTCTACCAAAGCATTTTTGGTCAACAGATGGGAAGAATAAATCTAAGGATTGAGTCAAGTGGACAAAGGCTGTTTTTGTTTCTTTTACACAAATAAACACCAAATTTCTTTTTTTAATATAAGGGGCAGGTTTATCAAAATGTGAGCTTGGATTTTAATAAATAAAAACTCACCCACGTTCTATTCATTCCTATGGGATTTTTAGAAGGATATTTATCAATGGGTGAAAAATTGGAACTCGCCATTTAAGGAATGAATAGAACATGTTTTTAATCTGAACTCGCATTTTGATAAATCTGTCCCTAAATGTTCACATACTAACTCAATAAAAGTAAAATAAAAATCCAATCTAAGAAGCACAAATACACAATATAAAATGAAAGGAAAAAACTCTGATAAGGTTCTTTTATCAGCAGTTAAATATCAGAAACCTTCTGTTGCCACTGTAGCTTATCAGAATTCTAGCTTTGTACTCCGATGAGAGAGTCCATCTCAAACCTCTGATTAATGTGAAAAAGTGAAGAATGTGTAAGCAGATTTTTCTAACTCTAACTTCTATTTCTCTTTCTTGTAAATGTATTTATTTGTTCCATCGCCTTCTTAATATTTCCTTTGTGTGTTCTTTTGAAATAAAAATGAAAAAAATAGAAGGATTATGAGTGCTTTCTGTGATTTGAATTTTACCTGCTAACACATCATGGCTGAACATGTGATTGTCAAATAAAAGAGAGTTTATGGAGCAGAAAATGTCAACAGACCTGTTTAGTGTTCACTCTGTATATATTCTACCTTAATCAATCCCTTATAGCTTTCTCCCCATCGTTCCTATTTACTTCTTTGTATTGCCACATCACAGAGCTCTGAAGCAAATGCCATAACACACCTAAATCTCCTTCAGCATCCAAATTTATTATTCAGAATTCATAAACCATACACATCTGTGACATTTTACAAAACGATTTCATTTCCCGTTTCATGTGCAATTTATAAGTGTGAAGAAATCTGGAACAGAATTGCAATAATTTCACTAGATCCCAATATTTTGCTCTCACTAACATACGTTTTATATATTTCTGTGGCCATTTAATATACTTTCGCTCAATAAAAAATGTTTGATTGCAGATTAGAATTAGAATTAGAGAGCATTATTGTTTGTAACAGAAAATGATCCTTTAGTGATTGAATTCATCCATGCATGGTATCAGTAATTGTGTATTTGTGTATTTTTATGGATTGCCGTGGACAAGTTGTCTGCTGGTCAGAATTTTGACATGGTCCACGTCATTACAAGCTCTCTAGGTATTCCAACAACTAGGTTGCTTGGGTTTTTTTTTACCTTGGCAACCAGGCAGTGGTTTGAACAAAAGATGGGATTATGAATAGGGAAAGCTTGAATATAAATGAATGAAAGAATGAAAACCAATTGCAAAGTTTCAGGTCTCATACATACATAGATGATCATATAAAACTTTGTATCATCTTATCTGTGCATGTATGACAACCTTTACTTATACCCCCAAACAATGTAGGTCTCTATAAAAAGATATTGCATAAAACAGTTCGTATGTAAAACCCTGCTTCATGTAAACCAACCATTTTCATAATAATATACTTTTTAAGTAGGATGTGCCATTGGGTAATCTGAAATTGAAAATTGCCATTTTAAAAAAAAAAAGGGCCGCCCCTTGGGATCATAGGATTCACTGTGCACACAAACAAACCAAACAAACCACTCTACAAATACTACAGCATGGGGCTGTCTCCACATTTTCTCAGTTTGGCCCAGGACCAGATCCCAGCATTCATTTGGCAATTGCTATATATTTTCAGGATTTTATGGAATTCATTAAACTGATCGTAGTCCTGTGTGATATTTATTTATATGTTCACTATGGGGCACATTGACTAAGTTCGAGTGAAGGATTCGAATGAAAAAAACTTTGAATTTTGAAGCATTTTTTTGGGTACTTCGACCATTGAACAGGCTACTACGACCTTCGACTTCGATTCGAATGTTTCGAACTAAAAATCGTTTGACTATTCGACCATTCGATAGTCTAAGTACTGTCTCTTTAAAAAATACTTTGACTACATACTTCGGCAGTTTAAACCTACTGAGGTACAATGTTAGCCTATGGGGACCTTCCCCAGCACTTTCCTAACCTTTTTTTGATCGAAGAAAAATCCTTCGATCGATCGCTTAAAATCGTTCAAGCAATTTTTACTTTGATCGATCGATCGAAGGATTTGCGCTAAATTCTTCAAATTCGATATTCGAATTAGAAAGATTTAAATTCGAGGGTCGAATTCGAGGGTTTATTAACCCTCGATATTCGACCCTTGACAAATGTGCCCCTATGTATAGTATATATGTAAAACCGAGTAAGTTGTTAATTATTAAATGTATTCAAAGAACAGTACCTAAAGCAATAACAGATACTGTATGTGAATTCTTCTCTTGCTCAATAAACAAATGATTTAAAAGGGTTCACTTCAAAACTCTTATTTCAGCTCAGTTGGTTCATATAATAGCCTAAAAATAAAGATTTTTTTTAGATGCTTTCTATTTTTATTTTTTCTAGTTGAAGTTTAAAGCATAAAGCAAACATTTTATTTTAAAATCCCCTAAAATTACTCTAAACAGGCCCCAGAATAACATACCTTTCTCCCTGCAATCAGATTTATTTTGTTTCTCAGTTGTAAGTAACTCAACTGCAGCTCTTTTAGTTATTTTATTGCTGAGCTTGAAGCTCCACCCCAGGCACCTATTATAGTAGGCAAAGGCAAAAAGGCTGTGGAGCTTCACACAAGACAAGGTAGTAACTGAAAGAGCTGCATTTGAGCTACTTGAGAACATTTTTTCACGTTCACTTTTCTCCAGAAAGTCACCCACTCTCTAAATTGTTTCTGTTCTAATTTAATATGTTAGTTGTAATTAATTTGGGCCCTGGTGAGCAGAATCTCTGAATTTCATTAAAGGCAGCTGTTCAAGTTGATACAATAGTTGCTTATAGTCCACAGATGCTGCAGAAGAATAGGTCAACTAATGTAGCAATTTAATATATAATAATTTAGAGTCTATGGGGGAAATTTACTAAAGGGCGAAGTGGCTAATGCTGGCGAAAATTCGCCAGCATGACGTAATTTCAGCACTTTGCCGATTTACTAATAGTAGCTAGCGTAATTTCAGTGGCGTAATTTTGCCAACTTCGCACTAACGCCAGACGAATTTTCAGTCTGGCGAAAGAGCGTTACTACGCAAATTCACTAAGTTTTTGATTTTACTGACTGTTACCTCTATCGCCAGACTTGCCTTCACCACCTTAGACCAGGCTAATAATAGAGTAATAGAGTAGATAGGAGTTCCTCAAAAAATAGTTAAAATTTTTTCTAAGTCCCAAAAAACTCTGGCATCTTTTCCTATTTAAAGGGTGATAGACTGAAAAAGATAGTAAATTTTTTTTTTTGGGATACCCTCCTTCCCCCCTACATTTGCTAACATATGGCACATAAACTATACTGTGGGTATTTGTGTAGGTCATAATAACAACTTTATATAATTTTATTAAGGTTCTCTGGCCTTGTGTAGAGTAATGTATTTGCTGCAGCATATATTGTACTTTAACTGCATGCTGTATGCTAATTAGCCAATGCTAGCGTAACTTCAAACGTAATTTCGCCAGCGTTCGGTACCCTGTGCGCAACTTCGGATCTTCGTGAATTAGTGTGGTCCAGGCGAATTTATGCCTGCCGAAGTGTTGCAATGTGCACGAAACCAGCGCTGGCGAATTTTTGCTGGTTAGTGAATTTGCCCCTAAGACTGGCTTACTGAGCTGCCAGACTAACTAGAGAGAAGAAAATTAACATTTCAATTTCTATTTTACAAAAACAGTCAAACAAATAACGGAAAGTAATTGAAAAAAATGTCTTGAATTCTGGTGCCCTATCATGGAAGCATATGAACTGGAAAAAGTGTTTGGAAGGGAGAACAGACCCTTATATTACCTCTGTTTATTGCAGGTAAAATTATGGTTTTGGTTCATTTGATGAATTGTTGTCAGCATGTCTGATAAAACTGGTTAGTTTTATTTAATTATGTTTTTAACAATGGACATTTTAGTGTTTTACATGTTCTGCTTCTAAATTTCATTTTTAACAGAATTGGAATTATTGGGAATTGCTACTTTGGAAAGACAATTTCTATGTCAACTGCTAACTTTTGGGCCGAAGTCACCATATCTGAGAGCAAAAATCTGGTAATTAAAAATGATGCTTTTGTGTTGTGCCTTTTTTTTGTGTATATAAATGTAAGCCTATTCACCACACTTAATCTGCTTCTAAATGAGATAAAAGTGCATTCACTATTCACAGGAAATGAGAAGCTGTTTGTTGTTTAGTGAAGCAGCTTATATCAAACACTCAGAAAGCAAATATGCTTTATGAGACTTGTCTTTTACTCTAACAAGCACCAGATAAGCGACAAATATGTAAATCTGCATTTCATCAAAGCAAGATGAGTCATTCTCCGTAATAAAATCTCTAAAGCAAATTATGATCTCCCAGGGACATTTGGAATTAGAAGTTGACTGTACATTGTTTCCTTCTTCAAGAGTATGTCCTTGTGGTAGTGATGTCCTCATTTACAGATTGCTTTTAGCCTGGTTCAAAGCTTAAGGCTTAAGCGGAATCCTGTGAGGAGGTGCTTTTGCTACCTTCGTAGAATTCTAATCAGTGCTAATGACTCTTCTTGCTGACATATGCTTCTCTTTATACTTTTTTGAATGCTGCCCTATTGATCATAGCTTATTGCAAAACAGCTCTAGCGGCAAAATGATTTATGATTTTTTTTCATGATTTAAACCTCTGTTGGATATTTTCAAAGCAACTTTATCCGCTTTGGACTAGAATTTTATAACAGGTGACAGAATTAATGTCTATAGCAACATTGTTAAACACAGAAAATGGGGACAGTCAATATAAACTTAAAGGCTTCTTGGCAAAGAGAACCAGAAACCATACTTATACAAGAAATTAAGTTTTTATGATATTAAATTAGTTTTTTTATTTTTTCCTAATTGCTATAATAACCTTCACTGAGCATGCATGTTTTGCTAGATACAGAATTTTGCAGATGGAAGTAAGCAGGGGAAAGTTCTTCAACAAGTCACTATGCAATGACCCACTCACAACTGTCATATCTGGTCTTGTATATGCATGGATGCTGACACAGCATGGGTTTCTATAATATTGGCTGTAACTAGTGAACATTGTTTTGACATTACATTGAGTTCTCAGCTAGTATTCACTTATGGGGGAGTCAGTTTTCTGTATTTGCAGTAACTTTACTATAATGATTAACTGCAGCAGGATGTATAACAACTTGACTCATTAAAAGTTCTACCCATATACAGGTATTAACATTTCAAATAGCCTGCCCATATATGTATTCATACACTAAAGAGAGTACCTAGGTTTTTATGACATAATTAAATAGTAAGGACAAAAATAAAAGATCTAGTTTGTGCACTTGTGAGTAATGTTATAATACTCAGCTGTCGTCCATGCATGCCGTTGACTATTATTTGACATTTTGAGACTATAAGTGCGCATGAATTTGCATGATGCTCTATTTAGGTATTTGTTAAATGATTTGGGGTTTATCTAATTAGAGCACCTGAGACCTTCATTTCACTTTTCTCTAATCCACATAAGTGAATTTTGCTTCAGTTGTTAAAAAATTAAACAATTCTTTTAAGTTTCATTATTTTTATTTTCTTTTTTAACTACAAAAGTGAGTCAAACTTGTTTATAAAATACACCCTAATTGCAGAACCTGCTGCTACTAATGGTATAGGCTTCCTGTGGTGCAAACTGATCAAAACATTATCTGCCATCCCCTTCCATCCCAATTCAGTTTACCAGCCTGTTTAAAAAAAAGAAAAGAAGGGTGAGCTGTGACAGCATTGTATTTATCTACTTTGTTTTTAATTGTTATACTTTTTAAATGGTATGCCAAATTGTACCTTCATCTTTAAAAACGTTTCATTTGTTTTACTTTTTAGACTTTTTGCATCATTTGCTTTTTTTTTTGCCTTCTTACATGTTGCAACCAGTGATGTAATTATATAGAGAATAAGAGTAATCGTGCATTAAAGGGATAGATGTACACTAGAGATGTACTAGAAATGAAGAGGCAGTGAACTTCTACATCCTGTCCACCTGGAGGGTGCAGAGTGCAGAAAAGTTCTTCATGCTCTGTTGTAAATCTGATGGAAGTCATAAATAAGTTTGTCTTCTAGTTGCAATTGTAAATAATTAGTATCAAATAGGGTTGCTATACAGCCATGAATCAGTGAGGCAACTTCAGACGACTTCGGAAAACGAATCGCCGCATGTGATTAGCGCTGGCGTTTTTTCATTTTAGCCGGCGCAGAGTAAGGGAAGGGGTTTGGGGAGATTGGTCACCGCAAAAACGAGACGATTAGTCGCCAGGCAGCCAAATCTCCCCAAAACGCCCAGTGTGGCCTGACCCTTAATTTTTAGATACTTGGGAGGCGTGAAATTGTTGCAGGGCACGTGCAAGAAGTTTTATCAGTTCTGTTCTGAAAAAGGCTAAAGTTGTGTTTGAAGTAACACATAGATTTGTATGTTTTAATGACATTAGCGTCTTAGTTTAGTGGTACAGAATGCAAATTTCAGTTATTGATTGTGTCTCACTATAGGAGACTCTTTTGTTTTACATGAAATGTCACATGTAGAAATGGGATTAAAATATATTTTTTTAAATAGCCACCTCTTTGTGTGTTTTCAAAGTGTAGCTGATCTTTAGTATCTGTTGTGTCATGTGAGATATGCGTAAACGACTTAATAATTTCATGCGATAAAGCACCTCCAGTATTGTAATGGGCAAGTATATCCATCATCCTTTGGTGAACTGAATATTATTTTATTTGTTAATTATCATTATAAATATTTCCCTGATAAATAAAAGTTAGGGATTTGGTGAAAATGTAAAATTTATTGTGTTGCAATATAATGTGTGTATATTACATACACTGTACTTTGTATGTATTTATACTGTATTTACCTAAGCATGTCCCAATGTACTTAGCCTACTGCATACATCTTTTCACCCTACTGCCTTTTGCATTTTCCCCCAGCTGATGGACCTCTCCTGACCTTTAATAACATACATATTATAGTGCTGTTAGATAAATTACATTGATCAAATCATTTCCTCCATATTGCATATTCAGTGTAAAGTGTTCTAATGAATCTATGATCATTATTTAAATAGAAATGCTTCACAATTTCCTATGACTAGTAGGTTGGGCACATTCTTACAAACAAGGCAAAGGAACATTAAAAATGGTCCCAGATCTTGATGCTCTCTGAATCCTTTTTTTCTTTAGGATTGCCCTTTCTAAACAGAATTTTACTTTTAAATACAATGTCAACATTCCAAGGCAAGTGGTGAGTATTTCGCTTGATACCTATTGTAACCTCAGATTAAAAAGCATTGTATAGTTGTTATTGGTTTTACAGGCCTATCATTTTATGCTTGTTTAATCCCTACTACATGTACATAATACTTGTAATACTTCTATTACAAAACATTCCCACTACTTTGTAATAGAAGTGACATGTGTAAATGCTTTTGATGAGTATTTCAGATAAAATAGCCAACCAGATTGTCAAGCAGCACTGAGGAAAAAAAATATTTTAGGACAAAGTTGTTGGAAAAGAAAATGTTTTAAAACAGTGTGCAAACTGGATAAATTTGTCATAAAAAATGGCAAGTCTACCTAATATAAGTGTGGGTTGTTTTCATACTTTAACCTAAACAGTGCCTCTTGAAAAAGAAAAGAATATTGCGTTAAATTTGGATTACAGTATAATGTTACTGTAAAGTGATTGGATAGGGGTTTTGAATACATTTGCAAGATACTGTAAATTATATTCCCTGAACAAATAATAATATTACAGTAGATTTAACAAACCTATAAATAGACTATATATATTAACAATGCCATTGTACTGTATTGATTGCACATGCATGGTGCCGTTTTTTTTTGCGCCTGCAGAATAAATTCGCCCATCACTAATCTTTAAGTAATCTTCTGTTTGAAAACCAAAGTTACACCTGTTATTACATCAAGTACCTACAGTCCTTACATGGGTGCTTGAAAGTGTGTCTGCTGAAATGTATGATGAATTAGTCAAATACCCACACACACACATATTTAGTTGTATAAGCAGTGTTTCTGAGAACTGCTGCACATCTGTGTTGCATGGAGTCGACCAAATTCTGGCACCTGTTACATTCCACAATTCTTCTGCATTTCTTGATTTTGCCTAAGAAATGCTGTTTCTGAGGCAAAATCAAGAAATGCAGAAGAATTGTCAGCCCACAAGTTTTCTATTGGATTAAGGTCCGGGGATTGGACAAGCCACTCCATAACGTCGATCTTGTTGGTCTGGAACCAACATGTTGCTTGTTTACTGGTGTGTTTGGTTTCATTGTCTGGTTGAAACACCCATTTCATGAGCATTTCCTCTTTGGCATAAGAAAACATGACCTATTCAAGTATTTTGATTGAAACTGATCCATTATCCCTGGTATGTGATAAATAGCCCCACCATAGTATGAGAAACATCCCTATATCCCTATATCTTCACAGTGTACTGTGGCTTTAATCCAGTGTTTGGGGGTTGTCTGATGAATTGTCTGCAGCCTCTAGACCTAAAAAGAACAATCTTACTTTCATCAGTCCACAAAATTAATCAAAGTACTCTGTTCTTGTCAACTATGTCTGGAACAATGCATTAAATCTGATTTTCAGAAAGAAATGCACTATAACCAGCATGAACAACATTTTCGGCCTTCCTTCCTTAAATAAGGGCTGTAATTGACACCAGTTTTTTTTCATAGAATGCAGCAGAAAATGCTATGGAACATGGCTAAAAGTCATGCCTGAATGCTCTGGATACAACCAGGCAGAATACTATGGAATAAGCTCATGCCATTAAGTGAGCTAAACCCATGTGTCAAGTGCACAAAAAAAGTGGCCCATGTACAAGGTCCCTTAGATGTGGCTGCTATGCTAATTATTTCTTATTATGTTTCTAGTAAAAGTATCGTTACCAATGCTATTATATGCATTAAAGCACCCAAAATAGCAAATGCATGTCTTATTAATATTTTTCTTTTTCAGTATAGATCTTGGTCATATAATCCATTGATATTGTTATTAATGTTGGTTACAAACTTACAGGGTTCTTAACTGGTTTCGAAGAAACAAGTGTCATAAAGGCACAGCAAGATTGCTATTTTCATTTAGCCGTCTAGTCTCTTCCCCTTGTCTATAAATCAATACTCAGTATGTTCCTCTGTAACTGTCAATCACTGCTGACAGGATAAAGAGACCCTTTTAAAGCACCGTGGTGCCTCCTTTAGGATTTATTTTCAGCGTGCAAGCCTTCTATTTGAAATGGTTTTAAGTTTAATCCCCAGTAAGCATGTAGATTTACAAGTCCACATGCAGTGCTAGTTATCTAAAAGCATCTAAGTAGCTAGCAGTGTTCCATGTAGACAGGACATTAGCTAGAAATTCTCCTCATGAAATGGGTTGTAGCACCATTATACCTTTGGATGTTTTCATTCTCTACATTTATTTTTTCTTTCAACATTGTGGCATGATACAAAAATCTCAAAAGAAGGATATGAAAAAGGACAATAACAGAAGGGGCATATGTTCCAACCAGGATAATACCATTTTCATGCTATAATTAGTGTATACAGATCAAATTATTTCCACTGAGCATATTTAACTGTATTAATCAGAAATTATATTTACATGTGTATATTTACTTTTAAGGGTTTGGCTGGAAGCAGGTAATAAATCATGTTATTTACAGTTTTTGTATTTTGGAATGTATTCAAATTTATATTTGTGCATTGTTATTGCGTCATTTCTTGATTTTGCTTTTAGTATAACCTATATTTGATCCAATAAAGGCAGTCATTTTCTATAACACAATAGGGGGCATTTATGTAGGAGTACTAAAGGATCAAAGAGCATGTCCGTTGTGCTCCTCTAAAGGTACTTGCACCCTGGGAATGGCTGCACGCTTCTCCTCAATCTGGTATGAGGAGCAGGGCAAAGCATAGGGCAGTGCATACGAGCCCCCATTATGGCCTGCGCCACCTGGCACTCCCTAATTCGTTTGAATGACACACATGTTAGGGGATGGGTGGGAGGGTGATGCCCATATAATAAAATATTGGATTTATTTTTCCTAAGGCAGTTAATCTTGAGAATTCAAATCCTCACCATTTTGGACGAAAAGCCTCCTATTAAACACACATCATTGTTACTTAAAGGAACAGTAACAACAAAAATGAAGGTGTTTTAAAGGAATGACAATATAATGTACTTTTGTGCTGCACTGGTAAAACTAATGTATTTGCATCAGAATCTCAACTATAATTTATATAAACAAACTGCTGTGTAGCGATGGGGGTCAGCGATTCAAACACAGGACACACAGTAGATAACAGATATGTATATTACAGAGCTTATTTGTTATCTGCTGTGTATCCTGTGCCTTTTCTCCTATTTAAGCTTTGAAGGGCAGCCCCTTGGCTATACTGCAGCTTGGTTATACAAACCATAGAAGTCTTTCTGATGCAAACACCCCTGTTTTACTAGTGCAGCATAAGGGCATGGACACACATTTGTTTTTTGTGGCGTGGTCAGTGCCGTGGTTTTTAATAAAAGCCGACCACCGTGTAAATACACTAAGCAGTTTCAAGCTTAGGCAACGGCACACTAGGCTAGCGTATTTACATGTCGGACGGCTTTTTTTAAAAACCACGCATGTATGTCGATGCCCTAAAAGTACATTATATTTTCATTAATTTAAAACACTTTAATTTTTTGGTGGTTACAATTGCTTTAGGCATAAGAATCTCTAGTTAAAGGGCATGTAAAGACAAAAAAATAAAATCCCATTTTTACTTTCTTTAATAAAAAAGAAACCTATCACCAATATACTTTAATTAAAAAATGTGTACCGTTTTTATAAGAAACCTGACTGTATGCAGTGAAATTCCCCCTTCATTTACTGCCGTGGATAGGAATTATCAGACGGTCCCTAACTGCTGAGCAGGGAAACAATCATACTTATGAACAGCAGGGGGAGACCCCGCCTTACTTCCCAGCCATGCAGAACTCAAGCAGCTTTGTTTATGCCGATCCCTAAGCAGCCCAGACCACACTGAGCATGTGCACAGTCTTAGTCTTGCAAAGATGTTTAACAAAGTTACAAGATGGTGACCCCCTGTAGCCAACTTTGAAAGCATAAGTTATTTGTTTGATTAGGCTTGTGGTGCAGTAAGTTCATGTTTATATTTAGTATACAAAATACAGGATTTCTAGCCTTATTCTATTTTAGACTTTACATGCCCTTTAACTTGAACTTAAAAAGGCTTTGCCAAGCAGGTTGCCAAAAATAAGTATGCTTCACTAACCATGATAAAAAATGCATTTTAACTAGCTCCCCACAGTTTCTTGTTTTCACTTTAGAATGTCATGTATCTGTGCTTTTCTCTCTGCTCTTCTGCATTTATTTTACACTTCTTTCTTTTTTATCTTTATCACTTCTTCTTCTTTTGCCTTATATATTTAATTTCTCCTCTCCCCTTTCCACTTGTGTATTGTTCTCTTTTTTTTTTCTTCTGTTTTTATCTCCCCTCTCCAGTGGTGGATTAATGACATGTTAGGCCCCTAGGCTACATCCACACAGGCCCCCTTTTTGACTACTGTGGGGTCCGGATGCATGCAGATCCAGGTACCCATGAACCTCTATTCTGGGTCGGGTTTGGCACGCCAGTGACATCACTAGATCTGCACGTATCAGTGCACACATGCCTTGCCTGCCTTCTTTTACCAGCAGGTGCACCTGACCAGACCCAGACGCGCAAATAAAAATAAATATTGAAAGAAAATAGAAATAATAATTATAAAAAGCTAGATGGGCCCCTGATTACACTGGGCCCCTTGGCTATAGCCTAGTGTATCTGTACATGAATCCACCGCTGCCCCTTTCTTGTTTATTCACTTCCGTACATTCCTAATTTGCTCTCTTATTTTACACCCTTGACCTATTCTGCCCTGTCCTTTTATTCTCCCCCCTTTCTTTTTGAGCTTCCCTTCTCTAGATCCTGTCTTATTCTATTGCCTTCAGTTTTCCTTTTACACTTCTCTCCTGTTCTCTCCTTTCCTTAATTTCCACTCTTCCTTTCTCTTCTACTCTCCTGCTTACCCTTCTTTCCTCAGTTAGCAGCCATTCTGTTCCTTCCCTTCCCATCAACTCACACGTTTACTCAAGTATGTATTCATTTTTGCTTGTACATTCTTTGTTCCCCTCTTTCCGAGGTTTATCCCCAATATTCTGTTCCATCATCCACATTCTCACATTACAAATAATCAATCCCAAAGTTAACACAATATGGGCTACAATTACTTTATTAACATGGGCCAGATTTATTATTATTTATTTACAGAAAATATTCTTCCAACTTTGGTTAATAGATATCACTGAAACTATCATTACCTAATACTATCAACTATTGTATTTTGGAGATAAAACACCCTTATTTCGAGATCAGGGAAAACAGCATTTCCTCTGTGTTTTCACAAACTGCAGAGGGCTTTCTGGCATCATCCTTTTCATAAAATAATCTAAACATCTGTTCTCATCTGTTCTGTTGTTCTCCTTAAAAGCTCATGTTCAGCTCAGTAAGCAAGTCCTCATTTATATGAGAATTATATAGTAAATCACGAATGATATATGTCTCCTGATGCTGCAGGTGTCCAGATGACTGTAGGTTAAAGGAGTGCTGATAAGGGTTTTTCTCATACAGATTGCAAATTGCTCTTCCTCAGAAAATATTTTCCACTGTAAAGCCGGCACTTTTAGGAGCCCTTCAGTGGCCATTGAAAGACATACATAATGATTTACTGATTCCTCAGCAAATGTTAGTAATACATTCATAACTGGTGTTCCTGTCAAAGGGTATTTTATTTTAATAGAAGTCTTATTAGATCGTTTCATGAGATGAATCGAACCACTTACTGTGAATGTTCAATATGTAAACAGGAATATTAGGGAAATAATACATTTTCTTGTTTACATATGCTGTGTTGTTTTTTTATATTATTGTTTCATGAAATATGTATTTGTCTTTTCCAGTGCAATTGTTTCTGCAATACTGAAATGCCTCATGAAATTTTATTATTTAACTGATGATGTAAGTCTCAATATGTATTCATTGTCATGGCTACCTCAATACATCCTATTTTTTCCATTTAGACAGTAAATGTAATGTCAGAGCTTTCATTTAGTTAAGAAAAGCTGAAATAAAGTCACCAGTCAATCTTGGAACACTGTGGAAAATAAGTAAAAAATAAAATAAAATCAGCCAGTCACAGTCTCTTCCTAGGGTCCAAGCCAAAGGGTTTTAACCAGACAGAGTCCATTACACTGTGCACCACCTAATACTCCACAGTGAATAGACAATTATAGAGCTACTGTATCTCCTCTACTGTTTTGGGTAGTAGGCTGATGGCTTCCAGGTTATGCTACATTAAAATATTTCTTTCATACAGATCCCTTGGTGAGGTTAGTGTCTGTAAAAGTATATCTGGCCTTTTAAACTATATCTCTAAGGCAGGCAGAGTTACATTCATTGGAGACAGCTATAAAGGAGGTGAAAGTAGAACTGACTGACAGTCACTGAAGATGAACAGCAAAGCATTTTAGAGCATAAAAACATTGTGCAATTAAGAGAGACTAAAGTTAGCTTATTGGTAGAGATGCTTGGCCTCTCAGGATGATTGAAGTAGAATGATTTCTTAAAGGAACAGTTCAGGATAAAGTTAAAAACTGGGAAAATAGATAGGCTGTGCAAAATAAAAAATGTTTCTTAAACAGAAACTTAAAACACTTCGTTAAAAGTGCAAAAAAACATATTGTATATACCACAACTGGATGGTGATAAATGTAATATCACCATTTGACAAGCTGCTGAAAGAGTCTGTTTGGCAGATGGGAGGAGGATTCCAACTGCCTGAATGACTAATGCCAATGAAAAAAAGTTTTGTGGAGGTGGATAAATGGTCTTTTTTACATGGTTTCGTTAAAAGCAAACCTTAAGGTGCACAGTGACATTCTTGGCATTTCAGTGCTTTCTGCTTTATGTCAACAATTTGGGGAAGGCAATTTGATGTTGCAGAACATAATGTACCAGGTGAAATCCATATAGAATGGGTTTGGGGGGATGGAAATGGAAGAACATGACTGCACAGAGCCCTGAAAGGGTGACTAAAAACCAGGCCTGATTAAAATCAGAGTAAAACCTCCCTAAAAACCTCCTTTAAGAGGCTGTTCTAGAATAATAGTGAGTGAGATGTGAGCAGGTAGGTGTTCACATACTTTTCCAGATACTTTTAACCATATAGTGTACATCAAGTTGAGAGTAGCGTTGTTCCACCCTGAATATATTGCAGGGTCTCTTCCTTAAAGGAGAAGAAAGTCTTTTATTGCTTGGGGGTGCCGAAAGTTAGGCATCGCCAAATGAATGTATTTACTTACCTTCTTCCAGCGAGCACCACGGAGCAATCCTCTTCCTGCTTCTTCTTTCTTCTCGCTGCTGTGCATGCTCAGTAGAGTGAAAAGCCAAACTTTAATGAAAAAGCTGGCTGTTTCATTCTACTGCACTATAATATATGAATAACTAAGAAGCGGAGAAGACGATCGTTCCGTGGCAGAACTCCACCCTCACAGATTTCTGCTGATAAGAGCACCGGCCCATGGGTAACTAATACAACCACTTGGGGGTGCCTAACTTTTGGCATAGGTGGTAGTCAATTGATTAAAAGTTGCAGCCAGTTGCATCCCAATTTGTGAATCTGCATGCAATCTACAGTGCATAATATCCAAAGCTATCTAACAATAAAAGGCGTGCTTACTTTTTTCATTTCTGGTACCTTTCCTTTATAATTCTAAAAGACAACTAGATTGAAACAAGAATAATTCAGTGGTGCAGATTTTGTCAGGCTGTTTGCTCATTTGGGCCACTCTATTCATTTTGATATGTTAGTTCATTTGTTTTTGTTTCAGTATGGCTTTGTAATGCATGATTACTTTTGTGTTTTCTTATCAGAGACACTGTGGAGCAGACGAATTGGCATAAATTAGCAGAATAAATGAAGAAGAATTTAGAATTAAGAAGGTAAAATGTACAATGTATAAAGTAAAAAGTACAGTAAGCAAAGTTATGCTTAATAGTTTCCAGTTAAGCACACCTCTATATTCTGCATGATGCAGATAGAAAAAATGAGGGTAAACCTAGTGTTGTAGGGAAAAATGGAAGGGATGTGGAGTTTGAAGTGGGCAGAGCTATTCCAGCCTGATGCCAACCAGTGCCTTTGAATCTTCAAAATACAGATGTTAGAACAACCAAATACAAAGGCAAAAGCATCCGGTGTGACAATGGAGGGGTAATATACTATCATAGAGAAATGTCAACGTTGAAAGCATTAGCATTATGCAGTTTGAATTAGACCAATAAATATTATTGCTACTTGGTTACTTCCCAGGTTCCCAGACTCAGCAGATTTTCCCCAAACTATTGAGTAGTTTGGAAAAAAAATAGTTTATCAGTGGTTGGATGTCTTTATTGTTTTGTTTCTAGATGTTCTGAAAACAAAACAGTTTAACAGCAAGTAGTCAGAACAACAGGTTTCAAACTTCCAATGTATTGCAGATTTACCCAGTAGCCACTTTCACTGGTATATACAGCATTCAAATTGGAACAGCACTACTCAATCTCTTCAAGTTTAAAATGCCTTTATTGCATTATTCTCTGGGCATTACAGCTACGTTTCAGGCACTTCTTGGCCCTTTATAAGATAGCTGTAATACTAGGAGGATAATGTAAAAAAGGCATTTTCAACTTAAAGAAATTGAGTAGTGCTGTTCCAGTTTAAATACCAAAACAGTTTAAAACATCTTTTTATTGACATGAATTTAATTCTGCCTTCATGGATTTTAAGGGGGGTTATTTATCAAAGCCTGAATTTATCTCAATATTTTCTGCTACAAATTCTGACCAATTACGCTCCAGTTTTTACACGTATTTATTATTACATTTTCCCGAAAATTTGCTTTTGGGGAAAAATCTGATTTTTACTATTTTTTCATACGGAAATTCAGATTTTTGCCCGAAAACTTCGGGGTATTGGACAAAATCCAGCGCACATAAAAAAATCATTGGGACTTTTCCCATTGGGGCAAATTTACTAAAGGACGAAGTGACTAACGTGGGTGAAAATTTGCCAGCATGACGTCATTTCGGTACTTCGCCAATTTACTAACGGACGCCGGCGCAACTTTGCCACAGTTCGGCGCCCTGGATGGAACTTCGGATTATAGAGAATTAGGGGCACATTTACTAAGGGTCGAATATCAAGGGTTAATTAACCTTCGACTTGGAATATCAAAGTCGAAGGATTTACCGCAAATACTTCGATCGAAGAAAAATCATACGATTCGAACGATTTTAATCCATCGATTGAAGGATTTTCCTTCGATCAAAAAAAGCATAGAAAGCTTATGGGGAAGGTCCCCATAGGCTAACATTGATGCTCGTTAGGTTTAAAGTGCCGAAGTAGTCAAAGTTTTTTTTAAAGAGACAGTACTTCGACTATCGAATGGTCGAATAGTCGAACGATTTTTAGTTCGAATTGTTCGATTCAAAGTCGAAGTCATAGTTGAAGGTCGAAGTAGCCTATTCGATGGTCGAAGTAACAAAAAAAAAACTTCGAAATTCGAAGTTGTTTTACTTCAAATCCTTCACTCGAGCTTAGTAAATGTGCCCCCTAGTGTTGTCCTGGTTTTACGACTGGCTAAGTTTCGTGCTGTGAATGAAGCTGTCGCTGGCGAATTTCCGGAGGTTGGTAAATTTGCCCCATTGACTTATATGCAACCTCGACAGGTCTGAGATGCTGGATTTTCAGATTCTGACTTTTTCCATCCTCGGGGTTTAATACATTGAAAATAAATTTGAGATTTTTTTAAATGTCAGATTTGATAAAACAAAAATCTCAAATTTTTCGTGATTTTTTCATTCGGAGTTTAGTAAATAACCCCCTAAGTCTTGAGTTAATGCATAACTTATCCAGCCCTTTTATAACTCTCAGTTTTAATGCCTGTAGAATGATTATGTCCCTAATCGTGTTCCACCCTAGAGTTGCTATTTTCCCAGCAGCTGCTGTTCAGTTTTGAAATAAGAAGAGAAACAATGCTTGTTAGAGAAGATTGCAGGGTCGCATGTCTCCTTGTACTGCATTTATATCATTTGTGTCCAGCTTGTGACCCTTGTGCTGCTTTTGAACTGCACCGCCAAATATGTTTTTTCTCTGGTACAGAACATGCCCTAGGTGTAACTTTTTATATTCATGTTTTATGTTAAAATGTGAATCTCTTTTTTACTAAACACAAATATAATGACTCTACAGATAAATCCATTATCAATAACATTTGACAGTTCTGTCCTTTTCTAATTAAGACAATGATATTATTTTTAGTAAATAACTTTATCTTTAGCTTGATCTGTAGGGAGTTATGCAGATGTCAAAAACTTCTCTGGAATTCTATGCTACTATCACTTTCCTAGCCTGACTTTATCAATTTCTTTTTTTTCTTATATATAGACACCACAGGGCCACCCTCTAACCCCCCCCCCCATGCATGGTTCCCCCCAGGTGACTAAATATAAATACATCCCTGGGGACACTCTCAGTTTTATTTCCCTTTTGTCTCAGAGTTATGGAAGGATCAAGAGGGGAATATATGATGATTTCCATCTATGTTTTTCCACTGTCTTATGTGAATGTGTTCAGTTCTCATCTGGGAGTTTTAGACTTTTTTTTAGACTATTGTCTCAGTCTAGCTCACCACAGACTTCTTATGTTCTGTAGTTCTTCATTATGTTATAACCCAATTTTGAGATGCCTTTGGGGGAAGAGGTGTAGTCTAGTGGCCAGATGAGTGTGTTACAATGCCATTTGGAGTGTACCAAGTAAGAATCAGTTGAGGATTATATTATAGACAGACACAACCACTCTAGATCTGCTTAAAGCCTATACAGAGAAATATCATACAGTAATGCCAGCATTGGTGTTCCCCACTTAGCACCACTCTGCAGCTATTTTTTTAATTTCTAAGTGTTGTGAATGTTCAGTTGTTAACTTACATGTCCTCATACCACAGGCGTCAGTTGCCAAACTAAAGACGTTGCTCATAATGCTGGTTTCAAAGTCATTATTACACAGACTAAATCAAATTGGTCCCGTTAGAAGGAAGGAGGGAGGACTCCCAAAACTCTGTAAACTCCAGACAAATACATTGATGACTAACATACACAAACAGAATCGCCAACACTGCAAGCACACAACTGATCCGCATCACTCACACCTACCATTTTATTAAAGAACCTCAAGATATGTTTGTACTATATGCGAAATGCACAAAATAAAGATAACTGGGCATGGCAGGTAACAAAAAAGGCGGTTTTAATACATAAGTACACAAATGACTGTTGTGTATCACCACCCCTAAATACGGCTGTGCATTATTTGAGATCAACAAAGGCTGCCAGTGAGGCGGCAGCAGCCATCTCTATACAGACAGTATATCATCTAATGTTTTGATGCCACCTTGTGGTTATCCAAACAAATCTCATTTATATCAAACAATTTGTAGATGGTATTTTAAAAGTGGTACCCATAACACTCTTACTATTTCTTTGTTAAAAAAAGATAGATAGACTCACATTCAAATTGTATATTATCAATTACATTTATTAGAACGTTGTCCTTTGGATTATGTGCATAAGGTTTCCAGTGTAGCAGTGTAGCCATTGGTAATTCCCTTATGGAGCGAGCAAGAAATGATATGTGGATGCCTTTGGCCAATACATGAAACAAAAGGGTAATTTTGATGTATACTCTCCTTTCCTAGCATGGTTGTGCTGTAAAGCTGATGTTTTGAACAGTACATGTCACAGGCAGTGAAATTTATTGAAGTAGAGGTACAATCATTTTACATTATGGATCAGTGTTGTATGCCTTTTGTGCTTAGACAGAGGCACATTGGAGTTGCTACTGATGAGTTGCTGAACTAAAATACTGGTAATTGGACTAGCTGTGTAAAGCTGGCCATAGACGCAAAGATCCGATCGTACGAATCAACGTATGATCGGACTTTCCCATCTCCCGACCCTCCACTAACCATTCAGATCAAAGTCTTTACCATTCCGATCAAATAAGAACAGATCACCCAATGTTCTGCCCCTGACAGCAATCGTACGATACTTATGTCTCACAACACTAGTGACAGTCTCCCACTGAAAATCGTACGATCGGCAATACACGCAGAGATATTATCGGCAGGCGACAGAAATTTTCTAACCTGTCCGATCGACCAAACGACCGATCTCCGACGGACGAAAAATGTCGGGACTCTCCACACATGGTCCGAAAATCGTATGAATCCACGATTAGTACGATCGGATCTTTGCGTCTATGGCCAGCTTAAGTATGGTCCTTATTAAGCTATAAATACATATTAGCAGTATTGGGTTTATTATAGGCATTAATGTGTTCTAAGGTATATAATATATAAATGTCTTGTTAAGGCATGGAAACTTGCAGGACAATAACCTTACCCAGAAAATGCCAAGTCACAAGCATTTCAGATAATAGATCTCATGCCCATAAATGCATATGCCCAAAACAGCCCCACCAGCCTACTAAATAGTGACTTTCTATGGCACCTTATAGCAGCTCCTCTGGCGTTTGCCTGAACCCACAGATTGCCAGTCCGGGCCTGCTGGGGGGGGAGGCAGTGCTAAGCTCAGTCTTTTACAACCTCTAAATTGTAAGTGCTCTGGAAAGTATAGAGCCACCAGTTGAAGACAATGCAGCACCTTGAAAACTTTTGGAGAGTTGACGATTGGCTGATTGTTTTTCAGCTGTCCGACCAGGAACCAATCAAATTAATTATCTGACTGCAAGAGGCTTTATGGCAATAAAAGCTCACTATTGGCAGTTTTTATAAATGGGAGGACCTTAACATGCACATTTATAAATAGCATACACACCATGGTTCCATTTAGTGGACACTCATTGATTTCTATTGAATTTTAGACATGATAATTATGCCTGTTTGCTTATTAGTTCAGTGGTATTTCTATATGTTTACGGGGCAGTGCTTTAAAACAAATTGAAATGTATGGAATATAAACACGAGATTGGTCCCTAAATGGTATTTGGAAGCAGTACAATGCAGATGAGTTGGAGAGTGGGGCAGTGGTAGAAAAGCAGCTGAGAGTTGGATGAGCTGAAGCATTTGAAATAGACTGAGTGTCTCTGGAGAGGAAGATCAGAGTCTTGGAGATATGGTAAATAAGCCACTCAAGAGGCTTGCAAATTATACACTATCATAAAGGTAAGAAGCATCAAGAGCTATTTGGTTGAGTGCTGAAATTATCAGATCATTTGAGTTCCGAGCAAATGATGGGTTTAGACAGCTAGAAACCAAACTAGTTTAATAATGCCCCTGAAGGCAGAGATTTTAGAAATGAATGTGGGTTAATTAAGATTGGCAGAAACCTGGTTCAACACTTCAACTGAATAAAAATACTGATAGTCAAAACTGATCTTTCCCAAAGACTCACAGCTCTCCATTTAAAAGTCAAATGTTACACTCATGAATTCATTTAGTCTCAAAGCTAAAGTTATTGTTGCAAATTGATTATGAATGTGGCTCTACTAGATACAGCCAGCAGTAAAAATAATCTTAGTTCATCCCAATAGTATTTTATCTTGTTGTATTTCTATAGGAACTGTAAGGCAGTACACGACCATATTCAGCCACCAAATAAGTTGTAATTCCAAGTACAGGCATAAGATCCATTATCGGGAAACCCATTATCTAGAAAGCTCTGAATGACAGAAAAGGACATCTCCTATAGACTTCATTTTAAGCAAATAACTCACATTTTACACAGTTTTTTCCTTTTTCTCTGTATTCATTTAAAAAGAACCTTGTACTTGATCCCAACTAAGATATAACGAATCCTTATTGAAGGCAAAGCAACACTGTTGGGTTTATTTAATGTTTAAATGATTTTTAGTAGACTTAAATTATGGAGTTCCAAATTACAGAAAGATCCATTATCCGGAAAACCCTAACTCCCGAGAATACTGGAACCCTATTCATCAAGACAGGAAAGTTCCTATGACCTTTTATAACACTTACTGGGTGGGTACAGTTATTCCCACTCTCAGCTTGGGTAGAGGTAATGAAATAACCATACATCTCCATTGATACTGGACTTTCTATCTGTACTGGTGGTTAGCAAAAAAATGACAGGATACCCTTAAATACCACCAATGACTGGAGAGGTAGCGTTCATCTCTTACAGCTCCTACTGCAAACTTCTAGAAAACTTTTCATATAAAACATTTCCAAACCTTCACAATGTGCCATATTTCTTAATAGCATAAATAGCATAAATTATCGCTGGAAAAACTAATTGACTTTGAGAACTTTGTGATTCCCAAGTGAAAACAGATCCATCAAGTGTTTATATTTTATATTTAGAAATGGATATTAAATGCAGTTTTTTAAAGAGGTGGTTCATCTTTAAACTTTTAAGTACTAACTTTTAGTATGTTATAGTATGGCCAAATATAAGCAACTTTTCAGTTGGTCTTCATTATTTATTTTTTTATAGTTTTGTAACTATTTGCCTTTTTCTTCTGCCTTGTTCCTGCTTTCAAATGGTCACTAACCCCATCTAAAAAAAAAACAAATGCTTTTGAAGGCTACCACTGTGTTGTTATTGTAACTTTTTATTACTCATCTTTCTATTCAGGTCTCCCCTATTCATATTCCAGTCTCTTAGTCACATTAATGCATGGTTGTTAAGGTAATTTAGACCCTAGCAACCAGATTGCTGAAACTGGAGAGCTGCTGAATAAAAGGCTAAAAAACTGCAAATAATAAAAAATCAAAACCACTTTCAAATTGTTTCAGAATATCACTCTCTTCATTATACTAAAAGTTAACAATCCCTTTAAGTTTAATCTTACTGTTCTGTTATTTATGAAATATGAACCTGTTCTTGACTGCTGCATATTCAGAAACATTAAGCTGGCGGTTCCCTGGTGAAAAAATGAAAGTGTTTTAAAGGAAAGACAATTATATACTGTTGTCCTGCACCGGGAAAACTGGTGTGTTTGCTTCAGAAACACAACTATAGTTTATATAAACAAGCTGCTGTGTAGCCATGGGGGCAGCCATTCATGCACAGGATACATAACAGATATGTTCTGAAAAATTCCATTGTATATTATAGAGCTTATCTTTTATCTGCTGTTTAACCCATGTCTTTTCTGATTTTTTTAGCTTTGAATTGCTGCCCCCATGGATACACGTTTTGTTTCTGAAGCAAACATGGCAGTTTTACCAGTGCAGGATAATAGCACATTATATTTTCATTACTTATGGACATGTTTATTTTTTGGTGTTAATGTTCCTTTAAGCCTTATATCCAGATCTAGCTTGTGTTTCCGCAGTCCTATGATCCCCTTGCCCGTTGTTCCTACCTTGTTTCTGTCTGGTTTGCTATTCCGTATCCTTGTTCTTCCACTCCAGTTCCCCTTACCTGTACTCTGTTGTGTCTCCTGGTATTTAACCTCGGCCTGTTTACTGGACTATCCTCTGTCTTCAGCCTGCCCCCAACCTCGGCCTGCTATACAGACTTTGCATTTTTGCGGCCTGCTCCTGATCTCGACCTGTTATACGGACTTGTCATTGTTCCTGCCTGCCCCTGACCAATGGTCTGGTGTAAAAACTTACACAGTATCTACATTTCTTGTGTTATATTGCCTTAATTTCTTAATTTTCATTAATAAATCAATCTTCTCCATAACATGTTTCCGGCCTATCAACACCTCAAATACCCATTTTACCCTTGTTATACAGCACCTAGACTCCAACCTGCAAGCCACTCACCTGTGGCTCAACCTGACAACTTGCTTAATATGGACTCTGTGGGGGTGAATGACCTTGCTGTGATTTGGAGGATTCTGGATATCAAATTTCCAGATAAAAGATCCCATACTAATAATAAAGCATTTCTATGGATTTTTTCACATCTTCTTTTATAAAACAAGATGAACGAGAAATAAAAATGTACATACTGCAGAGCAGAGCAGTTAAGTCTCTAGGTAAGGAAATATCTATATCCAACAACACCGAGAACTCATATACAATTGCTGGGTGCAAAATTACATCCAGAAAAAAAGCCTTTTACAGAGGAGGAATACTTTAATGTGGTTATTCACCTTCAAACTTTTTTCAGTTGTTTTTCTAATATTGAAGTGTAAAGTTTCATTTTTCCCCTCCTGGGTGGGGGGGTCACCGTCCCTGTAAACTTTTCTAAATTGATACATTTAGTTGATACATTTGTTATCTTTGTCCCTGCTGAACAGAATCTCTGGGTTTCATTAAAGGCAGCTGTTAGAATTGATACAATAGTTGCTAATACTCAAGATGCTGCTGAGAAATGTATCAACTAAATGTAGCAAATTGTAACAGTTTAGATGCACCTGGATTACTGAGTTGCCAGACTGAGACACCAGACACAGGAACATTAAACTTAAAATTTTGGAAAAACTGTAAAAAATAAAAGATGGAAAGTAACTGAAAAAAATCTTTGTTTCTGGTGAACAATCTGAAAATAATTTAATTGAAAAAAGGAAGGTGAAAACCCCCTTTAAACTTTCCAGTGCAGATCTGCCAGTTGTGCTTGCTTCTATGAATATGGCACTCAGCACAAGCTCCAGCGACACAAGGTGCAAGTGAGATCTAGATAGCTTTCCCAGGTGGTACTTGGGCTCCTGTTCTATGTTGCACCTTATGCCGTCTGAACTGTGCACTACAAGTTTTGCACCTGTATTGCTAAATCATCCCCAAGCAGAGGGGTATACAGTCTTATCATTGTAATTGTCACAATTAGAATTAAACAGTTACACTGGAATTCTGGGACTGTTATATTGTTTGTATAAAACATGGCAGCCGGCACCAGTTTTTGCAATTAGCATAAGTCCTACTGATTGGAGGAGACAGGACAAACTGGCATAGGGCACAGGTTGCTTAGCTGCTGTATTCCAAGATGGGTATAAAACACAATCCACATTCAACACGTGTAAATCCACGGTTTTACTACCCACAATAAAAGACAAGAGGATGCAAAACAAAAGAGAAGGACTGGGACAAGTTGAAAGGTAGAGAAGGTAATAAACAGACGTGATGAAGGATATTGTGAATTGTAGAGAAACAGAGGAAAGGCTAGGAAATGTGTGAATGAAGTTAATGGTAGGAAATTTGTGGTGCATATGGAGAAACAGGTAAACAGCTGGTGAATGGACTCATGATGGGTATAAAACCTCTGAATCAGGGCAAATTCCATTTATTACAAAACACAAAACATAACAAATAAGAATGGAAAATGAGTATATTTATCTCTTTACCCTGTAAGATTTGTTATTCACATCTGCATTTCAGTGAATGGGTTCTTAAACACATTAAACATTGATCTTTCAAAGACAAAATCAGTGGAAAACAATATTTAATGCTACACACAACTTAGCAGCCCACAAAGCATTAAAAAGTGCATTTCAGAATAGCTATTGTAAGTAGCAGTGATATGCAGGACTTAAGAGCTGCCAAATAAACAAATGACGTTCTCCGCACTGCCTTTTCAATCTTTCAAAGAATGCATCAAATCCTCGCTTGGGTAAACCGATATCCCAACAACTGGCAAAAATTAAAGGATGAGGAGAGCACTTCTCAATAGCAAAACGCTGTGGTTGTGTTTATTAAAGGCTACTACACGACATGTTTCGGGTCATTACATACCCTTTCTCAAGTGACTTAAGAGCTGCCCACTGATATAGAATTTCAGCCATGACTAGTAACATTTCATCTTGTAGCGCTGAAAATACAAATAGCTTCTTTGGCCCAAGGGCACTAAGGTTCACTATATCTTTAATGCCATGTGTCAGACCAGTTTTCTAAACTGCATATTATTCCCTAGTTGACTGTAATAGGAGCCCCTCAGATCACAGACACAATTTGGTCTACCAGAGCTGCATAAAGGAGGCCATTGACCAACATGGATGTGATATGGGCACAATTTCCTCAAACTGATGGCTCAGTCCAATGCCAATTGGATTCCACAGTGTGTGACCAGTCTCAGGATAATGCCACAGAATAGATATCCACATATGAACCTTCTATGTATTTATATAGAAATATAATATTGGAAAAACATACTTGGCGCTTCTCGTTGTGAAGGCACAAGGTAGAAGAATGTTTCACCAAGTCTTAAACCATGGATCTCCACCTTAGTTAGCTTTAGAATTAGTTATACAATATCAGTAGAGTGGCAGCACAGTTTTGTTTCTGGATTACATTACTGGGACTTGGAGGAACACAAATGTAATGAGCTTCATGAAATTACATTTCCTTTTGTAGTGACCTCTCTATAGGCAGTGATAGGACACTTTTCTAGTCAAATGAATAGAAGAATAGTGTGCTAACTTACTCACTAGGATTAAATGAAGAAAACCTTAAAGGGATACTGTCATGGTAGAAAAATTTTTTTTCAAAATGAATCAGTTAATAGTGCTGCTCCAGCAGAATTCTGCACTGAAATCCATTTCTCAAAAGAGCAAACAGGTTTTTTTATATTCAATTTTGAAATCTGACATGGGGCTAGACATATTGTCAATTTCCCAGGTGTCCCAAGTCATGTGACTTGTGCTCTGATAAACTTCAATCACTCTTTACTGCTGTACTGCAAGTTGGAGTGATATCACCTCCCTCCCTTTCCTCCCCCCCCCAGCAGCCAAACAAAAGAACAATGGGAAGGTAACCAGATAACAGCTCCCTAACACAAGATAACAGCTGCCTGGTAGATCTAAGAACAACACTCAATAGTAAAAACCCATGTCCCACTGAGACACATTCAGTTACATTGAGAAGGAAAAACAGCAGCCTGCCAGAAAGCAGTTCCCTCCTTAAATGCTGGTACAAGTCACATGACCAGGGGTAGCTGGGAAATTGAGAAAATGTCTAGCCCCATGTCAGATTTCAAAATTGAAAATAAAAAAATCTGTTTGCTCTTTTGAGAAATGACCAAATTGGCCAAAAAGCATTATTGGGCTAATTTAGTAACGTAGAGGCTTCACTGCACCGGTACCATTATCTAAAGCAATCAATCTGTTTGTTTTTTGCTTTTATTTATTAATCAAATTTCTTTTTTTTTCCACAAATCTTTAAAAAAAATGTGGCTTTTCTGTACTTCTTTAAAACTCAAAAATGTTTAGATTTAATAAGGGGCATATTTATAGTGGAAGTTTTAAAGTTATTTTAAAGTTGTTAGAGTTTTTTACAAGACGTTCGAGTTGTCATTTGTATTTTCGAAATGTGTTAACTAGAACTCACCAATACGAGTAATAGAATACCAGTTTCAAGAACAGGAAGCTCGAAAATTCGAATACGCAAATCCGAAATTCAAAAGTTTTACTTCAAATTCAAGATTTATCAAATTACTATCGAATTTTTTTAGCAACACATTTTTTCACCTGTTTTGACCTGTCGAGTTCCCTGAGAGACTACGATAATTAGAATATTTGAATTTTAAAAACTCTAAATCTGCAATATGCCCCTTTCGTCTCTTCAGGAGGCCAATACTTTCTCTTGACCAGCTGCCTGATGATGAGGTTGTGAAGATGTGCCCCCTACCTCTCCGGCCCTACTGTGGGACTCACTTTCTAGCCTGCCCTCCTCCACTTTCCTCCTGCAGGTCCCTCTCCCTGGCTTCCTATTCCCTCCTGCTGGCCCCCCCTTTCTGCCTTTCCCTCCTCCCCCCAAGTTTCGCACAACTCCAAATTGACATGAAAGTAAATCTGCCCCTACATGTAAAAACCACAAAGAAACACATAAAAGCAGTCAATGTGAGCTGCGCTGATCGTACCGGACCATTTTTAATCAATTCAGACTTTTACAGGTTTTCTGATTTTTCCTTGTGAGTAATTGTCAAAAAAACTTGAATTTTTAGAGCATCGTCCTGTGTTTTTTTTCCATTCATACTTTTTATGTTCGAATCTTTTAATAACTGTAATGGCATTTTTGATAATAGAGGAATATTGTTTAGTTTTGGTTTCAAAAACCATTAAAATTTGACTTTTGATAAATGGGCCTCTTACTGTACTTGTGAAGTTTAGTACGCATGTTAGGAAACTAATCATTTTTTCCTTGCATAATTATTATTAGAAAAACAAAAAAGTAAAACGCAGAAATTAAAAAAATATTTACAGACCCTGAAAATGTCTGATTTCCAGAACCCACCAGCACACCCTGGCCTCTCCAGCATAAGTTGGCCCGGTGCACAGTCAAAATGGATCGGCAACCCCAATTGTAGTCAGCGTAATAAAAGAAAAACTGGCACTCTGAGCTCGATGCATGCGGGCAAAGCCCTGCGTGTTTATTACAATGTAACGTTTCGGGGGCGGGCCGTTTAAGTTACATTGTAATAAACACGCAGGGCTTTGCCCGCATGCATCGAGCTCGGAGTGCCAGTTTTTCTTTTATTACCCTGAAAATGTCTGCTCATTATTTTGTCTGTAAAGCTGGCCATAGACGCAAAGATCTTTTCGGACCATGTGTGGAGAGTCCCGACATTTTTCGCCCGGTGGAGATCGTCGTTTGGTTGATCGGACAGGTTAAAAGGTTTCTGTCAACTGGCGATAATATCTCTGCATGTATTGCCGATTGTAAGATTTTCAGAGGGAAATTGTCACTAGCTTTGTCGGACATAACTTTAATACGATTACTGTCAGGGGCAGAACATCGGCTGATCTGTTCTTTTCTACTTTATTTGATCTGAATGTTAGTGGCAGATCGGGAGATGGGGAAGTCAGATCGTACATTGATTCGTATGATCGGATCTTTGCGTCTGTGACCAGCTTAAGGCCAGTGGCACACCAGGGGGCTGGTTTTAAGGCAATTCTTAGCAAAAAAATCCAAAAACCCCTAAAAGTCTGAATTGATCAGCGGTCCAATCAGATCAGCGCAGCTCCCATTGACTTCTATAGCACCTCAACAACTTTTACTTTTTTGTGTTTTTTACGAATTTGTAGAGCTTTTTAGAAATACAAGAAAACCATGAATTTTATAAGATTCGTTGAAAAATTTGCAATTTGATTTGCATAGAAACAAAGAAAAGGCCAATCTTCTCCCATCCGCCCTTCTTTTTTAGGCCGAGATCTTCTCGGTGGATGAGACTAGCCTTTTCTCTGCCTGCCTGGTGTCGCACTGACCTAAGTATGTATTTTTGTGAAAAGTAACCTCTTTTAAACCTGTAACTTTACACTGGCAAAGATAGATCCAGCCATGACCGATCATATTTTTACAGCTTGCACATACAGTATATAGTTATGAATAGATAATAATATCCATAAGACACATCAAACATGCCACTTAGGCTTTTCCTCACAACATTAACAAAAAATAGCAATTTTTTGGTTTGATTGTCTGGCTTTTAAATGGTTTTATTTACCAAACTTACTTAAAGAAAAATATATTGCATAATACTCTGCATTAAATTATTTAACTAAGCACAATTATGAGACTCCCCATAGAGGAGCAGGCTTCTGTAGAACATATATCTCTACCATGATTTAGTTATGGCAGATTATATATTTGCATCATCAAGATACAGTTAAGAATAGAAAACAAGGAAACTTTGGCAGTTGGGTAACAAGCCTGCTTTTTCTGAATGGGTTCCAGCCCCTTTATAGTATAACAGAGCTCATACTGCCTCCAGTTATAGAATGAGTTGCCTGGTGAAACAGAAGCTGATACTGAAGGTTTAAATGCATTAACAATATTATTATAAACCCTATTATTATAGTTGATATCTTCATTTAAAGAAATTGCAAAGACAGTCATATTTGAAGTTCCATGAACAGATGCTACAATTCCTCACTTCTTGAAAAAGCATTGCGTATACAGCATAATGACAAAGTTCATGAGAATGTCAAGATTTAAATCACTTTAAAATGTGACTTTGAAATCATTCTGTGTATTTTGTGCTATTATTTTTTTAAACAGAATGGTTTAAAATAATGCTTTAACTTGCTTATCTCTTCCCACACTGGAGTCATTTCAACCTCCTCGGTACCACAGGCACAGAAGCACTTGAAGCAGATGAACACCTCTGAAACGTTTGCTGACATCATAATAAAAATGTAACTTCTTCATTATTTCCAGTGCCACCTGAAATATTTGGTTTATGTTACAGTTTCTTGAACAACAGCAGTACCAAACAGAGCACCATACTCTTCTACATTTTAATGTTACTGCACCAACCAAGATTGTATCAAGGTCCGAGACATAGAAGGCGTCCCTCCCATGCTGGGGTGGACTGTATGTTCCTCTCGTCCTACATCCCCTGTGTGTTTAGCCCATATAACCAAGTAACTATGGATTGTTGAAGCTATCAGCTCTATATCTCTGCAAACGGGCATCATATAGGCATCAAATTACAGCTCCTGAAGTATAGATTCCAGACTGCAGCCAAGGAAGAAAGCATCCAAAGGCTACCTGGCCATACCAAGGGTTGTTGTTTAGCATTATATAAATACATACAGTACATTGATATAAAACCTACAGCTGCTACTTACAATTGCTAACAACTTACAGTTGACTAATGGAGAAGAAATTCATGAGAAGATTTGGCCTTATTAGTGCTCATAAGAGACATAGCACATTTAATTTCGGGTTAAAGTAGCGGTGGCAAAACAATGTCTTTTTACATATGGGGAAAGTATTAATTTAATAAATATTTTACTTGTTTGTGACATACAAATGTTGTGTGGCCCATACAATGTGAGCCATCTGTATCCGAGATGATGTCTCCTTATCGTGGTGCAGGAGATGGTTTATACTTAAGTGTTACATACTTTGTCATGTGTCATACCATACAAGGTACTGTCTTTATCAAATGCTATAGAATGTCAGGTAAGTCTGTTCCATGGGTTTCTTATCATATTTAAAGGTACATTTCACTTTGACATTGAGGGGCACATTTACTTAGCTCGAAGGAAGGAATAGAGTAAAAAAACTTCTAATTTAGAATGATTTTTTTGGCTACTTCGACCATCGAATTGGCTACTTCGACTATGACTTCGACTTCGAATCGAACGATTTGAAGTAAAAATTGTTAGACTATTCGACCATTTGATAGTTGAAGTACTGTCTCTTTAAAAAAAACTTCGACCCCCTACTTCTCCACCTAAAACCTACCGAGGTGCAATGTTAGCCTATGGGGAAGGTCCCCATAGGTTTCCTAACAATTTTATGATCGAAGCAAAATCGTTCGATCGATGGATTAAAATCCTTCAAATCGTTCGATTCGAAGGATTTAATCGTTGGACTGAACGATTTTTCCTTCGATCATAGGAAATGCAGTAAATCCTTCGACTTCGATATTCAAAGTCGAAGGATTTTACTTCACCGGTTGAACATCGAGGGTTAATTAACCCTCGATATTAGACCCTAAGTAAATGTGCCCCTGAATGTGCCTACAAACTAATCCAGCAGGAAGGAATTGCTAGTAAGCAGCCTAACAAAATGCTTAAGACCACTATAGGGACAAAATAATTGCTTAGCAATAAAATGTGATAGTACTTGTTTCCTATAATTAGGATAATTGTACCTACAGTACATCCTAGTATTCAGCAAATACAGTTTGGTATAGCTTAGGAATTGGGGACTTAGGATTTTCTTTTTTTACTATACTGTAACCCTGTAGAGATAAGATAAGAAAGCCAGATGCAATATGTTTCTGCTCATAACACTTGCTAGTTCAGCTGGTAACATACCAGATATTAAAATGAGTTTGCTGTAACCACAAATACGTTGAATAGCATGGTGTCCTGCTTGGCAATTTGCACGGTGAGCATTAGGCGAGGTTACCTTTCTATAGAATGGCTGCCAGGGCATGCATAACTTAACATTTCCAACACATTGTTGGCAGGAATACATTTGTTTGTTTAATTTACATTTTTTTTTTCATAAATACCAATCTTCAACAAAAAGTATTGTGTTTGGACTACACTTCCAACCCTTTGCTTGTATTTGCATTTTGAGGAGACATATTTTAACATTTATGTAAGGTAAGATATGTTTTCTGTTATAGAGGGCATCCATTTGTTTTGCTTATTCTTGTAGCAATGCCTCTCTCCAGTTAAAGCCGCCTGTTGGTCCATGAGTCAGCGGGAGGATAGGGGGGTCAGTTAATTGCCACAGGCCCGAATCTCCAAGCTCCTCGCAGCAACAAAGTCCCAAGTATGGAATCTGTAATACATGGAAAACAGTAAACAGCTATAGTTTAACATACAAAGAGAAATACTGCCCAATACAGTAATTTGATCTATTATTCAGAATGCTTGGGACCTGGGGGTTTTCGGATAAGAGATCCTCTAATATTTTCAATCCCCATACCTTAAGTCTGCTATAAATCAAATAATATGAAATAAACCCAAGAGGGTTGTTCTGCCACCAACAGGGTTTCATGGAGCTTAGTTACCATCAAATAAAATGTACAGAGAAAAAGGAAATAATTTTTAGAAAATTAGAATTATTTACCTAAAATAAACTCTGTAATTCTGCGCTTTGCAAATAACAGATGTTTAGATAAGAGTTCCATATCTGTATTGTTAAAAAGGTATGTCTTTATATGGCAAAAGCAGGTATTTATTTTGAGCTGAAGGTTGCTGCCATTGGGATGTCACTAGTCTGCCTCATAATGAAACATGATGATGTGGCGATCAGCGATTGGCTGAGCACAATGTCATTAACTTCTTCTGTAAAGCCCCAGAAAATAATTCCACTTTGAAACAGAAAGTCAGCTATCAGGAGACAGGAGCGCGCACTTAAGAGCTAGTTTAGTGCTTGTCGCCCCATCTCCTATTTCAAAAACAGTGGTACAACTGGAAGACGGATTTCATGTCATTATTTCGTGTTAAACATTAAAAATCAATACCTTTGCCAAGGCCAGTAACCATGAAAGCCTTTAATGCCAAACTTTGACAAGTAAAAGTTGTTGAGGTGTTATATATAAGTCAGTCGGAGGAGCGATGATCCTAATCGGATCTTTTAATAAAATTAATGGCAATTGTTGTTTTAATGTTTGTGAGTTTAGTTGTGCTTTTAAAAACCTCTAAAACCACTAAAACCCGACCTTTAATGAATAAGCCTTCACCAGTAAACTGGTACACACATACAGTACATAGTAACTGAAGTCTGTTGTGTTACCGAACCTTTTATTTATAGTTGTGACTTTGTGAACCCAAATAGTAATGAGCAAAATTTTCACTGGAAAAATTATGCTCATAGACTCCAATGGTGAAAAAAATGGCGACAAAAATTAAATTGGACGTGTTGCATCGCGCAACAAAAAAAATTGACGCCCATAGACTTCAATAGATTTTGGCAAATCTTCGCCTATTCGTGAATCTTTGGAGAAGCGAAACAGGTCAGATTCGCCGATCATTAGCTACAACTATTTAAGGGATGATTTTTGTAGGTGTCGGGCAAACGCGGCTCAAAACCCACCTGGTTTCCCCAATCCATCCTTAAAAACCCCATTCATTAAAGACTTGCACCAAAATGTGCTCTTTGCTCTTCGGTATAGTTGTGGTATAGAACAGGGTTCTATATTGAGCACATTTATGCTTATTGACCCAAAGGAATCCTGGAACTAATGCCGACTTTGGACCAGGCGGTAGCTCTAGCATTCCCTCAAGACCGTGCAACTATATGCACAGTGTGCTTGCATATAAAGTAGCAGTTTGACATGTGCGTTCTTTTGATTTGATGCATGCATCTATGCACAAGAGTCTTCTAATTTCAGTGCGCCACATGATGTCATCTCGCTTGGCCAGAAATTCAAATATTAAAAGGCATCATGTCCTCATTCCCATCGCCCGGCGAAGGTCCATTGTACATAGTACCTGGGTGAGCTTCTAGTCTGGTTTCTCTGTTCTTTGACACTTGCCTGTCCCTGGCCACGGCTGTATCGCTGCCTGTTACTGACTATTCTTCTGGATCCTGACTCTGTACTGGGCTGACTGATTACAATGACACTGGAATTCTAGGAAAAACACTGCATTATGGGGAAAAAGCATGCTGATTGTGCTCAAAATTGTATTCAGCTTGTGGTCATAAATGAGCCCTATATTGTACCAACTCCAGGATGGCCTGCAGCACTGGCTGCGGAGACCAGGTTGGCCTCTGTCTGATTTGTATCACTATTCTGTGTAATACATTTTCAACAACTGTCTATTCCATTTTGGAAGAGAAATAGCCTAAAGTGTGTTTATTCTCCATATGCAGCTCTAATCTCATCTGCTGTCTGCAGCTCTGCAAAATATATTGCAACATATATATAATGTTTAATTCCATTAAGTCTGGATCAATACTATAAAACATATGTTACTTCTTTATCCACATGACCATATGTATAATATTTTTCAGGGAAAACATCCAAATGATAGAGCAGAAAAAGAATTGCAAAATAAAATACAAATTGCAGTGATTTTAAAGAGGTCAATATCCAAATAATGATGCCTGAGCTGAACGTTAAAAATACATCTTTCATCTTCCCATTTGTATAAAGGCCATTAGTGGGAAATGAAAACAGGGCTACTTTGCAATCATTTCAGCAGGAGTTGAGATGTAAATAGCATAATTCAGCCAATAGCAAGGCCGACTTCTGTTTAGGATCACTGAAATGCTTCATTGTTTCTCAGTTTGAAATGTCATTACCCAGAGGAAAAAAGTAGCTTGTAATCAAATACAATTATTGTATTGTGTGTTTGATACAGAGTATGTGGAGAGTACATAAGCCTCTTAAAGTAATCTCCTGCAATTCAGCGATTTATGAACATATCATGGATCCTATTCTTATATTTGTAGGAATGGCAATCAGCATTTTAGCAAAGTGCATAAGCCTTTCCACTGCTAAGATGGGGTTTATCCAAAAAGAGTAATAAAACTCAGTACCTTTCGAACCACCTGCACAAAGTCCTTCGAGTTCTGTGGTGTCAGGGCTTGGAGCTGGCGCGTGCATGCTTCCAGAGAAGAGGCATGTGCTACAATCAGAACATTTTTTCCTGAAAAACAGTTAATATATTATTTATTATCAGTAGCTCCAGTATAGCCTGATTATTAGATCTAAGGTATAATGAGCTATTGGAAATGTGCTAATAAGCTGGCAAAGATCAGGTTTGTTATATATCATGCAGCTGGTTTACAACAAAATAGCGCCATTATTCTCATGTGTCACCATCCAGTGCTGCAGGGCACAGAAATACATATCCATCTGGAATATGGGAACATGCTGCCATCAACATTCAGTTCAGCCCTAGTGCATTTTACATACTGTATACTATATCTTCCTTTAAAGCTGGTCATAGACGCAGAGATCCGATCGTACGAATCGAGGATTCGTACGATTTTCGGACCATGTAGGGACAGTCCCTGACATTTTTCATCTGGCAGAGATTGGTTGTTTGGTTGATCGGACAGGTTAAAAGGTTTCGGCTGCGGTTAATATCTCTGCATGTATTGCCGATCATACAATTTTCAGAGGGATACTGTCACCAGCTTTGTCGGACATAACTTTCGTACGATTGCTGTCAGGGGCAGAACATCAGCTGATCTGAACAAAAATCGAAATCATTAAAACCAGAAAAAATACAAAATGCATACCAAATGCAAACTGTCTCAGTATATCATTGTCAACAAATCATATTAAAAGTTACTTTAAGCCATGGCGTTTTTGCTTGGGAGAAATAGTTTTTTTGCACTAACAATTTGTTGTGCTCATAGACCACTGAGTTTCTAGTTTAGAGACTGACCGGTTACACACAAAAAACACTAACACCATAACATAAGGTGTAGATAACTTTTAGCAAAGAAACCAGATTACAAAGGGTAAAAGATTACCTTTAACCAATTGCCAACCATATATCATAAATGATATGGCCTTGGTTTCTGGGACATAATTACAGGTACCACAGAGTTTACCTTTCTGGGTTACAAGGGGCAAAGCAGAATGAAAGAGCCTTTCATCTACTTGAGCTTGTCCTTTTATAAACCTGAAAGTTTCCAGTATGACTTACCTTTGCCTTTACAATCACTCAGAATATCCTTGGTAACCTGGAAGCTCCTGCTCATATATGTATCATATGTTTCAGAAACCACTAATTTGCTGACTGGTATATGAGGTCTATAAAAGAATAAAGTACTTTAAATATGCTTCATTATTTACAGAGTGTGAAAGACTATTGTGCATGTCCAGAAGTTCACAAAGATTGGAATTATGTGTCTACATAAAAATCACTTCCGTTATTCAACTATATATAATTCCATAGATTAAAAAAGTCACTTTAAGGGACTAAGCATAAAGGTTTCATTTAAGCCACATGGCATCAAAGGCTTTCTATTTAGTCCCTTTCTGTAAATTGTATAAATGATACTGGACATACTGTATCGCAATGTATTATTTCATGCATTATACACTGTATATAAGTATTTGATTGCAGCTGAAGAAGGAAAGGCTAAACAACACTATAATGATGTCATATTGAAGACTACCTGTATGTTGTATCAACACTTAAGTTGGCTGCTGCTAATTCTGTTGGGGAAAACCAGGAAGGAAGAGTGTTTCCTGATACCCACTTGGTCCACTCAAACAAGGCCGGTTCTATACGGATTTTTCCTTTATTCTCTTGTTTAAGACCTTGAAAGAAATGAGACCATGTAAAGTACTGCTTTGTTTCAGAGATGTTCACAGTTTCCGTGAATTCCAGTGGCGTAACTAGAAGTCACAGGACTTTATAAAGATTCCACTAGTGTGGGTCCTGTTCAAGTCATTATTTTAGTACATACTCTGCTGTGTAATCTGCAAAAGGTGTTAGGGCTGGCTAAAGGGTACACAGCATTCATTAACCCCTCCACTCCAGTCTCCATCTGAACATACTCACTGTTCATCCCCTTATTTACTCTTGCCCCTATGAAACTGAAAGATTCTAAAAATGTACCATGCTCATGGGTGAAACTAAGGGTAAGCAGCAGAGGAAGCTGACTAGGGCGCAATAGGGATGGTATGTGCACACAAACATCCAGCACAAAGGCTGAATTGCTTTCCTGCTTTTGCTAGTGGCGTTTCGCGGCCAGCGAATAAATTTGCGCAACCCCTGCAAAAATTCGGCGCCATAAAAAAATTGGATGTATGTCAGAAAAGCCGATCACATCAAAACCATTGCGTGGCATCACTGTTCAGACACCCATTGACTTTGAAACCAGCGTCAACGTGAATTGACGTGGGCGTCAAAATTTATGCAGGTGTCAAAATTCTGTCATTTTTCTGGCAAATCGCAATGGGAGACATGCGCCCATCACTAGTGGTGAGAAAGAGGAGAGAATAAGTACAAGGGGGGGTTGTTAGCTAGTCTTTTGGGTGAGAGCACTTGGGGCACAAATACTAACATCTTTCTGCTGCCTTGGGTTTTTGCACTTATTTATTTACATTTCCCTTATTATTTTGATATCCAGCTAAGCATACTGATCAAAGAAAATACATACAATCCATCTAAGTGTGTTTGGTCTGCAAACTGGATTAGACTTACATGCTTACCTTTTAGAATGTTGTGTGCTGTCTGGACACAGCGCAGAGATGGGGAGCAATAGACAAAGTCGACAGTGGTGTTACTTTCCAGCAAAGCTTCACCTAAATGACAGGAAAAGGAAATGAATAGCCAGGAACAGTGTTGTTATTCTTGCAGAACTGACTCGTCCAACAGAGCGTGACTATTTTAGTATACACAACTATATATATTGACAGGTTATTATTATTTATCCATTTAATAAGTAGTATGATATGAAACAGATTTGTCTGCATTTCAAAGGCAAGGGATGACAAAGGGGATGTAAACACTGGTGCTAAAGTATATTTTACTAAAATTTTGCTTGATGACAACTCTCAACATAATACCAATATATGTATGAGTATGGGTTAAAGAAACCAACAAGGACTAAAGCATAAAGGTATATTCCAGGAACCACAGAGATGGATTTTTAAAGCAAAACTTTTTAAATAAAAATGTTTTCCAATTTCTACTAATGAAGATAAATATCTAATAAGAAATCTGTCTGCTCAGTTTTACTCTTACTTTCTTGGTTCTTGATCCTTGCTGCAGGCAATTTTTGTAAACATTTTTTAACACCTAGAAGTTTGATCATATGGTAATCTTGGCAAATACTGCTTAGAAATCTCAATATATGAGATGTATTAGCCACAGTGCAGAGTATGATTGCCCGCATTCCCCACACAGCATTCCAATAAGGTAAAAACCTTCTATTAATGTTCCAATAACTAATCAGAGGACATGGTTTATTGTGTGCATAGAACCCTTCTTTTCATTTTAATATTTACATTTAAAAATAAAACTGGCAACTCTCAGAACTGTACTCAATATAAAATTTATATCCCTCAATCAAAGTCTGCTTTTATTTGCAAAACTGTACAATCGTTGACATGCCCTATAATATCTGCTGATGCTGTTTGACTTATTTACTCAACCATTGGTACAAACGATAATTGTGCACTTCCTTTATTTCTGTAAAACAAATAATACAATAAAAAAATGCAAAAAACAATGATATGTCTTACCAACAAGTTGTGCTTGTGTGCATCCAAACACAGTTATTGGAGCATCTTTCTCATACTCTCTGTAGCCCCCGCTTCTCTGGGGTAAGCTCGGGAGCATGTTCAAGTTTGTTCGTACATACCTTCCTAAAAGCAAATCACATTCTATGTTGGTGTCTGTACTGCAGAAAAATCATTTTTCATGTACAAAGGGGAAGCTGCATTGCATTCTGCTTAGTATTTTGTTTGAGTATTTTTTGAACTGCAGCTTTTGCTGTTTCACATAAAATTCTTTACCCTATCTAAGAATGATGATTCCATTTAAGCCCTGATGTGTCAAAGAAACCCACAGATAGATGAATTGAAGGAGTATGCTTTTAACTGATAATCCCCCCTCCCTAAGCAGTGTGTGCAAATAAAAGTACAGCATGTCCCCTGATACAGACACAGGATGTAAAACAGTTAGAAACCCCACAGAAGTGATATGCAGTTAAATAGCTGGTACAAGGGGTCAAGAGACTTTCAGAAGCAGAAAACTATGCAGTTGGAATGGGGGACAAGGGGTTGTTCATGGGGAAAATCAATAAAAAAAAACTCAGTGGGGTGTTTAGTTCTACTTGAAGAATACAAAAGTCTGTTAAGTAGGTCTGAAAACCAGAGCTGGTGGCATATAATTTCTGCTCTTGAAAAGAAGAAACACTAAAGCCTAAGACTGGTGTTGCCACCTTTTCTAGAAAAGATACAAGCCTTCTTATCTCTGTTCTCTCTTCCCTATTGATAAATGTACCACCTAATAAGTTAGTGCTTTGTACCCAGATCCACAACACTGCCATTACAGCTAGCTCAGTTTTCCTTTTGTATCAGCTGGAGTGCTGACTGGGGTGTGTGAGGCCCACCGGGGCTGCTACCCCATGAGCCCCCACACCCCCTCAGGGGCCCCCAACTGCCTGCTCCCTCCCACTGCCAGACCCATCTTCAAGCACAAATCTTTTGCCACGATCAAGGGGAGGGGTCAGGGGTTGTGACATCACAGGAGGGCTAAACAGGTAAAGACCAGGTCTGAGTTGGTGGGGCCTACGAAGGCCCGTTTTCCTGACAGCCCAGTTCGACAATGGGCTTTACATTACAGTCTGGCTATCCAAGAAGACATATTATGGTAAAAAGACTGACCTTTTGTATCAAAGCATTGTGACAGCCAGTACTTTCCAAAAACAACATCCATCCTTTCACCATGGCGACAGACAAAGAGACAACGCTTCTTGGGACCAGTGTCAGTTTGACTGTTTACTCTCAGAGGCTGTGAAAGACAGATAATTAATTTGATTTGAACATAATATCCTATAGTTAAACAGTGTAGATCAATTACACAGGGAAGCAGAAGGGAACATGTTGCAAAGGACAGTGGAATAATATAGTACAAAAATGAAAAGAAGGAGTTATTTATAGGAGGTCACTCTCAATGTCACAAAGGTAGAGAAGACACAGCTTTAATCTTGGAACAAGATGAGCACTTTTGCAGAACCCACCATGTTTTCTTTCCACAAAACTATCTTTTAGCCCACATGTCAGGTCAGGTCTGTTATGTTTTGGGTAGCCGAGGATGAGTAGAGTATAACAGTGCTTTATTAGCAGAGTCATGCAGACATTACACAAAAGTAAGCTTTTACTTTCACTTTTAGGCTACCAGGAAGTATGCACAGTATGTCTGAACACAGTGATATCTACAGACCATTTGTATACACACCATTTTTTGGACCCGTACCCGCAACCTGCAATCTGCAACCCGGACCCGCAACCCGCATTCTTACCCTCTTGGAACCGTTACCCGACCCTACCCGCAGGAATCTTATCCGCAGCCCAGACCCGCGACCAGCAAACCCGCAGAGCCGCCGACCCGCGTCTTTACCCGCACCCAGAACTTCTCTCCTCAACCCGCAAGGTACCACAGGTTTTTGCGGGTGGGCCGGGACAGATACTCTACCGGCAAAAAGAGGGATACCGCGGACACCACACCACACACTGCAGGGACTCCAGCTCATATGAGAGGATGCCGTTTTGTTTTTAAAAGTGATTTTAACACCGAAAACATTGTGAGTGCAATAAATTTTTATTAAAGTATTTTTAAACGCTTTTCCGCACATGCCACACTTTTATTGTCCAAGGAACCATTTGAAGAGCAGTTACTGTCGTGACATATGATTTTACATGGGCCGTCTGTGAGTATAATATACCACCAGAAGTGGAACCACAATCGTGTGGGTAATTGCCCTCACTTTTTCAATTTCTCTTTTCACCTTAGCACCTGCACTTTTTACTTGATGGTGTTGTAATTGCACTGGGTAAATAATTTACTTGCACTTTAAAAAGGCTAAAGTGGGTTCAATAACACAAGGAGGTGTGATTTTAGAAAAGAACTCTACACTATGATTTGTCTTGTTTTTTCCCCCTTTTTTCTTTTTTTGAGGATCGACCAGTGACACACTTTGGAGTTTGATATATTATATGGAGTCTATTTTCCTTATAAGGAGAAAAAAATGTACAATAATGTAGTATTTTCAATTCTCCCACGTGTCACACACTGGAAACTTGCTGAAAAGACACTGATAAAACCAGAGTTCAGCACTCAATAAACAGTAAACATTCTGCAAAAAAGACTCATCTTGCCTCTAAATCTTATGAGCTGCAGATGCATGAACATTTTCCAGGGGGAATCTTCCCTGAGATTATTCTGTAATATATTCCTGTAAATATAACACTGCAGCCAGGCTTTAGACACGTCAATATAGTGCTGTTTAGATGTTCAGATCTAGAAAAATATGTTTAATACCTTCAGCTATTTTCAAATGAAATCATGAAGAGTGTGAACAGACTGTAATCAAACTTCAAACGGGGAGGGATAGTTAGAACTGTCTATAGTTTGGAAATCAAACAAGGGTTCTCTCCTCTGTAATCAGAGCAGGCAGAATTCAAGTTGGAATACAGGTATGGGACAAAGGTTTACAGAGCTGAGCCGGAAGGGTTCATCTGTTGCTGTGAAGAGTTCCCTAGACACCTCCTTTATATTATCTGTATGGAAAATAAACTGATCTATAACTAATTTGAGTGAAAAATTCCATACAGACTTTAATGATACCAGACCCTTATTAGTCACACATCCATGGCAACTCCCTTTCATGTACAACTAGGCTACATTACACTCTATAAATATTAATTATATTATTAATATATTAATATACATTAATAAAGTATTTCTTATGTAGTTGCAAATAGATACTCACCTGCATAGGCTGACATATTATTGTAAGTGCTGATGTATCTCCCAGGCCAGGATCCTCCTGTTGTCTTCTCTCCATCCCTCGATCTCCAAGAGAACATGTGGTGGACAGGGAAGTATCAAGAAGTGAATAGGATCTGTATAATAAAGATGGTATATTATTCATATGATTCAAAAGAACAACAATGAAGTTACAAAACCGAAGACTGCACATCACTTCTGGAGATAACTTTCACAAGAATAAACTGCAGAACATGTCGCAGCAGGAAGAAAAACAACTTTATAAAGAACAGTAAAATTCTATGGCCTTGTCTGAAAGCTAAAACTGGTATGTTGGGTTAACAGTTCCCTCCACTATCACAGTGTGTTATATACACAAATGGGAGGTTCCCTATACTTTGCTGCATAAATCTGAAGACTAAGGGCTGAACTCCAAGGGACAATTCGGTGTGATCCGTTGTGCGGTGATGAAACGGATGTGACAAGTTGGAATATAATGGAAGTGATAGAAACATTGCAGGTACAAACTACATGTATACACACAACACTACTGTCAGATGTGACTGCCGCACGCTGCAGGATGCTGTGAGAACCCTGGAGGGTACGATTACAAGTGAAGGGTGCAAAGTGAAATTTCAGATGCATGTCACCATGTTTTTTTTAACCACAATGCTGCATTTTAATTTCTCCCCATAATTCCACCATAACTGCATCCATGAAGGGGAGATGTGCCTTATGCAACTGCAACTGACACATCATAATGTGCATAATTGCCCTTAAGCGCTTAAAGTTTTTAAAGAAAGAGTTGCATAATTTCTTTAGGTGTAAATACACTGTGCTACTGTGGAAGCTATACCCTTGCAATTTTCAACATGAGGTGGGATGGATGCACCGGTGTTGAGCAAAACTATGTGCAATGCAAAGAGAGATTTGGGTGCAAGTACCTTTAATGAATGGTGCAATGACTGCATCCATTTTTACATACCTGTAATTGAGCCGTCTTGTTATCATTTGTAATCATCCTAGGTTTAATGTGTTTTAGGGCAAAAAAAGAAGTTTTCCTATGCAAGAACCTTGATGCGTGCCATTTCATTGTATCAGTAGGAGACAAGAAAGCTTAAGAAAAGAGGCTCATGTCGAGTTGCACGCTGACTTGCATTTCTAAAAATGAAGTATTTCCCTCATGGTTTTAACCTAATTTTGCTGCCTCTGTTAAAAGTATAAATAAAAAATCATTGTGCAGATATTTATTTTTAATCTCGAGGCACTTTCTGCCTTTATAGGTCATAAAAATTAGATCATAAAACTGTACAGTAGTATATTTATTATAAATGCTACTGTCAAACAGGTCACACAAAGCCTTTAAATGGCAATAGGAACTTTTAATTGTTAATGTTTCTTTAAACTAAGATTCCAAAATTTCTTGGGTCAGAAACAGGGTGTCAAAAAGAATCCAGGAAATCTGCGCTACTCAAGGAGCGACAAATCTCACCCACTGATTCCCTGAGGGCCTCAAATCTGCTCGTCTGCTATTGCCCTTTTGCTTCTAACTCCAATTACAGAAGCAAAACATGGAACCAGATTTTCTCAGACTATTTATTAGTTTTAATAGAGGATTATTTATACAGTAGCTGCTGACCTTAAAGATGAGGCAAATTTTTATTGAGCAATATTGCTTTAAGACTGCAGCTCCCACAATGCTTTAATCTTTTATAAGATGGTCTGACTTGTTCAGCAACAGCTAAGTATTAAAAGTACTGATGCCAAATCTTTTCATTTATATTAATAGGAATAAAGTTTAGGGTGCCCACACAAGAATTCTTGAGATCCACCCAATCTAATTTAAACTGTGGCTCATCAATCAGAGCTTTTCAGTCAAACTAACTCAAATATAGACTTTCAAACTTGTTGATTGGGCAGATCAGGAATTCAGTATTGAAGGTATTTAGCCTCAATATACAGGCAGTGTAAATCCATTGTATAAAATATTCAAGTAGTCTTTTAATCATTGCATATTTTACTAAATTCTGTATATGCTCTTTTCACCAAGACTGGTTTCTTTTTAAGCTCATTGTAACTTCTTAAAGTAGACAATAGCAGATAATTATTCCAGTTTGTAAATGATAAGCACTCTGTGTGTGGAAACAATGAATAATGCATTATATAACAGAGAAAAGAGCAGTAAGTTAGGTGAAAAATAAGATAAATGTAGGAATATATTTTACTGGTTATGATTGTCACCTTTCCTAGAAAAAATGCAGACCTTCTCTGCTGTCTTTCTGACTACCTATTATTCTCTGTTATATTAAATCCCCCTTGAAGGTTCAACCTTAGGACGAAGCCCACATAGCTCATAACAAGGCAATACTATCTATGCAAACAAATATGTTATCACCTCCAATCTCCCCCTAACTAACCTTCAAGCTAGGCATTCAGGTGTATTTGTGATTTAAAATTTACCCAGTCTATCTCTGTTTCAGACTAACCCCCCCCCCCAACTTCTAGAGTAGATAAAGTTGAAACGTATAGGGAAGTGTCAGCATCATTTCCATAATGGGGCAATTAGGCAAAACTGCCCATCAAAGAATTTTTGAAAAAAAGATTGGGTTCAGATTAAGCTTTTCCTTGCTGTCAACAGGAATTGGTCTGGGGTAAGTCATTAGATACCAATATAAACATCAGGGCCACTTCTCAACTAGTAGTAACTATTCACTACAAATTTCACCCAAAATTACCTTTATTTTGAGCTTTATGTATTTGCCACCAGCCACTTCTCTAGGCTCCCCAAGGGGGCCAGGCCCCAGGGGTTGACCATCTAGAAACAGTGCTGGAAGCTAAATAAAACGTCCTTAAGACCCCTAGGTCCCAACATTCCTAGATAATGAATCGCATACATGTAATACCTTTCACTCACCCATGAAATACCCATGTACCACATTCATCAGCTTTTGTGATATAGTTTTCAGGCAATAGCCCAGAACATCCAGTTGCAAGTGAACTTCCATAAATCCAGCCTTCACTAGTGCTTGTCTGTTCTACTGGGGACATAAATATATAATCTCCAGGAACCAGCTCTAATTCATCATCATTCTGAGGTAAATATGGGTATAACACTTGAAGAGTCTACAGAAGAAAGAAAACAGATTTTTTGTTTGTGCAACTTGCAGACAGCTGAATCTTTAATGGCCATGTCCGTACACTGACTGGATATGCTGGAAGTAAAAGTGATGGGTGGTAAGGCTGTGTGCCTTTAAAAAGCACCATTGATTTATTAGTTTGTTTTCGTAACCCCTCTTGCCCCCATATATTAAAAAGTCTGTTAATATAGAGATAGTTCTGTGTAACAAAAATCTTGCTCTTCCACCAGCCGTGACCTGTTTCTCAAGTCTACAACTAAAGATAAAAAACTTAGCTGGTGGGATTAAAATAAGTTAAAATGTTTCCATTTTTAATGTTCTACACATAAATATTTAAATTGAAACAGTGGGAAAAACTTATATTGAACACAGGTATATAGAACACAGGTCATAGATAACACAGGTGTATGTTTTCCTTCAAAGAAAACAGCTCTGGTGGTGTATGACTGCACCTGTCCATATGATTTAATCTTTAATAATATGTTGAGCTCTCTTTATGCACTTTGAGACATAACTGACAACATCGTTTTGTCAAATTTGGCTATATATTTCAAGACTTTCGCTAAATCAATATAAATCAATATATTATTCATATTCTGCTACTATTTTCCTTCATTAATATTAAATTTAAATTTAAAAGAGAACTATGGTTTAATAAAAAGTAGGCTAGAAATATTGTACTTTAAGTTTTGGGCTTCTATACCAACCCTTGGCAACCACAGCCCTTTAGAAATAAAGATCTGTCTCCAAAGATGCCCCAGTAGCTTCCAATCTTTTTTTCAGTACACATAGAATATAAATGTCACAATATAAGACTGATTAGTAATTAATACAGATAATTATTACATGGCAGCATAGAAACCAGTGCATTTAGCATCAGAGTTTAATAATTAATAATAATTAATTGTAGCATCAACTTATATTACAGGCCAACCTCATTTTCTGCTGCTCAGAGCCCCCAGACACTTTCGAAGATGGTGACCCCCTGTTATAAGTCTGAAGTCCTGGATCATTGCTGCTATTGAGAAACTAAAACTTTATGCTGGTGCAATAAGTTCGATATATAAAATATGGCATTTTAGCCATATTAATTTTCAGGGTTTAGTTTCCTTTAAGGCACAAACCTTCTTATTGTGATAATAGTGCTGTCAGTGGTGTAACTAGATACAGCAAATAATTTTTCATACCCCCAAAATGTCTAGAGGTTGGCTAGTTTTACCAATATTTATTAAAATTGTATATTAATTAGGGCCTCGTGGGCCCCCTATACCTCCTGGGCCCCCCATGCAGCCGCAGGGTCTGCTTCCTCAGTAGTTATTTCCCTGAGTCCTGCTTATTCTAATTAGATCATTTTTTGCATTGCCTTTATATTTCATGAATGTTTCTACTTTATGGTCTCAGGATTGGCAGAACCAGGCCGTTTAATTTGTCAGTCTGTCACTGAAGGAGGCAGGACTACCTGGTAGTAGATCTATGCTTTTTGGAAGTGTGGCAATGCATATGTAACTTCTTTACACAGACTCATTATACATTAAACAGCAGGAGAGTCATAATCAAGTGAAAGCCTTGCTACAGATCTACTATTTTAAAAAGGACTTTTTCCCTTGCTCCTAACTGTCTGAGAGTAACCACAGTATGTGTGTATGTTATAGGGACTAGATGGTAACTCCCCTGGGGCAGGGAGGGATATCACGTCACGTATTGTAAAATGTGTTGGCACTATATAACTAACGGGATAATAATAATGAGCTGTCATTGTTACAGTGATATTCACAATCGTACAAATGCTGTATTTTATGTGACTATGGAATTTACCTCATGATTGACAAACCGTATGTCTCGGGAGAATATTGCAGCCACCCAGTCACAGCCCAGGTTTATGTCTATACTGTGTGCAAGTTTCTCCAGCGTGGGCAAGTGGCTGTCTAGGAAGTGGTACGCCAGAGTCACATGCAACTGCTTCTTGTGAGGTTCCACCCTCACCTCTGAAACACAAGAAAAGACAAGATCCCTTTGTTAACTGCTCTAGTACCATAAGATTACTGATGGTGAATTAGTGAACATGGCATTGAAAAGCTGGTTCCTATTCCTAGCAGCTTTCCAGCTTTCAAATGGGGATCACTGTCTGACCCCCAGCGTCGGATTTGGCCAGCGGGATGCCAGGAAAAAACCCGGTAGGCCCCGGGCCCTCATGGGCCCCTGCCGGCCCAGCCCCCCTCCCCTAATCTCTGGGCCCACAAATATAAAATTGATGCGCCGGTAAAACGTGCGCCAAAACGTTTGCTCATGCGCGTGGGGAGGCCGGAGTATCGTAACCAGTTGGCCCCCCCATGTCCAGTCCGACCCTGTTGACACCTGCAGACAAAAAAACTATTTCTCTGAACACTTGCAATTGTATTATTTACCTTTCTATCCAGCCCCAATCCTATTCGTATTCCAGTCTCTAATTTAAACCACTGCCCAGCTGCTAAGGTAAACATGTTATTATGTTATATATAATCTAGCAGATAGCTGTTAAAATTCCAAACTGGAGAGCTGCTGAACAAAACTGACAAAGCACAAAAAAATATAAAATAAAAACCAATTGCAAATTGTGAAAGAATATCAATGTCTACACTGTACTAAAAGTTAATTCAAAGGCGAGAAACCCCTTTAAATCCCTAAAGAGCACCCTAAAATATAAATCCTGAATGCAAACCTAGACACAGTAACAAAAATGATTTGTTTAATTAGGCTTCTGGTGCAGTAAGTTCATGTTTATGTTTAGAGAAAGTTTCCCTGTAAAAAATGTTCTATTTTTGGCAGATACTATTTCCACTAGATGTCACCCAGACACAAGCAGCATAAGGATAAGTAAAAATATACATTAGACTGGAAAACATGAAATCCAAATTCTATAAACAAATATATAGATATAACATAATAACAAAGAATAGGTGCATGACAATATAATGGCTGCCTGGACTATACAGTACAAGCACTCTCAGAAGCAGATTGTTTCTGGACAAAAAAATACAAATTGGACTTCTGGTCACACAGTGATGGTAAATAGGAGTTCATACCAAATTATATTTTATTAGCAAAAAGCAGAGTATAAAATAGCACCTGCTTTGTGCAGGCCCCATCTGCAGCTCTTGTTGTTGACTAAATCTTCCATCATGCCTTGCCAACATGCAATACATATATTACTGCCAGTCCCTACAGTGCTTCACCCATTCTGCCACTGGTTAAGCAACCCACTATGATATTAGGTCAACTTTACAACCCTTGAAACTATGCTAGAGACGTTTTATGTCCCCTTTAACTTTGCTGGATAGGTGGACTCAGTATAGCAATGAACACATAATCAGATAAGAAAAAATAAGACAGAAAGCAATTTGTATCAAAGAGTGAATTAGACTAGCACATAAAAGTAGAACATAACACTATAATCACTTTGTAAATGAAAAACATATGTAAATATCTGCTGTGTGTGTTCCCTGTTTTTTGTTCCTGAGGTGGATGTATTAAACACAGCTTCTCTAGTACCAAACAGCTAAAGAGCAAGATATCCACCCGTCTTTTATTCATTGACAGTGTCATTCTAAACAGCCAAAATGATCTAGCTATGTTGGATAACACAGTAGTGTAGAATAAACAATACAGCTGTGCTTTGCAGAACATTTACTGGAACATTAAGTGGAGACAAAATAGTATATATTGAAATGGTGGCATAAAGTTTTACTTGTTTAATGTTTAGGTGATATAGACCAAAAGCTTTCCGAATGTTCCAGGGGGCCTATAGCCACTGGCTATGCAATATGTTGTTACCGGATTACAAATCTCACAAACTCTTTAGTGATGGGTTTACTGATCCAGATTCATAACAATAGAGAACCATTTTTGGCCATGTCCCTATGTTTCCAACATGAACAGCAATTGCTGCCCAGGAGCATGTGTACTGGGCCAGGAAGATGAATCGAATTTCAGTGCTCATAAGTCTTCTCACACAGTCTAAGCTGAGAATTGAACTGACAAATATGGCGGGTGGTAACCCAGCCTATGCTTCTCTACATTCGGACAGGTGAGCCTGGCAAACAGTGATGTTTGAGGAAATGGAGGGATGCAGCTAGGGAAGGGCAGGGGTCATCTGCACTACAACAAAATGTTAAAAACCAAGGGGGGTTATATACTACTATGTTTTCAGATAAACTGAGAAGTCATGTGCTCTCAGTCTTCAAATGTGCACCACTCCAACATTGTTCTATACACAGTACACCTCATACATTTCTCTGCCCAGATGATTAATTAGATTAAGGTGTTACTAAACTCCCCTGAGACTTACACCTCTATATTTTAAATGTTAGCATATAACATGTTAAAGTGCTGAATTTATGTATATTAAAGTCAAATCTTAAGGGAGCTTACAGCTGTTTCTGCTGCTTCAGCTGCCGACATTCAGAACCACTTGCTGCCCACAGGGAGATGACAAGAAACAGAACTCTAGCAAATATTGTCACACTCACATTATATGCTTGAGACTAATGTTTGCTCCAAATTATAATTCAAAAGCAACAAAATTTACAGACAGCCTTAAATGACATGTCCAGATATCTAGGACAGGACAGGAAGAGGAATAGAGTAGATGAAGTAAAAGACAATTTGAACTTACCAGTCTTCACTAATGCATCTGCTGCAAAATCTGCTGCAAATATCTTCAAGATCTCAGCGCAATCATCTTTAACAAATAGGCCAATGAAATTGGAAGAGATGTACAGTTCCAAAGGCAGGGGATTCGGGAATTTTGATTTCCATCGGGAAACAGTGGTCTGCAAAGCTTCACAAAGTGCGTCTACTTTACTATCTTCACACTATCAAAGAAATTGTTTTTCAAATCAGACTTTTGGGGACAGTACGTGCATGTTATATTTTCTTACACAATGACAAAATACAATTCTATCATTTTGACAACAGAATCAGCAGCTTCTTTTTTGATGTCGCAAAATGTATTCCATAGAAAAAGCTATTTAAATAATATTTACCAACTACTTAAAAAAAACATGTCCTCACAGGCTCCCTTTCTTGGATATTGAGTTTATGCTGTTACTTTTCATCTTATTGCAATTAAAATAACACCAAAGTAACACTAAAAATGAAAGTGTTTTAAAGGAATGACAATATATTTTACTGTTGCCTTACACTGTTAAATCTGGTAAGTTTGCTTCAGAAACACTGCTATACTTTCTATAAACAAGCGGATGTGTAGCCATTGCGGGCAGCCATTCATGCACAAGATACACAGTAGATAAGTTATTCTCCTTTCAATGGCTGCCCCCATGGCTACACAGCAGCCTATTTATATAAACAATCAAATTCTCCATTCAAAGGAGAAAAAGGCTCAGGTTACACAGCAGATAGCAGATAAGCTCTGTAGAACATAATGGTGTTATCTGATATCCGTTATTTATCCTGTGCCATATAGCCTTTATTTAATTTCCACCATTGCTACTCAGTAGCTTGTTTATATAAACTATTGTAGTGTTTCTGAAGCAACGCATCAGTTTTACCAGTGCAGGGTAAACACTACATGATATTCATTACTTTCTCAACACTTTTAATTTTTTAGTGTTACTGTTCCTTTAAGGTGATTCATGAGAAGCTAACTTTTCCGGTAATGTAAAAGTCTATAGAAAAATTACATTTACATCTACTATGGCTATGCAATCTGCTAAACTAAAACAGTGTACTAAAAACAAACATGAATGGTACCTTAGGAGAAGAATAGCAATTCAGCATGCTTGCAATAAATTTAAAAAAACAATCTTTTTCTTGTATTTAATTTGGATGCATATGCCCTTTTAATGTACTGCACTGAAGAATATGTATAATAATTGATGTCCCTCAATCATTTAAAAGCAATTTGTAAGGGCCACGACGAATACATTTACTAAGGGTCAAATATCGAGGGTTAATGAACCCTCGATATTCGACCATCAAAGTAAAATCCTTCGACTTCGAATATCGAAGTCGAAGGATTTATTGCAAATACTTCGATCGAACGATCAAAGGAAAAATTGTTCAATAGAATGATTAGATCCTTTGAAGCGAACGATTCAAAGGATTTTAATCCATCGATCGAAGGATTTTCCTTCGATCAAAAAAAGTTTAGAAAGCTTATGGGGAAGGTCCCCATAGGCTTACATTGTAGCTCGGTAGGTTTAAAGTGCCGAAGTAGGTAGTCTAAGTTTCTTTTAAAGAGACAGTACTTCGACTATCGAATGGTCGAATAGTCGAACGGTTTTTAGTTTGAATCGTTCGATTCGAAGTCGAAGGTCGAAGTAGCCTATTCGATGGTCGTAGTACCCAAAAAAAAACTTCAAATTCGAAGTTTTTTTACTTTGAATCCTTCACTTAGTAAATGTGCCCCTTAATGACTAGGGATGTAGCGAACTGTTCTGCTGCGAACTAGTTCGCGCGAACTTCGACCGTTCGCGTCCGCCGAATGTTCGCGAACGTTTGGGAACGTTCGCATTTTGAGTTCGCGTTCGATTCGAATACAAGTCGTTCGACCATTCGACCATTCGAATTCCTTCGACCGCTAAAAATCGAACGATTTCCATTCGTTCGAACGATTGTAAGTATTCGATCGAATGAAAGCATTCGATCGAATGGCTTCGATCGTTCGATTCGAATGAAAATCCTTCGACCGAATGATTAAAATCCTTCGATCGTTCGAATCGAACGATTTTAGCGGGTGTTCGAAGTTCGCGAACTGTCCGTGAACGTTCGCATTTTTTGCCGGTGTTCGCGAACGGCGTTCGCGAACACCAAATCGGCAGTTCGCTACATCCCTATTAATGACTAACAAAACCAGAGCTTCTCCATATTGTCATTAAGGAAGTCACCCTGAGTAAGTTTTTCTGAATATTCATGTCATGAACTTGAAAGTTCCGAGCAGAAAACATTTCAGGATGATCTATATTTTTTACTATTTAGCATTATATATTATGCTACAGAGAACATTTGCCAGCATGTGCAGGATTAAGCTGGTATTTGTGGAGAGTACAATATAATTAATCAACTGAGATCAAAGAATAATCGTCCTATTTTTCAGTTTCTGATGCTTTGCATAATTGTGAGTCTTTTAATTATATTGAATCCTTTGATTATAAACCAAAACATCTATTTTGGTAGCCGTTTGCAGTCAGTCTGTCACATTACCGTTTATGCTCTGTATATGAAATGCTTTTGCATTGATCATTAAAGGAACGTTAAAACAAAGTTACAGCTAGATCTCATATACTCACCCACATGCCATATGATAGCCTCTTCTTTACCCTTTACCCAGCTGCCCCCAGTCATGTGACTTGTGCTCTGATAAACTTCAGTCACTCTTTACTGCTGTACTGCGAGTTGGAGAGATATCGCCCCCTCCCTTTACCCTCCCCCCCGCAGCCAAACAACAGAACAATGGGACGGTAACCAGATAACAGCTCCCTAACACAAGATAACAGCTGCCTGGTAGATCTAAGAACAGCCCTCAATAGTAAAATCCAAGTCCCTTGAGTACATTGAGTAGGAGAAACAACAGCCTGCCAGGAAGCAGTTCCATCCTAAAGTGCTTGCTCTTTCTGAAAGCACATGACCAGGCAAAATGACTTGAGATGGCTGCCTACGCACCGCACCAATATTACAACTAAAAAAAATACAACTGCTGCTTCAGGAATAACATTTTATATTGTAGAGTGAATTATTTGCAGTGTAAGCAGTGTCATTTAGAAATAAAAACAACATCATAAAAATCATGACAGAATCCCTTTAAAGGGGTTGTTCACCTCTGAAATAACTTTTAGTATGATGTAGAGAGTGATATTCTGAGATACTTTGCAATTGGTCTTCATTTTTTTATTATTTAAGGTTTTTGCGTTATTTAGCTTTATATTCAGCAGCTCTCCAGTTTGCAATTTCAGCAATCTTGTTGCTATGGTCCATATAATCCCAGCAACCATGCATTGATTTGAATGAGAGACTGGAATGTGAATAGGAGAGGCCTGAATAGAAGGATCAGTGATAAAAAGTAGCAATAACAATACATTTGTAGCCTTACAGAGCATTTGTTTTTTAGAAGGGGTCAGTGACTATAAAAAAAAAAAAAAAAATGAAGACAAATTGAAAAGTTGCTTAGAATTGGTCATTCTATAACATCCTAAAAGTTAACTTACATGTGAACAACCCATTTAAGAAGGCCAGCAACTTATTTATTAAAAAATTAAATTTATTATGTAGATGGTTTTATATTGCTCTTTGTATACAAATATTATAAAGAACACTCCATTAGTTCGTCTCAATCATTCTATAACATATTTTATCTGCAAATATGCATGTTGTAAGGTCATATACAAGGTACAATGTACATGTACATAGGTGGATAGTCTGCAAATCTTAATGAAAGTAAGACCTAGGGCACATTTACTAAGGGGCAAATTTACCTAGGGTCGAATATCGAGGGTTAATTAACCCTCGATATTCGACCATCGAAGTAAAATCCTTCGACTTTCAATATCAAAGACGAAGGATGTACCGCAAATACTTCGATCGAACGATCGAAGGATTTTAATCCATCGATCGAAGGATTTTCCTTTGATCAAAAATAGCATAGAAAGCTTATGGGGAAGATCCCCATAGTCTAACATTGATGCTCGCTAGGTTTAAAGTGCCGAAGTAGGTAGTCAAAGTTTTTTTTAAAGAGACAGTACTTCGACTATTGAATGGTTAAATAGTCGAACGATTATTATTTTGAATCGTTCGATTCGAAGTCAAAGTCGTAGTCGAAGGTCGAAGTAGCCTATTCGATGGTCGAAGTACCCAAAAAAAACTTCAAAATTCAAAGTTTTTTTACTTCGAATCCTCCACTCTAACTTAGTAAATGTGCCCCTAACTGTACTGTTTTAATGTATATTTCATTTATTTTTGGTCACATAAAGAAAATCACACTGGAAAACACGAAAAAGCTAATAAACCAAGGTGGCTAAACTAGTCATAGCTTTGCAGAGATATACTGAGACCCTTCACACAATAAGAATATTCAATTCGATTCAAATTTGAAAAAAATTATCATTTACTGTCTCTTTCTATTCAGACCCTCCTCTATTCATATTCCAGTGCCTCATTTAAAACTGCTAAATAAAAAGCAAATGAATTAAAAAAAAAAACACTAATAAAAAATGAAAACCAATTGAGAATGGTCACACAATATCACTCTCGACATCAAACTAGATGTTAATTTAAAGGCAAACAAAAGTAATGTTTTGTAATAAAATAAAATGGTTCATTAGCAACACATGCTAATAAAAGGACACACAGGACAAAGAAATAAGAACATACCATAAAAAACTGGCAGAGTGTTATGTGTGGAAATATGTTGTGTGCTTTGTTTTTTCCACACATCTGCTTTGATTGTTGCCAGAAGTCCGAAAGTTTTTGTGCTAAAGGACCAGTAGGCCGCAAATATAATACATATTCCCGTGGCAGAGGGTCATCTAGAAATGGATCATCTACATGAGAAAACAACCTGAAAAAGAAAAAGGTTTTTTTAATTTGCACATAATAAATGTAACACAATGAGGTAGTGGAATATACACCAAAGAAAAACCAAACTGGGTTTAACCTGGATTTAATTACAGAATATGTTTTCCTCTAAAATAAACATAAAAATTGTCATTTTAAGATCGATAACATGGCAACTAGTATGATCATATGGCTCTACAGTAAGGAGGTTGTTAAAAAAAAATCTTCATGAAGGGGAAATACAAGACCTATCCAGGCAAGAGTAGAGTTGGCTCATGATAGGATAATGGGGTTGAGTTGATGGTCAAGATCAAAACTCTTTTCAAAGTCTTATATACATAAATACTGTACATTTTTTTGTGTCCTAATAGACACAATCTTGCCAATCACCATCTTTGTTTGCAGTCATTATATAGTTCAGAACACTTAGGGCAAGGTCACATGGGGCGTTTTTATGTTGCATTAAAAATGCACAGTCAATTGTAAATACCCAAGAAATAAAGCCCTACTGAAATTAATGGAATACACATTACAGCAATTCCCACTTGGCGGTTATAAGCCAACATCCATCACAAGACGCCAGTATTTACGGTTTTCAGCCAAAACACCAGTACGCCAAGGAAACACCATATTGTTGCTGCATATTGACTATCAGTCTCGCTACATTTTGCATGTAAATTGCTTTTTCGCTTGGCTTTTTTTCACAAAAGTTTAATAAAATTCTCCAGAGTAGAATTGTGGGGAACAAGAAAAACTAGAAGTGCATGTTGGGAAAAGAAAACTACAGGCTGAAAAACACATGTTATCATGTGCATGTGGTTTCATTGATAGAGATGTCGCGAACTGTTCGCCGGCGAACTTGTTCGCGCGAACATCGGGTGTTCGCGCTCGCCGGAAGTTCGCGAACGTCGCGCGACGTTCGCCATTTTGGGTTCGCCATTGTTGGCGCTTTTTTTGCCCTCTCACCCCAGACCAGCAGGTACATGGCAGCCAATCAGGAAGCTCTCCCCTGGACCACTCCCCTTCCCTATAAAAACCGAAGCCCTGCAGCGTTTTTTCACTCTGCCTGTGTGTGCTGAAGAGATAGTGTAGGGAGAGAGCTGCTGCCTGTTAGTGATTTCAGGGACAGTTGAAAGTTTGCTGGCTAGTAATCGTTTTGATACTGCTCTGTTATTGGAGGGACAGAAGTCTGCAGGGGTTTGAGGGACATTTAAGCTTAGGTAGCTTTGCTGGCTAGTAATCTACCTTCTACTGCAGTGCTCTGTATGTAGCTGCAGTGGGCAGCTGTCCTGCTTCTGATCTCATCTGCTGACTGCTGCAATAACAGTAGTCCTTGTAAGGACTGCTTTTATTTATTTTTTTGTTGTTTTACTACTACTACTACTACTACTACTATAAGAGCCCAGTGCTATTAGTCTAGCAGTGTTGGGGAGTGGGACTGGTGTGCTAATCTGCTGCTCCTAGTAGTTCAGCAGCACCAACTTTAATTTTTTTTTTTTAATATTCTTTTTTTTTTTATTTTACTTTTTTTTATTTTACTACCGCTGTAGTAGTGTATAAGTTGACCTTTTAGGCATTATTTGCCCTGTAGGCATTATTTGCACACTGTTTTCTTCAACCCGCCATCGAGCTGTGTGACCTTGTTCACATTCTGTCTAAATATCCATAATATTACCGTCTCCAGAAAAAACACCGGAGTCACTTTTTTCAAGCAGCCATAATATATTTTACGTAATCCGTATCCACCGCTGTAGTAGTGTATACGTTGGCCTTGTAGGCATTATTTGCACACTGTTTTCTTCAACCCGCCATCGAGCTGTGTGACCTTGTTCCCATTCTGTCTAAATATCCATAATATTACCGTCTCCAGAAAAAACACCGGAGTCACTTTTTTCAAGCAGCATTCATATATTTTACGTAATCCGTATCCACCGCTGTAGTAGTGTATACGTTGGCCTTGTAGGCATTATTTGCACACTGTTTTCTTCAACCCGCCATCGAGCTGTGTGACCTTGTTCCCATTCTGTCTAAATATCCATAATATTACCGTCTCCAGAAAAAACACCGGAGTCACTTTTTTCAAGCAGCCATAATATATTTTACGTAATGGCGAAAAATGACTATTTTCAGCATTTATATGGCATATTTTTTCTGGCAACTGTGCTTCAGTGGCTGCGTCCAAAAAAACTGGGCAAACAATGCCTACAAGGTCAACGTATGGCAGTTGTTTAAAGAGAACAGTAGATTACTAGCCAGCAAAGCTACCTAAGCTAAAATGTCCCTCAAATCCCTGCAGACTTCTGTCCCTCCAATACAGAGCAGTATCAAGCAGATTACTAGCCAGCAAGCTTACTATCATCTGTCCCTGAAATCACTAACAGCTCTCCCCCTACACTATCTCTTCCAAGCACACACAGGCAGATTTTTCAGATACATTTTTGCCCTTGATCCCCCTCTGGCATGCCACTGTCCAGGTCGTTGCACCCTTTAAACAACTTTAAAATCATTTTTCTGGTCAGAAATGTCTTTTCTAGATGTTAAAGTTCGCCTTCCCATTGAAGTCTATGGGGTTCGCGAACCGTTCGCGAACCGCTCGCATTTTTGCGCAAGTTCGCGAATATGTTCGCGAACTTTTTTTCCGACGTTCGCTACATCCCTATTCATTGACTTATTTGCGCTTGACTGCATTTTTCAAAAAGTCGCATAAAACCCCCCTTGTGACCTTGCCCTTACTCCCTGTCCTTTCATGTCTCTCTGCCCTTTTTTATTCATTACCTCGCTATACTACAACCCCACTACAGTGAACCAAGCTCAAACGCCACATTTTCTTTACAGACGGTAAGGCATGAATAGATCTTCTGATGAGAAAGTAAAATAAAAAGTAGAGATGGGACTTCCCACAAGGCCATTCTTTTCTGATAACTCAAGATGACTCTTTGCAGGAGACTGTGGTCATATGCAGAGCAGCAAACTATTTCTGAAGTATAATAATGTATCAGTACATCATAAGAACCACTGCCACTTCCCCACCATCCCCTAGTCAGGCTATTTATAATGTTTTAGATGCTTTTTAACGAAGGTGTAATCGCTATACGCTAAACGGCTGCCTGTATGACCTTATCAAGGTATAACAAAATGTAGAACTAAGAAAAGAGAACTTTATTTTACCTACCAGTCACATGCAGCTTGTACACTTCTTCCACCTGTGGATGCTAAAGCTTTTTGTCTGCAAAAGAAAATATAAATTTCAATATGGTGAACATTTTTCATATTTGCTACAATAGATTGCAATGACGAGATCAACCACAATTTTTTTCCAGCCACTTTCATTTTTAAATGCTCATTGCACATTTTGCTGCATTGCAGGGCAAGTGCTACAGAGTCTCTTATTATGGTCCCTCCGTTGGAAAACATATTGGGGGTAATTTTTCAATACTGGGCAAATATGCCTGTGTGTAACCCATGGAAAACAAATTGTTGCATTCATTGGGGCAAATTCACTAAAAGGCATATTTTCGCCTGCGAAGGCTTGCCAAACTTTGCGACTCTTAGTCAAATGCAAATTCGCTACCACTGCGCTAATTCACAAAAATGCCAAGTTTCGTCTCTACAGGCGAACGCTGGAAAAGTTTCGCTAGTGCTAATTCGTCAGTGCAAGCATTTCCCAGCTAACATTTGTTTCTTCCTAGCGAAACTTCGTTAGTACACTTAGGTCAATTTGAATGTCTGTCTATATTAGAAATGCTGTTGCAAATGCCTGAAGTGGCCACTTGCTGTATTATTAAAAATGTTCAAGGAAGCAAGATAAAGGCAAAAGAGATCATCTAATGCCCTAGACATGAGCCCACCCTAAAACAAATGAGGAATGCCCCTCAAATGGTTAAAAAAAAATATAACAAAATATTTTAACAGTTACAACTTTAAAAGACAATCCCACTTTAAAATATGAAAAAAAAGTTTTTTTTATAACATTATGATTTTTCGAAATACAGTATATAATGTCCTAAAATAAGATTAAGAAGGATGTAGTTTCATCTTTCCAGTTCACCAGGTGATTTTATTCTATCTGCATCATTTGTTATATCCTTGTATTAGCAGGGGCATAAATCTTCCCTTCAGGATAGTGACAAATGCTAAGATTCCAGGGAGATTAGTCGCCCAGCGACAAATCTCCTCTTCTTCAGGCAACTAATCTCCCCAAAAAGCTAGAATGTGAAGTCGCCTGAAGTTTCCTCGTGAGGCTTCGAAAAATGAGACGATCCGAGTGCCATCCCACCAGCGATTTACATTCTAGCCTGCGGGAAGGCTTTTCGGGGGGGGATTAGTCACCAGAAGAAGAGGAGATTTGTTGCTGGGTGACTAATCTCCCGGAATCTTAGCGTGCGACCACCATTAATGCGCCCACTTATACCAAGGCACTCTAAAGTAAGAATACTATATTTAGGAGCACATTTACTAAGGGTCGAATATCGAGGGTTAATTAACCCTCGATATTTGACCCTAGAAGTAAAATCCTTCGACTTCGATTTACCGCAAATACTTAGATCGAAGGAAAAATCGAACAGTTAAATCCTTCGAATCAGACAATTCGAACGATTTTAATCCATGGATTTAAGGATTTTCCTTCGATCAAAAAAAACTTAGAAAAGTAATGGCGAAGGTCCCCATAGGCTAACATTGTACCTCGGTAGGTTTAAAGTGTAGTCAAAGTTTTTTTTAAAGAGACAGTACTCAGACTATCGAATGGTCGAATAGTCGAATGATTTTTAGTTTGAATCGTTTGAAACGAAGTCGAAGTCGTAGTCGAAGGTTGAAGTAGCCTATTCGATGGTCGAAGTACCCAAAAAAACGTTGAAATTCAACATTTTTTTACTTCGAATCCTTCACTCAAGCTTAATAAATGTGCCCCTAAATTTAAGATACAAAAGAGACTCTCCAATAAAGTCCAACAGGAAGAATCATAGAGAAGCATTTTATAGAATGCAAGAAGATGTAAACAGCTCAGTTAAATATGGTTAGAAATTTTTTACTTCGAATCCTTCACTCAAGCTTAATAAATGTGCCCCTAAATCTAAGATACAAAAGAGACTCTCCAATAAAGTCCACAGGCTCCAGTCCAACAGGAAGAATCATAGAGAAGCATGACTATTTTAAAGAATGCAAGAAGATGTAAACAGCTCAGTTAAATATGGTTAGAAAAACCTGATTCTATATGGTTATATCATTGTAGCTTTATTAATGTTAAATGGCTTAGACCCATATGATAGACAAAGTAAATGTTACTATGAAATGCCTTCTTAAATAATTACATATTGTACATATTGTCACTTCTGATATCAAAAGTTAGTCCCAACCACAGTGGAGCATTCAGTCTAATATACCTCATTCATACCACACACTAAGGCCAATTTCTTTAGGAACCAATTAACCTTCCTGCATGTATGAGAAGTATGGGAGAAAGTGACCCAGACATGGGGTATACAAACTCCTTACAGATCGGGGCGGGGTGGATTAATGAAAAAATGTAGTTGGATTTAAATCAACCCACCCAAAAACTTGTCAAGTGATTATACAAGTCAATAAAAAAGTAAGAAGATCTTCAGCATTTCTAGCAAGATGAATGTTGGGATTTTTTCCCCTTGACTGCATGCATGCAGAATTTTGTGATATTTCCCACGTTTCTAAGCATATGTGGTAATTTAAAAAAAAAGTTCATATGTGGTCTCAAACATCCTGTTTTAAGCAGAGGGGCTTCAATAAATACAGAAACCTTTATACTCTATTAAGATGGGCGGGCCCAATTTTAAATAAAAAGGAAAGTGGTCATATTCCTACATTTAGGGGGTTATTTATCAAAACCTGAAAAGTTCTTACAATTTTCTAAAAACTACTCTAACCAAATACG